>NW_026526732.1:41515842-42115842 GCF_024362965.1 Panthera pardus | reverse complement strand
TGTTAGAGGGTAAATCATGAATTTTATTGGAGCTGCTACTTCTTAAAGGAAACTAAGGCTAAGCCACTTATGTTTAGAAAGATGTCTTTGGAATGATACCACACTTAGTTGGGGCATGAAAGGGTCAAATGCCTCTTAATATTTATAGTGGATCCTAAAGTTATAAAAAAAAAAAGCAGCCCAAAGTAAAGATAAAATATTTAAAAATAGCCCTTCATTTTTCACACACACATACACACATATATGTATGAATGCATGTATTTCCGATTTGGTTTTGTAATCTTAGTGCCCATCTTGATAAGCATTACCTACTAGATAGATGATCTAGTATGAAAAGAAGCCATGTTTTCTACTGGAGAAGGTACTTAACCAGAACTGAAACAATCATATATACTTTTAATCATGTAATGAGAATGAATCTCTATTTTCTGAACAAGAGATTCTAATAAATGTTTGACCAAAGTCAGAGATGCTGAATATAAAAATACCAAAAAGAGAAATTTCTGTTTGCTGAGGAAAGTGGTAAGATTTCCCAAACAAGGGGTAAAGGACTAAAATAGGAAGATGAAGAAAAGGATTGAGAAGGAAGGAATTTTGTGAACACCTAAGTGTGGGAGTATAAAGGAGTAGCTGCATTGACTACATTGGAAGCAGTTCAATTTTCCTTACTTTTTATTTTATTACCATCCAGAAATTTCCCTAACTCATGAATTTTGCATATAAGCATGTTTAATGAAGCAAAGGCTAGTGATGCAGGGTGTTCAGGGGGAGGATAGATTGAGAAATGGGCAGAAGAAAAGTAGGATCATAGGTGTCCTTTTAGACCTATTAGGGGATTATCCAGTTTTTTAAGAGCATGTACATCTTTGATTGCCTAGGCTGTTTTGCAACTACATAGGGGTAGGAAACTGATAACTTACAAGAGACCATAGGGAATGCAGAATCTTTTCCATAGTAGTGCAAATGAAATTATCCCTTAGAGATATAATCAATTTAAAAATTAATATCACCCTATAACAGTGGTTCCCAAAGTATGATTCAGAGTCCCTTCAGTGTCACAGAGACCCTTTCCAGAGGCCTAAAAGGTCAAAACTATTTTCATAATAATACTAAGATATATCTGCCTTTTCACTTTTATTCCTTCACAAGTTTACAGTGGAGTTTTCCAGAAGCTACATGACATATGATATCACCAGAGATGAATGCAGAGGCAGATATGAGAATCCAGATGTTTTCTATTAAGCAAGACATTAAAGAGATTTGCAAAAATATAAAACAATGCTACTCTTCTCACTAAATTTGTGTTTGTTTTGGAAAGTATGGCTAATTTTTCATAAATATATTACTTATGATTTAAAATACTACGTCTCACCTAAAAATCACATAGACATTATATTTCTTGTGGTATTTTACCATTTCAATTTTTTGTATGGAGATTTTGGTATATTTGTAATTTTTTTTGCTGCATGGTATAAAGTAAGGATCTTTTTTTTCTCAAGTGGTTGGCTAGCTCACTTGCCAAATAAAATTTCCTTTCTTAATCATTTGAAATTGCACCTCTATCATACATGAGGTTTTCACATATACTTGGTTACTTCTGGTTTTCTTGTATATTACACTAATTTACTTTTATTGTGGTACCAGTTATGGAATTTTTAAATTATTAAAATTATATAGTTTAAGGTAGAGTACAGCAAGGAGATACTCACTATTCTTTTTCACACTTCTTTTCCAAAATAAAATTCTTCTTAAATAATGTGTTGAAAAAAAGCAGGTAAATATGTAAATTATGTGTAAACTGTTAGCAAAGCATTGACTAGCTTTTTTCACCATTCCACAAGGATTTCCAGTTTTATTGAGGTATCATTGACATATAACATAAGTTTTAGGTATACAACATCATATAAAGGCAAAGTAGTATTTGTGGTATTGCAACTGAAACTATGATCAGGAAAGAGAAATGTGTAATTGAATTTACTTTGTTGACTTGGGAAACTGGAGGGTTCTCTTTGACTCTTAACAGATGTGTGAGCAAACATTACTATCTCTTATTCATACTATGGTCTCCTGTCACACTTGAGATAGGCTTAAAGTCTATAATGGCTAAAGGCTCATAATTCATTAAAAGTTTTCATACAAAGGAAAAATATATATGTATGCATTGTGAAATGATTACCCCATTACGTTAATATCCATCATCTCACGTATAGTTATTTTTCATTATGATGAGAACTTTTAAGATCCACTCTCCTAGCAACTTTTAAATATATGATACAGTATTGAATAGTCTTTGGACAGAGTTCAAACTCCATCTCAGAGTCCAGACTCCAAACTCTATTGAACAACTACAATGTACCACATACCCTACACAGTGCTTTACATTGACATATATAATAGTATTGGTTAACTCTTGTTTCTTAGACAATGTCTCAATTTATGTTTTTTAAAAATATTTTTAATGTTTATTTATTTTTGAATGAAAGAGAGACAGAGTGTGAGTAGGCAAGGGCAGAGAGAGAGGGAGACACAGAATTTGAAGCAGGCTCCAGGCTCTGAGCTGTCAACACAGAGCCCAATATGGGGCTAGAACTCACGGATCACGAGATCATAGCATGAGCCAAGGTTGGAAGCTTAACAAACTGAGCCCCGAGTGCCCCTCAATTTATGTTTTTATCTTAGGAGGGATACAAGATATCCAGAAAGTATTAATGTATCCACTCATAATTTACCTATAAATACTATTTTTTCTTTCCAAATCACTAACCACTCTTTCTTATAGTTATTATTATTATTTTGAAATAATTTGAAACCTAGTATTAGTTTGAAAAGAACAAGAGTTCTAATATATTTTAATTTTCAGCAAGATTGCTATTAAGTGTGCTAAAACATCCATTGTTGGCCCAAAACAAGGTGATACAATTTCTTCTGCTTCATTTTGGATTGTGAGGTTGTCATGAAATGTCATAAAAATTTTTCTTCTCAAAAATCATCTACTATCTTTTCCTTTGGCAAATATTAACAACCATTAACTACTGTGATGGTTAATTTTATATGTTAACTTGACTGGCCACAGGGTATACAGATTAAACATTATTTCTGGGTGTATTTGGGAAGGTGTCTCTGGATGAGATTTGTATTTGAACCAGTGGACTCAGTAAAATAGATGGCCCTCCCCAGTGTGAATAGAGCAAAAAGTGAAGAAAGGAGAATTCACACTCTCTTTTTTACCTGCCTCATGTTAAGCTGGTATATCTCATGTCTTCTCCTACCTTCTAACTGGGATTTACACCATTGTCTCCTCTAGGTCTCAGGACTTTAGACTCAGACTGAATCACATTCCTGGCTTTCTTGAGTCTCCAGCTTGCAGGTGGCAGATCCTGGGACTTCTCAGCCTTCACAGTGTGAGCCCATTCTTCATAATAAACCTCCTATTTTGAACCTTTATAGACCCTATTGGTTCTGTTTCTCTGGAGAACCCTAATACAACTAACTTTGGTATGAAAATATTAGGAAAAGCTGCAACAGTAACAGCTGTAGCATTTTAGAAACATATTTGTGTGGCTACTCGATAGTTCCATTTTCCTTCTAATTATTCATCCATTTATATGTACTAAATATTTCCTAAATGTCTCTTATAAGTGGTTTTAATTGATTTCTCTTCTCTTTTTTTGGTTTAATTTATATAATATGAAGCTGTATGCATAATGACTATATGGTTCTTCATATGAATATTCTTTTCCTTTACTCAGTTCTTTAGGCTTTCTATATAAAAATTTCTTGGCATAGCTAACTTATTCCACATTTCACTGCCTTTGAAATTTCAAGAGGGGTTTCCTGTGCTCTGTTAGCTTTTCCCAATTTCTTTCTTTTCTTTTTCTCCCAGATTCTTCTGGGCAGTAATATCAAATAACTATGAGGACATCTGATATTTCCAGAGAGAGGATTTTCTGTTGAAAAAAACTTTTTGGAAACAGGAAATAATTTTTAGTTGACCACATTCAGAGTTCCAAAGCTAAAAGCTTTGGAAAGTTTTATTTTATTGCTTCTTGATGTTAGCATAATGTAGGCTCCCATACTTAGTCAGGATGTCTTTCTTGGAATTATTACTTTAGAAAATGATATACATAAATATGCTCTGCAGAATGTAGCCTTATGTGTGTACCAATAATTCTATCATCTATCTATCTACCTATCATCTATCATCAACTATCTTTCTATCTATCCATCTATTTATCACCTTCTGTAAAATAAACAATGTATGTTAAATGATAGAACTATATATTGCAAACAAACAAAACTAGAATGATAATCAGTGATATACAATATAATATGAAGGAAATTATTTTGGTAATCCATGAAGAATTGTTTTAATATATATTTTGATTTATGTGTTTGCTTCTGAATATGCAAATTACTTTTATAAATTATAAAAAGTTTAGAAGAAGACAGGAATATGACAACAATAATAATGTATTAATTTTGTTTATATGGAGACTATTGATAATAGCACACTTAGACCCAATAATCTGAGTTTAAATTATAGAATCTACAGTAAACCCACTGAAATAGAATTGAATCACAGGGAGTTGTATAACATTCATTCTCCATATTATTTGCCTATCTGTGCTCAAAAATGTAAATTGCCAACCAACAGACAGAAAAATTAGTGAATTACTTCTTTTAAGATTCTCTATTTTATTTTTTTAATTTTCAGAAATGTTTACTTATTTTTGAGAGATGGAGAGAGAGCATATGAGCAAGGGAGGGGCAGAGAGAGAGGGAGACACAGAATCTGAAGCAGGCTCCAGGCTCTGAGCTGTCAGCACAGAGCCCGATGTGGGGCTTGAACCCATGAACCGTGTGATCATAGCCTGATCCAAAGCTGGACACTCAACCGACTGAGCCACCCAGGAGCCCCAAGATTCTTTATTTTTCAATGACACTGGGTAGGACTCATGGAGAAGACTGAAACACAGGTTAAGTGCTCATCGGTTTTGAAAAGCCATGAAGTTCATTTTGTACAAGCATCTTGGAAAACTAAAGGAAAACCAAAGACCCATCAGCACTTTTTTTCTACATGTGCTATGTGTCCTGAGGTACATGAAGAGGAATCACCACCTCCCCTTGTGGTGCTTGGTGGAGTTTGGACCTGCCTAGCAGAGAGTGAATGACTTTACACTGGAACACTCTGAGGCTTGAACATCCTGGCAACATTAGCCGTCACAGCAGCCCCTCTAAGGGAACATGGAATCCAGGGTGGTATAATGAGCTTTCAGACTGCAAAAGCCTCCAAAGAGAACATGATGTACAGGTCAACTTCAGATGCTACTAGGGGGAATGCTGAACATGGTTATTTAGAGAACGTCACAGGGCAAGTGTCTCTCCTTATACCACTATCACTGTATGCTCCCTGTCACAGAGATCCCATCTGGTGTATTCACTGCTGTATCTGAAGAACTTATAATATTATAGGTTTTCAGGGAATGATTAGAGAATGTAATGAATGTTATAAACTGCCCTATAGGGATAGCCACACTGAGCATTCCAGCTTCAAAGGGACCGAGGGCCAAATTGAGGATTTTAAAGGGCACTAGATGTATAGAAAGTTCTACTGGGAAATGACTGTCACAGCTGCTACTGCCTGTAGAGAAAGCACTGGTAACCATAACAATCACTGAGACATAGGGAAGTATGAGAAGCAGTGCAAGGAGAGCTGCCTTGACTTTTGCTAACTGGAATTACCACTGAAAGCATTAGTCCAAAAAGTTCAGCTTCCAGCTCTGCTGGGTTACAAAGTTAATAAATGGCAGATTTAAAATGGAAAGGACAAGGGGAAAAGGACGAAAACAATAGGTGACTTTGGTTTATCATTTAATTTAGTGCAATTTAACACGCACTTTTTTGTGTGGATTCACTGCTAGCTTAGCACATTTGCTAAACCTCTTATCTCCTTAAACCTTAGTTTTAAACATCTATAACTACAATTGTCAGCTCTTTAGGGTTTTGTGGGAAGAGCTGACTCACATGGACTTGACCTACATGAGTCTGGGTTATGCCAGAATCAATGATTCCACCAATGAAGAATTTTTAAGCACTTACTAATATTCAATATATTGCACTGGACTAATTACAAAAGAGGATGCCTTAGGGGCACCTGGGTGGCTCAGTCGGTTAGGTGTCTGACTTCGGCTCTGGTCATGATCTCGCCGTTCACAAGTTCGAGCCCTTGTCAGGCTCTGTGTGGACAGCTCAGAGCCTGGAGCTTATTTCGGATTCTGTGTCTCCCTCTCTGCCCATCCCCTGCTCATACTCTGTCTCTCTCTGTCTCTCAAAAGTAAACAAACATTGAAAAAAAAAAAAGATGCCTTCATATGGTTCAGAGTGTCCCATTTCATAAAATTCTTTTCCTCGGGGGGGCTCACCTGGCTTAGAACTGTACTTTATTCATATTTTCCAGCTCATTACCTTATTCTAGGTACATCCTTAAAAAGACCATCTATGTAAGAGTCGTTTTAATCATATTATAGTAAAATTTATGCCAAGAATAGCTGGTATTCACAGGGTGCTACAGCAGGTGCGATGAGTGGATTTCCTGCTGAAAGGCCAGATTCTTCTGAAAGAAGGTTACCAATTATAGGAAAAGAAAGTGTTGCCAGCTAGACTGACAAACCCCGCACATGGGTGCTGCCAGGTAAAATAGTCTTCTTCATCCTAGACCACTACTTACCAAAAGGTTTGGACTCCCTGTTTAAAATTACAACCTCAGAGTTTCCTTGGTCTATGGTAGAAGCATCTTTCCAAGTTCAGTGTTGTCACTGTCCAACTTAACTTCTCATGTCCTTTATACTTAACTAATTTTTTTCCTCAACTTCATTACCCCTGAAAATTTAGTCTAGGAGACTTTAAGTGGCTGGGCCTTTGGAAGCATGTTCACAAAACTAACTGGAGTAAATAAAATTGATTGCTAAAATGAATTCAATATAAAACTTCAAGAGACTATGTCTGATTTCTGAATGAACTGAGATGAATATTGATATCAGCCTCTGTGTGCTGAGATTTCTTGCTACTGCCAGTAATATGATGTCTTTCCTTAGCCTTTGATCATGGCAAAATCCTATTTTATTTTTAAATAAAATTTCTGGAAGACAAAAAAAAAATAAGAATGAAAAAGGAAAAACAAAACGTCTATGATTTTATAATCTCCAACAACTATATTGATATATTTGTATTTGTCTGCCTAAAAAATCCATTTTCTATATTTGTGCCCTGCATTTTCTTGGTTGAGTAACTATTGGTATTATTACCAATTACTGGTTGGGTAAATATTTATGGAGCATGTGTTAACCATGATCCCTAGATTTTCTACCTATTACTTTATTTTATCCTCATCCACATCCTATGAATTAGGCACAATATTTTACAGGTGAGGGAAGTGAAGTTCAGAGAAGTTCAGTCAAAACCGTATACCACACAGTAAAGGAAGGATTGAAGTTCAAACCTACGTCTTTGTGACAATGACAATTTGCTAGTTCTTACTGTTTATTGCCAGTACTGCAAGGGAGGTCACAAACACAAACACGTGTAAAGATGGATCTGCAAGGGTGACAACCACTTTTTTAAGGGGAAAAACTGGGGGCCGCCTGGGTGGCTCAGTTGGTTGAACGTCCGACTTCAGCTCAGGTCATGATCTCAAGGTTCGCGAGTTGGAGCTCCGCGTCCGCCTCTGTGCTGACGGCTCGGCGCCTGGAGCCTGCTTCTGTGTCTCCCTCTGTCTCTGCTCCTCCCCTGCTCACCCTTTGTCTCTCTCTCAAAAGTAAGTAAAGATTAAAAAAAAAAATTAAAAAAAAAACTGGGTTACATTTCCTGAAAAATGTTAATGCATTTGTGGTTAAGTTCAACAAGGCTGGGGACCACTGAGACCTAGATGTCCTTCTAAAGCAAATGTCGCCTTTCACAATCAGAGACATTTGGCAATCCTAACTGAGCCACATGTGTTCATTTCTTACATATGTGGCAGCCAACAGATGTGCAGACGCTGCAAAGCACAGAGGAACTTGTGCTGCAGACTATTTTGTCCCAAACTTGACATTTAACTTCTCTAGGGAAATGTTACGTCATTGAAGTTGCATGCAGTTCTAGCAAAAGCACAAGAAGTTTTATTTTTTTTTAAACAAACGAACAATTAAGAAGCATGATGCAGCTCAAATATATTTGCTTTAACCTAAAATGGATTAGAATAATTGGGTTCAGATTTTCCTGATTACTAGGGTGATTATACAAAATTTAGGTTGGGCTTAGGGGTTAGCAGCATATGTTGAATATCTCACCTGTATCATCACCTGCACTTTACCTCAGTTTCCCTGAAGTATCAGGATAATACCTCCGAGTGCTGTGATGAGGAACAGTGGATAATCCATGAAAAGTACTCAAGACAACGCCTGACTCATGGTTTGCATTTAAGAAATGTTAGCAATTCAACACTACAACAAGTTAATCAATGGAATCCATAACTTGTGAATATATACTCTTTTAGTTTTTAATGGGCTTGTATATTTCTTTTCACCTTGCAGTACATGATTTAAATTCAGGAAAAAAACTCCAGACATACTTAAGTCAAAATAATTGCTCCTAGACTTTCATCTCATTGTTCTATACGTCATAATTGTTTAGTATTCATGATTGAGTTCAACAGTAAGCATTCTCTCATTCCCTTTCCTGTTTTACATCAATTGCCAAGTGTCTTAAAATGCTAATCATATACTTTTATTATGTTTGTTACCTTTGCATCTCTGTGATCTCTTAGTATTTTTTCTATCATTTTAATGATTTATCCAAATTCCAAATCATAATGTTTAAAACCAAAAAAGTAAAATTATCAGGTACGGGAAAAAAAGCTATTCAGCAAAATGAACATTAGCAAATGAGAAAAAAATATTCAAAATTCTTTGCTTCCCTTCAGTCGGTGTGACCTTGGGCAAATCTCATGATTCCCTGGTTCAGCTTCTTCATCTGTAAAATAAAGATCATAATACCAGCCAGGCCTTCCTCCAAGGATATTGTGAAATAAGATATTATATGTGGAAACTCTCTGTAAATATTATAGTCTGAGAATATGAAAGCTTGTTTATTTAAAACTTCATGGTGAGAGATAAGATAAAATAAATGAAAACCCCTAGAAGCCATATACAAAGTGCATATGTTACAGATGACGCTTTATGAGAAATTATTTATTTAATCCCTTATGATGGAGGCACTGTGGTATGATCTGGGGTTTTGCAACATGATAGAGCTTTTCCAGGAGAGACGGCACAGAACACTAAGTAGAATCTGATAAAGGCTAAATAAGTGGTCTTGAGAATGTGTACTGTAGGTGTCCAGAAATGGAAATGAGAGCTAGGGGTCAGTTGGTCTCTTCAGGGAACATGTACAAATAGATGGGTTTTTGACCCCAGTATTGCATATTGTGTAGGAATGAAATGAAGAAAGGACAAAGAAGTGGGGTTCCAGTGGGAGGAATGAACATGCAGAGAGGTGGTAGAGAACAAATGCTAAGCCGTGGACTAATTCGGATGTAGCAGAGCTTTCCTGTAGGGAAGTAGTGGGGGATGAAACTGGCAAGACCGAGCAAGTCTAAATGGAATGCCAAGAGAATGATGTACTTTGTTAACACAGCATATTTAAAAGGAAGGCCACTGTAGGATTTTTGAGCTGGAGAATAATGTGGTAAAACCTGTGAACTTTAGCTTCAGACAAACCAATTTCTAATCCAAATTGGCCTTTCAGCCAATGTTTTCTTAGGCAACGCTTACTGGACACGCATGGTGCAGTGGAAAAAGTATGAGTCTGGGAGTCAAGAGAGGACCTTTGGAATGCGAGGCCTCTTTTCTGGACCTACCTTTGGGCCAGCATGGCAGGCAAAGCCATTGTCTTACATCCTGGCTCTTTTTCATCGCTTCTGGAACCATTTCTGCCACATTTTTATTTCATTGGATTTCTATCAGTGTTCCTCCAGGTTAAGAGTACAAAACAGGTTAAAAGATGTTTTCTCCTAAGAATCCTCAAAAAGGTTCCAAACTTTCCTGTCTGCTATTAATTCTTTTTCCATTTCTTTATTGCTCAATCTCCTTTAGTTGGTCACATTGCCTTTCAGCATACAGTAGGTTACTACATCACAATTAAAAGCATATGATTACATTTTAAATGACCATTTCCTGTCCAGATCCATCATTAAAATGCTCTGTCACTAATAAATTCCAACTCATATTTAGTGTTATTTTAACATCAGATATGTTCTTATTACTTAAAATTATCGGAAGCCAAGCTTTATGCTGAGAGTTTGAAAAATCATCTTTGTATCTATAGAGGCTTGTGACAATCTTGTTTTTATCCAGACAGAAAAATATTTGGTTCTAAAGCTATCTGTGGGTCCCATATTGATAATTTAGGTGCCAACATGTTAAAAGTAAGATTTTTCTTTCTTTTTTTAATTAGGAAAAATAAAGTCAATCTACCCATCTGCCATCATCTCTCAAAACTGGAAAGAGGAGATAACTTAAATTTTTATATATTCCTTAATATTTATTTCAGCTTGTATAGAATGGCAGAAACCCATCCACCTACATATATATGTAGATTTGAAACCAGCATTATTTAAATCATGCTTCACAAAACCTGAGTAATATACAGAGGGCAAGTCTCCTTTAACTGCTGAGCCAACAAAAAGGACTGATTAGAACTGTGAAGATATCCCACTAAAGTATAAAATGGAAATATGGGAGTCTAAATGGCCACAGTAGAGAATCCAGAACCACAATTTCTAAGTTCCTATTTATTTCTTTCTCATAGACATGGGATATGACTTGAAGTAAGTTATCTCATTGTCAAGAATGTGCTCTTCTTATTCTGCTTTTCACATGGTAAAGTTAAATAGATACTACTATTATTGGTCTATCTATGGATTAAATTTAGGTCCTTGGAAAACAAATTTTAAACAAGGATGGAAGTAAATGATGGTGATTTATGGGTCTGGAAACCATGATAAAATCATTGCTATCTGTCTTAAGTTGTTATAAATAAAAATGGACTTAGAACACCATTACTATGAATTTTTTCCTAACACCTACATATCAGTAACATTTTACAAATATAAAATAATCTTTTCAAAATGCTATTTTAAGGTATTTACCATATATTTTATTATTGTTACACTTAAAATATTCAGAGGTAAAATTATCTGGAACTAGACATCAAGATGGCCAATATATAGCCTTCGTTTTTAAATAATTTAGTTGTGGTCTGTTATGATCTTTCTTTGAGGGAATTATTTAGATAAGCCCACTTTCTTTCAAATAAAAATTTGAGGTAATGAAATGGGAGTTTTTAAAAAATCTCTAATTCTTATTAAGAAAATCAGAATTCATTACTGAAACAAGATGAAAAAAAACCCACCATGAGCTCCTTAAGATTAAAAATATCTCTTGCCACTTTTTGAAAGCTATGCTTTCATAAATTTCATTTTCAAAGCCAGCATTTCTTCCAGATGATGAAATAAGTTGAAAAAATGTTTTAAATCAAAGAAAGAATGCTTGTGTGATGTGGGCAGAGGGAAGGAAAAGATATAATCTTTAGAACTATATGCAATTCCAAGTACAGTTATTAATTCTCACCTTTTAAACTCAAGAACTCATTAATATATGTACAGCATCAACTGTGCACCCATCTATCGCATGATCCAAATGACACACTATACATGATCACTGGTTGCATCCAAATGGGAGAAATAAATGATGTGTATATTCATATGTACATATGTAAGGGTATGAGAAAGGATATGTAAATATAAGAGCACATTTTAGGAAACACAAAAATTAGGGTGGGTTTTAATATACTGTCATAGAAATATGCACAAAATGGGAAATTGGAAACAATAGATTAATTAAACCATATAGTTCAAGGAAAGATGAGATCACATCATTTAGAAGGAGGATAGGAAAGTGATTTTGCAGAGAGAAAGCAAAGAAATACCATGTGTCACATATCTACATGTGACCATCCAGACCCATTCCCTTCTTTTTCATCTTCCCTCTGCCTCAAAAGTGGGCCTGCACCAACTACATCAGTAGAGATTTGGTGTACTCTAGCTTCTGGATGACTTTATTTCTTCCAGGTTCTGTTAATCTCTCCTTTCCTCAGCCCTTTGGGTTTAAGACTGGTAATACTTCACTGCTTCCAGCCCCCACTCCTGCCCTATCTGTGGTGACCAATTTCCACTCCACTCAAACGTTCATAATATGTCACGCTGTAACTAGATGCTCATCCAATGATCTCTTTTCTGGAGGAGCCTTGGCTGATACATTAGTTGGCACCAGAGGTGGCCCCAGGAAACAGGAGCCTTGAAGGGAATTCTAGGGTTGGTATGCCACATATGTGAGGAGTGCAGGGAAAACCTCTTTGTTGGGGGTGTGTGGAATCAGATGGGGGTAATTTTCAGCAACTTGTATTCAAATATTCAGGTCATCACTATGGTTTCATGGGATGATAAGTTGGCAGAGATCAAGTGGCTGTGGCATTTAGCTGCTCTGATACTTAAGATTTTAGAATCACTTAGCTTCTTCTTATAGTCCTAGAGGATACAAATAGGGAAAAAGAGGCTTCAGGCTATGAACATGTAATTACGAATGTGCTGAGTCACAGGTTTCCTGAGTGACTTAGAAAGACACAGCTGATAACCAAGCTCAGGGTATGATTGTGAAGGTTGCAGAGTCATAGCACTAATTGTAAACTGGACCTGCCAGATCCCTTAATATACTAAGGGAAAGGCAATTATCAGTAAACAGTGGAGACTTACCTCCATAGGATGGGACATATGAGTAGACACAGATGAAGTTGAAAACTAGAATCTCTAAATTCTCTTGAACCTCCCTCAACTCAAGAGCAAATATTGACTCTTCAGACTCTCACCCACCAGCCCACAGAGTTGGAACCCAGCACAGCCAGGACTGAGTCCACAGAAAGTGGAATGAAGTTTTAAGTCATCTCAGCAGTTTAAAAACCCTCAGCTAGCAGAAGTGTTTGCAGAAGATAAAGGGACATGGTTTGTGGACGAAGGCAGTTATGATCATCAATTTATGCTAGTGGCTGGCCACAAAGAATTTAGAAGCTGTGACTTATAGTACTCTTTAATTTTTTCTTCTCTTTTCCCATGAATTTCTTATAGGAAGAATAACATTAGTAGCTAACATGACTTTGAACAGGAATATGACTAAATTGATATTACCCATGATGAGATTGTTCACTCCCACTGCAGACACAGGCTTTCCACCCAGACAAAGGCAATACTGGGTGCTAAGGGGGATAAAAAAGCTAACTCATACTACAACAAAAGCAACCCATACCTTCTACTTCCCACCACAGAGGAGCCTAGCAGAAAATAGGAAGTAGTGAAGAGAATGATGTCAGGAAACTTGTTCCTTTGGCTCCATTCTGGTGAAGTTACCTAGGGCTGGCTGTGCTCTCAATGAGAAATTCCTCTCTTCACCAGGTAGACTTCTGTTCGCAAATCTTTCCCGGAGAGTCCTCCCCTCTCCATCCCACGTCCAGAGAGGTGAGGAAGAACTCTACTGCAGTTGTGCCTAGGTCCCTGCATGATCAAGTCATTTCCTAAACTCCATTCACACCTTGGGCATTAGTCCCTTTGTAAGTAAACTTTGCTTTAGTTACTTTGATGTGAGTGAGCCATCTGTTTCCTGTGAGGAAGGACCATGACACTTAGATGAATGATAACAAACATGCCAAAACCAACGTTAGAATATGCAGAGACAAATTTGGCAAGCTTCACGTTAAAAAAAAAACTCACTAAGAATTTTTCTCTATTTTGTACTATTGTGTATATTATCTCAAAAAGACATCAGCGAGTCACCATCTAAGAGAACATAGGTTCCAAGCTCCAATCATTTCTAAAATGATACTGACATTCTCTATGTGGGTCGTTAAATGTCCAGGTCACAGAATGACTGGGGTCTAGAGTAGTAACACTTTGGAAACATTTAGTGAAGGTAATCTCTTCTAGCAACCGTAAAAAGGTCTACTAATACAAACCATTTACCATACCAACTAATACAAAACTATTTACCATAATTAACATTCAAATTCTTCCTTTTAATTTTACATCTGTGTATTCAGTCTAAATAAGCATGACATCACCGTGCAAATCATGTGCTTTCAGAGTTTTCTAGTTAACAATGGTAGATTTTTACTGATTCATTCAGTCTCTCTTGTTTATTTGTCTCTAGTGACTAATGGTGAGTAATCAGAGAAGGTAACTCATCTGCAATTAGGTTTTTTATCTGGCTACCTATCTACTAATGGTTAGTAAACTGTATCAAAGTGCAAAAACACATTATTAAAATCCATTAGGTTTGCTCTCTTATCTAAAGACCCAAACCAAACCAAATTAATGGAAAACATTTGTCCTAAGCTGGAATTAGGTTTGTTGCTTTTTTTTTTAAATTATCTGACACATTTATTAATTCAGCAAACATTTGAACATCAAGTGTTAGTTTAGGTAGTAATGGTAAAAACAACAAAAAAGAAAAAGAATAAGAAAAAAAAAAAAACAAATAACACATGAGTCTTCCTTGTGGGAAGTTTTTCGACCAGGTTGGAAGAAAAATTTTTAATTTAAAAAAAAAATTTTTTTTAACGTTTATTTATTTTTGAGACAGAGAGAGACAGAGCATGAACGGGGGAGGGTCAGAGAGAGGGAGACACAGAATCCGAAACAGGCTCCAGGCTCTGAGCTGTCAGCACAGAGCCCGACGCGGGGCTCGAACTCACAGACCGCGAGATCATGACCTGAGCCAAAGTGGGCCGCTTAACCGACTGAGCCACCCAGGTGCCCCGAAAAATTTTAACACAAGATAAGTACCATGGTAAAAATAAGCCACGGATAGACATAGAAAGGGCATCTAAGTCAGGTAGGAGATGGTCCAGAAACTCTTAGGGACATCACATAGCGGGAAAAATGTTGGAGAATGAATAGAATTAGGCCAAGAAAGGGGACAGGGACATTCCTAGGAGAGGAACAAACACATACAAAGATGCAGAGATCCAACATAGCATGATGTGGTCAGGGAACTTCCAGTGGTATTTTATAGCTGGATAAAAGGGTAACTATCAAAAGGTGACTGACTAGTCACAAAGCATAGGAAGACGGCAGCAAAGCTACAAAGCTTTTACTTTATCCATAGGACTATATCATTCAGACTGCCATTGGTTGGAAGAATAAGAACACCTTATGGTAAATGGCTTAAAAATAGGAAATGTAGTGGCTGGGTGTAGCTGTAAATCCATCATAGGTTGGCTTCAGAGCTAGCTAAATCCAGGAGCTTCCTGTCGTTTCCTGAGGTTTACTTTCCTCTGTGTGTTGGACCCAATCTCAAGCTATGAAAATGTTCTGGTGGGTGGAGAAATAAATGTCATTGTCCTTAGAATTTCTTTACATACTACAAGGTTTAAAGAGAGAGAAAAGGGCTTTATCCCAGCATTTGAAGGAAGAGTTCTGAGATTTACTGAGATTGCAACTTTTTAGGTCACATGCCCACTCTCGAACCGACCACGGCTCATCCCTGGGAGTGGAAATATTTTCCATGAGGCACTTATGTTAAATTCTCAAAATTTAATCATTTCATAAGTAATGGAAGTAACCTCTTTCTAGCACCACATTTTCTAAAAAGCTCAGTTAATGTTATCTTTACTTCTTTCCACTGGAGTAAATCATCATGTTCAAATGATACTAAGTGTTGGGTAAAAGGGTGACATGTTATAAACCAAATGGAATTTCATTATCTTAGTTTTGTTAATCACATATGATGGGTATTAGATTTTCAATGCCTGTTCCCTTTTTCAAAGGAATTGATGAGAACTCACTGGTAGCAGTATGGCTAAGAACAGAGTCTAGTATGTCCCATAGTATGAATCCTATCAATGCTATACTTTATTCTGTATTGGTCACAGAATACATAATGTGTATTCTGATCACACATACTGATATGTCTAAATTTTGCTTCTGGCATTTATTACTGAATTCTTACTACTGTCCTAAGTATTTCTTCAACATATAGTCTTTGAGGATGGCATCTTTGTCACCTGATTTCTTGAAAAAATCAGAGCATATTTCTTTAATGTGCTTTGCACAATGTTGTCTCTGCCCATTCCACACATTCCCTTTGGTGGCTGCATCCTCTCTATGGTGATCTGCTTGTTCTCACCTCAGTGGTGGCAGGTACATTTTAAGCTTTTTTGTGTGTGTGAGAAGTCACTTTTTTGTTAGGAGTTGGTTCACAGTGCTTTGACACATCAAGAAAAAGAATAACACAAAAAGATGAAGCCATTGTTGAGCATTATTTAATGTATAATATTGTATAGAATATACCTCTATCAATTAATTTTATGAATGTCTATGTTTATGCTTATTAAAGTTCACTTCACATTTAAATCAACAAGAGTAGATTCTTCCTTCTCTTTCAAACGGGTTTATTGTAGCTTTCATTGGTCCTTAATGTTGATCTGTATCTGAACAAGACTAATTAATCTCTTCTCAGATATTGTCTAATTTCAAATGGCGTTTGGGCCAACTCTTGCAAGTGACTCATTGATTAAACGTTAATCTTCAGTGCATTATACCTAGATCTTCAATGAGTATACAATATATAATTGATAAATTAGACATACTTTTAAAACCAAGTTAGAAAAAGTGCTCTTAACTGTAGTCCTTTTATTTGCATAAATGCTGAAACCAAGTGTCTTATCTAAAGATGATCTAGTATTAACTAGATAGTTAACAATGTTCTTCATAGGAAAGGATACTTTTTTTTAAAGATGGTTTCCATTCACCATCTCTGTTGATGATTTCAATTACAGAGTTTGGAATTTGCTTATGAAATTTTTAGAAAATTCTAAATTTTTAGGATTAACAAAACACAGGCAGATATAAAACGGCCTTCCCACCAACAATGCAAAAGAGATCCTCTTTCTCCATATCCTCACCAACATCTGTTGTTGCTTGATTTGTTATGTTAGCTATTCTGACAGGTGTAAGGTGGTATCTCATTGTGGTTTTGATTTGTATTTCCCTGATGATGAGTGATGTTGAGCATTTTTTCATGTGTCGGTTGGCCATCTGGATGTCTTCTTTGGAGAAGTGTCTATTCATGTCTTTTGCCCACTTCCTCACTGGATTATTTGTTTTTTGGGTGTTGAGTTTGATAAGTTCTTTAGAGATTTTGGATACTAACCTTTTATCTGATATGTAATTTGCAAATATCTTCTCCCATTCCTTCGGTTGCCTTTTAGTTTTGCTGATTGTTTCCTTCTCTGTGCAGAAGCTTTTTATTTTGATGAGGTCCCAGTAGTTCATTTTTGCTTTTGTTTCTCTTGCCTCTGGAGACGTGTTGAATAAGAAGCTGCTGCGGCCAAGATCAAAGAGGTTTTTGCCTGCTTTCTTCTCAAAGATTTTGGTGGCTTCCTGTCTTACATTGAGGTCTTTCAACCATTTTGAGTTTATTTTTGTGTATGGTGTAAGAAAGTGGTCCAGGTTAATTCTTCTGCATGTTGCTGTCCAGTTTTCCCAGCACCACTTGCTGAAGAGACTGTCTTTATTCCATTGGATATTCTTTCCTGCTTTGTCAAAGATGAGTTAGCCATATGTTTGTGGGTCCATTTCTGGGTCCTCTATTCTGTTCTATTGATCTGAGTGTCTGTTCTTGTGCCAGTGCCATACTGTCTTGATGATTACAGCTTTGTAGTATAGCTTGAAGTCTAGGATTGTGATGCTTCCTGCTTTGGTTTTCTTTTTCAAGATTGCTTTGGCTATTCAGGGTCTTTTCTGGTTCCATACAAATTTTAGGATTATTTGTTCTAGCTCTGTGAAGAATGCTGGTGTTATTTTGATACGATTACATTGAATATGTAGACTGCTTTGGGTAGTATCAACATTTTAACAAAATTTGTTCTTCCTATCCAGAAGCATGGAATCTTTTTCCATTTTTTTTTGTGTCTTCTTCAATTTCTTTCATGAGTTTTCTATAGTTTTCAGTGTATAGATTTTTCACCTCTTTGGTTAGATTTATTCCTAGGTATTTTACAGTTTTTGGTGCAACTGTAAATGGGATCGATTCCTTGATTTCTCTTTCTGTTGCTTCATTGTTGGTGTATAGGAATGGTAGGAATGCAAGCTGGTGCAGCCACTCTGGAAAACAGTATGGAAGTTCCTCAAAAAACTAAAAATAGAACTACTCTACAACCTAGCAATTGCACTACTAGGCATTTATCCAAGGGATACAGGTGTGCTGTTTCGAAGGGACACATGCACCCCAATGTTTATAGCAGCACTATCAACAATAGCCAAAGGATGAAAAGAGCCCAAATGTCCATCGATGGATGAATGGATAAAGAAAATGTGGTATATATATACAATGGAGTATTACTTGGCAATCAAAAAGAATGAAATCTTGCCATTCGAAGATGGCATTCTATGCCATTCTATGTGGATGGAACTGGAGGGTATTATGCTAAGTGAAATTAGTCAGTCAGAGAAAGACAGAAATCATATGACTTCACTCATATGAGGACTTTAAGAGACAAAACAGATGACCATAAGGGAAGGGAATCAAAAATAATACAAAAACAGGGAAGGGGACAAAACAGAAGACTCATAAATATGAAGAACAAACTGAGGGTGACGGGAGGGATTGTGGGAGGGGGGATGGGCTAAATGGGTAAGGGGCATTAAGGAATCTACTCCTGAAATCATTGTTGCACTATATGCTAACTAATTTGGATATAAATTTAAAAAAATAAAAAATAAAACAAGTTAAAATAAGTAAATAAACTGGCCTTAATACCTTGCAAAAAGGTCCTATAAAAATCTAACAGAGTTTATTATGTTCAAGTACATGAGAGATTTGTTAAAGTCATAAGACATAAGTTTTGTTCAAAAGTAACCAATATAATAAATAATGGACTGCAGAATCAACAAAGAGCTGTATCATACAGTATTTTTTTTATTGCTAAGAGAAAAAAAACATCATTGGGGTTTTGAAAGTAGTGGTATTTCTTTACATTGCTCTCATGTGAAATTTTTTTTTATTATTAAAAAAAATTTTTTTTAATGTTTACTTATTTTTGACACAGAGAGAGACAGAGCATGAATGGGGGAGGGTCAGAGAGGGAGGGAGACACAGAATCTGAAGCAGGCTCCAGGCTCTGAGCTGTCAGCACAGAGCCTGACACGGGGCTCAAGCTCACAGACCATAAGATCATGACCTGAGCTGAAGTCGGACACAACCAACGGAGCCACCCAGGTGCCCCTCTCATGTGAAAATTTTAAGAAACTATATATTACTGTGCAATGCAGTACTATTTCATTGTAATAGCAATTTTACCCCTCTTGCTTTAAGGACAATAACCCACATACTAAGGCATAAATTGGTGACCCTTAATTTAGGTACCCACCTGATGAATTCAGTGGGTTTTCTGAGGTCATTTCCAAATCACTGTTCTATTATAGTTGTGAAAAAGGAATCATTACCATGTAGAGTAGCAAGAAATTGTGGAAAATTTCTCTTCTCCATCCTCTGAACCCATAGAAGTTAATATCTTCATCTTCTTTGTATTATAGCTAACTTTATACTCATCTTGTTCTTTCATTGTTCCATCCTTAAAGGTAGGGTTTGTGGCTTATGTATCTTCGCATCTCTTGCATCAGTAAGAAAAATTTTTTTCATATAAAAGGTACACCCAAAATTTGGTGAATTGAATTGACTGTTAGGAGAACCACGTTATAACCCATTCTTGTTGTTAATTAGCCATGTAATATTTGATGAACCACTTAATCCTTTTGGGCTGCAGTTTCTTCATCTGTAAAATGAAGGAGTTCAACTAGCTAATCACGAATACCCATTCCTGTCCTAAAATGCTGTAGAATGTATGACAGCAATAACCAAGCATCAGTCATCCCTATTAACATAACACCACTAGAAATCTGTGGAACATGTTTATATTCCAATATTTTAGATTTCATCTGCTATTAATCATCTACAACCTAGGTTTGGATTCCATAGTTTTTTTAGGCTCTTCTCATAAGCAACTGTGCTGAATTACATTTGTTTAATGCATACTGATAACTGCTTCTACACTGTGCCAAGCCTGAGAAAAGGGGTCCTTGCACACTAAGTCACTCTAGAGAGATGTTGCACTTTCTATAAGAAATTTTGGGTTAATTGCACCACTGGCATTAGTTTGCCATGTTTCTCCAGGCAGAGACTTGTCTGGTGGTTCAGGCTAAAGAATTGAAGTTGGAAGTTTTGTTTTGTACTCCTGTGTTTTGTCCTAACGTTCTAACCTGTACTGAAGCGAGTGATTGAGCACTTTCTTTTTCCGGTTTACCTAATTAGAAAAAAATAAGGAGAGTGTGACAGCTGCTGACTTGCAGGTATACAGTAAAGATCACATGTTAGTAAGGGTTCACTAGAGATTAAATGTATTCTGAAATGATGAGTTTCCTCAATGTCTAGAACCACATATTTTCTTTAGCTCTATGTTCTTAAACAAAACACACACATACCCCCACCCCCCACACACACACACACTTTGCTGAGCTGCACTTTGGCACAGAGGGTGTGACTGTAAAGTCATAATAAAGCGTGGAGCCAACAAAAACCACTTAACTAGGCCCACCTATACAGTATGACCGAGTTGAGGATAAGCCTCGCTAAAATATTTCACCTGGCATGGGTTCAAGTTCTGAAGTTGAATGAGTCTGCTTTTGTTTCTCGCTAAGCCTGGAAGAAAGGGAGTTGTCGGCAGGGAGGGAAAAGAAGGGAGGAATGAGTTAAGTTCTCAGCATCTTAAGTTCTTTTTCTTCGCTTCTTTTCAAACAAGCACACCACATTGAATAGCATGTGGAAAATTGGCATTTCCAGTGAATAAAAATTAACTGGCAAACAACAAAAGGAAAAACGGAGGAATGCTGTTGGATGCTGTTTGGCTTGTCTTGTCTTGTCAGAGAGAGAACATGTGTGAATCAAATGGTTTAAGATGAATTTTACCTACACGTCTGGCTCCTGTTCAGATGTTTTAGATTTCTTAGTCAACTTTATTTGCTTGGTAAAGCTTTTTTAAAGTATGATTCTTCTCTATGTTAAGAACATAAAAGAAGAAGACTATAAAAGTAGTATGGGTGAACAACTATTCAAGTGTTCCACTTTAGAAAACGTGCTCACTTTTGTTTTCTTTTGGGGAAACAGTTTTTAAAGTTTCTTTAAAAGCCAGCAAACCAACACAAGCATCTGTAGAGTTCTGGCCTTTGGAAAACATTGCTAATCTGATATTTTCAAAAGAAAGCATGTCTTTTTAAGAAAACACACATGCAAAACCTTCTTCAATATCAAAATACTTTTTTCAGGTGCAGTGGTTTTGCCCCTCTATGGTATTCTGCATGCCCTTAAAATGTTTGACTCTAAAAACCTCAATTTATCCTAGGGATTTTAGAAAGGTTCATTTGCTTCGCAGTGCTGTGAAGTTTTCCACTGACTGAAAGCGTTTGGTCTTAGTAAAAAGCCAGAAGCCCGCTTCATGGCTGTCTTACTTCTTGCTATTTTCCTTTTGAGCAGATAACCATCTGACACAAAATACAATGTATATTTTCATTCAAAGGCATGATCCTCTGAATGCAGAACAGATACCCTCTGTCATGCCAACTCTATCATGACTTGTGATTGAAATAATGAATCAGAGGCAGGTATCTGGTGAAAGAACATATGTTCAGTGGCAGACATCAACTTTCATGAAGAATACCTTCATGAAAACTTGTACAAGTTTATATTGTAGTGACAAGGAAGTCAAACAACTCTACACATGTAAAACAACTCACAACCAAGGCCTTTCCAATAATATCAAGGCATGGTACTCTCAGAAAATGTCATTAAATCATAATGACTAGTGATGCATTTCAAAGAGTATTTAAATTTCAAAATAATTGGACATTAACTTCATGGGAAAATACATCATGAGGAAAAAAATTACCTACGAATGATACTGCTCAGTAAAACCAGACTTCATTATGTGATACCAGGTTAGAGTCATCTTAAAGGTAGAAACTTCCAGAATTATAGACTAGTTGAGTTGAAGGAAACTTAGATCTCTCAATATAATTGTATTCCTTTATGGATGAGGAATGTTAGGTTCAATGATATCAGGCGATACATAGCAGGTTATAAACAAAGCGTGGTCAAGGTTCTGTTTCCCCCTAGCCCCATGCACATTACACTATGGCACATTTCATATACCTTTGGGGTTATATACTTGTATTCATTCCATATCAGTATCTCTGGCATCCAGAGTTAGAAAAAGAGAGGCACCTAGATTTGAGTTGAAGAAACTAAAGTGGATGTGAAACCAAGTTTCCGTAGGGAAATAGTGGCAGTGTCTCTCCTGAGCCCAGAAACATGTGACAGCCAAGTTTAAATAAGTGTAGAGTGAAAGGAATATTCTACTTTCTTTTAAACAGAAGCAGAAAGTCAATTACTAAGAAAGAAATGATTTTCCCAGCGATTTTATCTTTTTGATGAGTTTTTGTTAGCAATTGACAATATCTTTCCGAGGACAAATATTCCTGCAAAACCAAAATAAGAAAAAGATATTATGGTTATAGTTATGTCAGTGATCTCTTTGTCAATTATTTTCTTCTGTGTGCATATGTGTGCATGTGCGTATGTGCATATACAAACTATGTTAAAATATTTTTTAAGTTTATGGCCCATAAATAAAAAAGGAAAATTTTAGAATTATTCATTAAATCAAATATTCCAAATGTAATTTTTATGTTCCAAACCATATTCACTTTTTGACTATTTTGTTTGATCTTATTTGTTAAAAATCAAATATAAAATTAAAATAAGAGCACGTTTAGCAGCCTTTGAAAGGTGTGTAATTGCTGACTGTAACAGCAGGTGATTGAGGGTTCAAAAACTATTTTGCATAAGCCTCCAAATTATTCATCATTAAATCAGCCCAATGTGTTCAGCTTTCACAGACCAGCTTAGTATCACTGCCAAATTAAAGTTGGCATCTTGGGAGCTTATTGAATCTTTCTGACCAAGTGTTTTGTTACTGTGTAGGATTTTTCAAAGTAAGACAGAATAATAATTGAAAATAGAACAGCACTTGCCTGTGAAAGTAAGTTTTAACACTGTTCCTCTAAGGGTAACGTTCTATTTTGATTCCTCATTTTTCTTTTGTATGCTGGTGAATATATAGTTATGCTGCAACACTTCTATTCCTGAAAACTTCTCCTGTCTTACTCTGGCTCATAATAGTTGACTTCCAGCACTATAGGATAGTGCACTTTAATTCCATGAAACTATGAAATTATCATTTCTAACATTTTTCTTTTAAGTTCATATTTAAAGCCACTTAATAAAAGTCAACTGAAACAAATGTTCTTACTTTTCTTTCCTCTCTAGTTTAATTTTTCTTCAAAAAACGGTGTTTGTTCATGTTAAAAAATGTTCCCTTTTTTTGTTTGCTATATGTAGAAAACAATTTATCCTCTGAAACTGCATTATGCACAAATGGTAAATTATTTACAAATTTATGTTGTCTATAATATTAAACAGTACGTATTCTTCAAGGATGACCAAAAAGGCTATCCATCTCACTTCCCCCCAGTAGCAAGAAGCAGCCAGAGGGGACCCTCAACAGCATTGGGTATGTCCTTAGCTAGACCCCTAGTTTCCTAGGTACATTTTCTACTTGCCTGTGTTATTAGGCAAAAGAGTCACTACTCTCTGCCATTGCATCACAAGGACCCTTTCCCTCCTATATCCAGCAGCATTCTCTCACCTTTCCTGTAAGCTCTCCCAGCATCATAAAAGGAGGTCAGGATTTGCTCAAAATCTCTTCAAGTCCTCTTACATTTTCTCTCAACTCTCCATTTAGGTGCCTCCAGATTCTTCCTCCTACCTCATCCCAAAGCTACTGTTACATTTTAAAACTTTTGTTGGGCTAGCACACCACTTTCAAGCACAAAAATTTGTATTGTTTATGTCTTACTGTGTAACAAATCACCTCAAAACTTAGTAACTTACAACAACAGTGTTTTTATCCTTTGTAATTTCTGAGGATCAGGAATTTGGGAACAACTTTCTGGATGGCTCTGGTTTCAGGTCCTTCCTACAATTGTAGTTAGATTTCAGCTAGAAAAGAAGTCACTTGAAAATCTCACTGGGGCTGGAGGATCCTCTTTCAAGGTGGTTCAATTGTTGGGCTGATGGGGTGGTGCTGTTTGCCGGAAGAAATTTCAGTTCATCACTGCATGGATCTCTCAAGAAAGCTGTTGAGTGTCTTGTTACAATATTGGAAGATAATTCTTTCTGTGTCTCTCATATCTTGTGAGCAGAGGAACTGAGAACTTTCTTTGTTCTCAATTACCTTTTCAAGGATGTTTGCATAGCAAGCAGCCTTGTAGGATAGAGACAATCTCCCTCCAGAGTAAAAGACAGTTTATTTTTCTTCCCTCATATCATAAATGTAGTATCTCTTTAAGGCAAAGATCAGGCAGGTTTAAAAAACTGAGTCCCCTAAACTTGGGGTTCATCTCTACTTTACATTAGACTGTGGGAATTGGGGTTCAAGGAACTGGCACAATGCTGGTACTCTGGTTACTTCCTTTGTTTTGAGTGATAAACTGTCCTTTGAATGTGACCCCGGAGTCTTGTGTCTTCTACTGTCATCTAAGTACCCGTAGCAGGGTAACTTGTTAGTTTGCAAGTAGGGTTAAATCTCCTCACTAAGAATTCTTTATAGACAGATGGCTTCCACCCCAGTGAATGATCCAACAGGCCAAGACAGAAGCTGAAATTATTTTTTTTTGACCTAACAGAGAAAACCACACATCATCATTTCCACATTTCCAACATAGGTCAACCCTGATTTAATGTGGGAAGATACTCTAAAAGGTAGGAATACCAGAAGGTAAGGATCATTAAAAGCTATCCTAATAGCTGGCTATCATAGCTCTCCTAAAAATTGTAAACGTTGTAAAAACTTGAGCTCATAAATAATGTATTGGTTATTTTTGTGCCACCTGCAGAACTCGAGCTACTGCATTTCATATTACATTAGTGGTACTATTGTTGAATTGCATTGCTCTAAAAATATTACATGTGCTGTAGGGAACAAGATTTCCCTACAATATGTGATGAGTAGGTCTACAAAAATAGAAAATATTTCTTGGTATACCCTTTATCATCTAATAAACAGAAAAAATCTCAGCATCAAACCATAAGTGGTACGCTGGCCTTGTGAAGACTCACTCTAAGGATGAGACTGGCTAATTTTGATTGCCTAATAGTTCCTGATTTATCAAAATCTTCTGAACATTATATAATAAAATCAAGAGAATAAAATTTGTGGAATTGTGGCCAAATTTCAAACACTTCCTCCATTTAAAATTTTCAGGATAGAGGAAGGAGAAAGGACACAAAGAAGGATTAAAAATAGTCCAGTCCATTCACATAATTCGAGAAGAATAATTAAAATTAAAGGCATTCTTTTAAGTTGATATTTTTGTAAGTTTATGTATTTATTTTGAGAGAAAGAGAGAGAAAGAGAAAGAGAGGGAATGTGAGCAAGGGGAAAGGCACAGAGGGGGAGAGAGAGAATCCTAAGCAGGTCCCGCACTGTCAGCTCAGAGCCTATCACTGGGCTCGATCTCATGAACCATGAGATCATGACCTGAGCCAAGACCAAGCGCTGGATGCTCAACCGACTGAGCCACCCAGTCACCCCTAAATTGATATTTTTAACTTAAAATCATCTTTCTTTAAATATTACAGTATTAATAATTAAACTGGGGAAATTTATTTGTATGAATCCATTGCTTACAGTTATAATTATGGAGTTCAACTGAAATTTTGCACAAGGGTACTAAAAATGCTTAACATTTATTTGAGGACTTGTAGTTGTGTTTAATTTTATGTATATTTTTTGTGTATGTCAATTTTTTAAGTTAAGGGAAAGATGAAGAAAAGTGGTGTTTGAAAAACAAGGCCCTTAGCCATAAGCAAATCACTTACTCTGATGGGCAAAAAAACAGTATCAATTTCTACTTTAGGGAAAAAAAAATTTACTGTACTGAACTTTTTGGAGAAGGAATGATATCCAAACTATGTTTACTTTACTTCATACATAGTATGAAGGACTTCAAGGTTAATTTTCATATAATCAACCCTTTCCCCATAAATGTCTTTAGAATCCAGTTACTCAATATATCTCAAGCACACTATGCACTACTTTTGTGAAATTTTAAGACAGAGGGGAAAAAGGGATTTGAATATGGTGATGTTTTTCATCTAAATATATCTAAATCGAACAACCATCTTCAAGACCTGTCCTGTTTTGATTCATGGTATCAGTTCAGCTAATAGCACAGACTTCTCTGAAGCACAGTGACTGAGATTTATAAAAAAATAAAAAAAATTAAAAAGAATTTTTAAAAATTGTCATGATCTCTTTGGAAATAATTTTTAAATTCTTATGCAGTTATTACATTTCCTGGCCTGGAAGTACAAGAAGTTTAAAGCATTAATTTGGAACACATTCCATCTTTTGCCTCCCATGGTTAAACTGTTTAATTAAAGGCCTTAAAGGCTTCTGGGCAAAACAATCAGCACATGGTGTGATCATCTCCCTCTTTTCTCTCCACTTTGTGCTTTTTCATCTTTTGGAACTTAATTCATTTATTCTAGGACTATTTGGCACTCTTCACTTAGGCAATAGTAGACAAAAGAAGTCAGTAGTCATTTGGTTTTGTAGATTCTTGTAGAGATTGATTTCTGATTGCTGAAGACAGTCAAATGTTGCACAAATATTTATTTAGTGAATGCCAACTTAGGTTCCTGACACCCTGCTAGATATTTTGAAATAACTGATGAATCAGATGTAGCTCCTTGTTTACACATGAAGAAGTATTCAGGCAAGAAGGGGAGATGAGACAGGGCCATAGCCATCTACAGCCTGAAGAAGGAAGGAGTAAAGTGCTAGAATAAAATGTTATAACAGAGACAGTGAAGAGATTATGTTTTGAGAGGAGGAATTAAACAGAAGACACATATGTGAAGTGAGATTTAAGGTCTACTAGAAAGGATTTAGACATGTGGATGTTGGGGAATGGGAGAACATGAAAGAAAAAAAAAGAACAAGTAGGCAAGGGGAATGTGGGTCATCAAAGCAAAGGATATAAAAGGACTTTATTTCATTTTTAATTAAGAAGAAAGCATTATTAAAAGGTTTTACATTAGAGAACTAGTAATTGAGATTTGTATTTTAAATAGCTAACTCAGGCTATAGTACAGAGATTGGATTGGAAGAGGTAAGAATAGAAACAAAGAGAAAAGAAACCAGTCTGTTCCTTATAGCTGTTACTATTTGCAGTTTGAGTGATAATCCATTTTAGACAATGACAACCCCTTCCAGCTTGACTTGGTATCCTCTTTCAAGCCTATTTTTGCTTTTTACCTTCTGGTCCCTCTTTTGTGACCATAGCAAAGAAACGTCCTCTTCAGTAGAATCAATACATTGGGACCACTCACTATATGGCTTCCACAGTAGGGAAATGAGGAGGTCATTAGAGAGTAAAATAAAATTTGCCTTAGTGATTACTGTAGATTATTTTGTGTGTGGCTTTGTGTTGAAACTAGGTGTAGGAAAGTATGAAGTTGGTCCATGAATCCAGGTATAGGATAAGGGGAATCAGAATTTATGTCTTAGGCGCAGCAGTCTCAGGAAGCAAGCACTCAAACTTTCAAGTCTGTGGAAATAGGTGGAGAGCAGTACTGTATCTAAAAGCACTAATTAACATTCTGCCAAATGGAGTAGATGCTGCAACACCCTGAGGCAACCGCAGACTGGAAAAGGGAAACTATTTTACAAAGGACCTTTAATAAAGCCTGTGGGAAGAAAGGGGATTGGTAAAGTTGTAACAAGTTAGAACATATATGGATACTTCTACAATTACTTGCTTAACGCGAGCAAGTCAAAATCCTAGAGCCTTAAATACCCTATGGGTAACCAGTTTTTACATCTTACTAATTAAGTTAGTAATAAAGACAGCCAATTGTGAATATTTTATTTTGGTGACGAGAAATACATTTTCTGGGGAAGAAAAGGCTATAATTTAAACAATTCTCTGTTGGCTTCTTTGTACATGGTTGTATTGACTTTGAGACCTTGTGACTAGATCAACACTTCTAGTGTGGTATGAAACAAATATATTAAAAATGCATTTGTATGGGCATGACATGGCAAGAGATTAAGTCTCTTGCTCAAAGTTGTATGGCAAATTGGTGTGGTGCTATCATATATTCAACTTATGATCAGGTCAATGAATGGGTTTGCATTTGTGAGAGACTAAGCTTAAAACCTAGTAAAAGGACAATTGATGACATAGATGAGAAGATGGCTCACCCCCAAAGTAGCAAGAATGGCACTGTTTTTATGACTTGTTACTTATTCTTGATCCCAAAGCTCAACATAATGAAATGTAACAAAACATTTAGAACATTCAGCTTATGAAAAGTATTTGCTTTCCTAAGATGATATGCCTATTTATGACACTGAGTTCAATGCCACTACTTATTGTAAAAAATATAGCTTAGAAAATTCTAAAACAAGGAGCCACCAAGTCTCAAGTTTACAATCATTCTTTAGATACTGTTGAAGATTGTTTTCATCACTTAAAACAATATTTCATGTGTCTGTCAGTGAATCATCATACACTCGATCTCATACAAAAATAACTGTATTTGCCAATAGTTTGCAGTCTGAAGAAAAATAAATCTCTTCAACTAAACACATCAAAATGTTTTAATATTTGCCTATATTGATTTTATATTGATTCTCTGACATTTATTCATCAATTTATGCACTCAAGAAGTTTTGGCAATTTTATCCAATGTCAAATAGCAGAGGTCCTTATTCTCAAGCAATTTGTAGCTTAGAAAAAAAGATGAATAAGACATATGTATATACTAAGAAACTGTGTTAGTTAATTCCGTTAAAAATATTTGCCCACTTTATAAATATGTGAAAAAATGATATATGGTAGAGTTTTTTCCCCCTACCTTTTCAAATGTATATATAGACATTAAAAAAAAATGATTTCAGCCTTTGGGGGCACCTGGGTGGCTCAGTCAGCTGAGCATCCGACTTGGGCTCAGGTCATGATCTCATGGTTCGTGGGTTTGAGCTCCACCTCAGACTCTGTGCTGACAGTTCAGAGTCTGGAACCTGCTTCAGATTCTCTGTCTCCTTCTCTCTGCCCCTTGCCTGCTCACTCTCTGTCTGTCTGTCTCTCTCTCTCAAAAATAAATCAACATTTAAAAAAAATGGTTTCAGGGGCGCCTGGGTGGCGCAGTCGGTTAAGCGTCCGACTTCAGCCAGGTCACGATCTCGCGGTCTGTGAGTTCGAGCCCCGCGTCAGGCTCTGGGCTGATGGCTCGGAGCCTGGAGCCTGTTTCCGATTCTGTGTCTCCCTCTCTCTCTGCCCCTCCCCCGTTCATGCTCTGTCTCTCTCTGTCCCAAAAATAAAAAAATAAAAAAAAAATGGTTTCAGCCTTTGAAGTTAGCTTAAATAAATTTTTCCTACTCTAAGATTTGAAAATGATTCTTCCATATATCTTTATAGTATGCTATAATTTCATTTTTACTTATACAATTATAACATTCTTGAATTAATATAACATGAAAGAGAATTTTTAAATGTCTAGCAGTTCATCAAGCACCAGATAGTATTGTGTCCACTTAAAATAACGAAACAGACATTATTCCTATTCTTGAGAAATCTTATTTTTATTTTTTATTATTTTAAGTTAATTTTTAGAAATATTCTTCTGACTTTTTCTGAACTTATTTATTTTATTAATCCAACTAGCTATTCTAACAACAATTAAATCATGTTTTCATTATTGAAACTCAAATTGATCTGGTTACTTTTACACTTTCATTGACTCTAACCTTAGGTGGACCCACAGCACGACTAGACAAATTGTGCCTGTTGGCACTTTCTCATTCACCTTGTGGATAGTGCAAATTTTTACCCATCTCATCTATCAGAAGCCTAGTAGATAAAAGCAACAAGTAAGAGTAAAGCATTACATGAATTGCAAATATGTGTTTTATCCAAGAATAATTGCCTGGAAATAACAAAAGAAAACCAGGGTGACAAGGGACACAATTTTCTTTCTTCTTAAATTCTACCATAGAGTGAACAAATAAGGAAAAATAAATGTTCAGATCTTGAATATTAAGTACACTTATTTTCCAAATAACTATTTTTGATTATTTTGTTGTTTCTGTTGTTGTTGCAAACAAGGACCACTTAAGAATCTTATTTAAAATTATCTTTACAGTGGTAGTGTTATGGAGTAGTGTTTAAGAGCCATGCTTCCTTTATATGAATCCTAGTTCTACAGCTGATTATTGCGTAACCTTGTGCACATTAATTCACTTCGCTGAGATTCAGTTTTCTCATCTGTAGAATAGGGCTATATTATTAGTACCAGCCTCATAGGAATGACATGAGTATCACATTAGTTAATATATCTAAAGAACTTCGGTTGGGTCTGGCACATAGTAGAAACTTGATAAATATCATTATTGTTAATACTATTATTGCATTGCATTATTGAGTGACAAATGTTTTAAAGTTAGTTATATAAAAATATATTTTTTTTTTTATTTATTTATTTTTGGGACAGAGAGAGACAGAGCATGAACGGGGGAGGGGCAGAGAGAGAGGAAGACACAGAATCGGAAACAGGCTCCAGGCTCCGAGCCATCAGCCCAGAGCCCGACGCGGGGCTCGAACTCACAGACCGCGAGATCGTGACCTGGCTGAAGTCGGACGCTTAACCGACTGCGCCACCCAGGCGCCCCTATAAAAATATTTTGATATTGCCCAAGTGAAACTATCAACTCACTTTTTTTGTTAATTTCACATTCAACCTGTTATGATAATATTAAAGCATAACCTGAATAATGTCCCCTCTTATTTTTATTCTCATATGACATCACTAGTGATTTAACTCACAGTATTTTCTAGACAATTTTTACCCATGATAGTTAGTTTCAGCTCTTTACTCTTTCTCAAACCTCTTAAATCCAATTTTTTTTAAATTTCTGAATTTTTGTGTTCTTATTGTTTGAAAAGAGAGATAGCACAAGTTAGAAAATGCATAGATATGTGAGTTGAACTTGAATTTTAATTTGTATATATGACATATGTGTCATTCATTATCTATGTGTGTGACTTAGAGGATAAATGACTTCATTGCTCTGAGCCTGAAGACCTTCAAGTCTAAATTGCAAATCCTACCCTGTAGGATTATTGTAAGTATTAACTATTATATATTTAAAATACTTAGCAATGCAATGGCACATAATAGATAATCAATGGTAGCATAAAGTTGAACACAAACAGCAGAAATGGAGAAATATTCCCACATATAAGACACAAAGCAAAATGAGAATAAAAATGAGATGCCACTTCTCACCTACAGTTTGGCCAATATATAAATAAGGAAATATTTTAAAAATATCTAGTATGGCAAAGGGTTGAAAAAAAAATGGAAGTCTCACAAACTGTTGGTGATAGGGTAAAGTATTACAGTTCTATTGAGGACAATTCTGTAGTATCTATCAAAGTTTAAAAGACAGTCTTTGACACAACAATTGTATGTTTGAATCTCAGTTAACAAAAGTCAATAAATGCAACAGGCTGGGAATCCTGCAAAGCAGTCATCAGTAAAGTGTGGATCATAACCAATGCGCAGAAAGAAACGCATTGACACTGAACTAAAGGCTACCAGCTACTCAGATGTCAGTGGCTCCTCTCATTTCAAGGTGATTATGAATCGTCAGGTGGTTTACTTAAAGTGCAAATTCTTAGATGAATTTCCCGAAGGCTCCCATGTAATTCTGAAGATGCTGGCTCTCAACTCACACTTGAAATACCAAGGCTCAAGAACTTCCTGCTAAAGTAGTACTTGAAACAAGAGATTAAGGAATTGACCATTTCTGCCCCCATTCACACCCCTCCCCACCAAGGGCCAACAGGATTCAAACCCAAAGCACTTTTTCTGATGACCCCATAATCTGACTCAGAATCCAGCTCAGTGCAATGTCCCACCTTTCAGGTACAAATTACTTAGGTCTATGTGCATCATATGGGAACACCAAGCCACTTTTTCCATTTTCTTATGCTAGGCGTTCTCAAACAGATTGCTAGCCTTAATACCCAGACTTTTTAATTCAGCAAATCTGAGAGGAGGGTGAGAATTTGCACTTTTAATAAGATCCCAAGAGATTCAGATCCTGCTGGTCAGGGGCTATACTTCAAAACCACTGTTTTATGCAATAGTTTATGTGCAAGAAAACCAAACCAAAACAAACAAACAAACTCATGCCAATACTAAGTGATTTTTAAAAAACCCAAATAGTTCAAATAAATGCAAAGGAAATATTTTTCTTATTTGAATAGTTCAAACTGGAAAAACAGGTCCTTTCAATCCTTCTAGAAGACAAAGGAAATAAGATTGGAAAAACAACTTCAAAGCTTAGGGCGCTCCTTGAAAATGCCCCATACCTAAGCTGAGAGCTGCAGATGTGCAAAAAAAAAAAATACCAATCACCCCCTAAAGCAGGAGAAATATTTAGAAATCAGTAGTTTTTCTATACACTAATAACAAAGCAGTAGAAAGAGAAATTAACAAAACCACTCCATTTACAATTGTACCAAAAAGAATAAAGTTCCTAGGAATAAACTTAACTAAAGAGGTGAAAGACCTGAACTCTGAAAACTATAAAACACTGATTAAAGGAACTCCAAGCATATGGAGAGAAATTTATTCCACGTTCATGTATTGGAAGAATTATTGTTCAAATGTCCCTAATACCCAAAGTAATCTATAAGTTCAATGCAACCGCTATCAAAATACCAATAGCATTTTTCACAGAATTAGAACAAATAATACTAAAACTTTTACGGAACCACAAAAGACACCAAATAGCCAAAACAATCTTGAGAAAGAAGAGCAAAGCTGGAGCAATTACAACTCCAGGTCTCAAGATATAGTAAAAAGCTGTAGCAACCAAAACTGTATGCTATTGGCACAAAAATAGACACATAGATCAATAGAACAGAATAGAGAGCCCAGAAATAAACCCATGTTTATATGGCTAATTAATCTATGAACAAGGAAGAAAAAATTACACTGGGGAAAAGACAGTCTCTTTAATAAACGGTGTTGGGTAAACCTGACGGCTACACGTTAAAAAATGAAACTGAGCCACTTTCTAACAGCATACACAAAAATAAACTCAAAATGGATTAAAGACCTGAATGTAAGACCTGAAGCCATAAAAATTCTGGAAGACAACACAAGTAGTAATTTGTCTGATATTAGCCATAGCAACGTTTTTGGTATGTCACCCAAGGCAAGGAAAACAGAAGCAAAAATAAACTATAGGGAGTACGTCAAATTAAAAAGCTTTTGCACAGTGAAAGAAACCATCAACAAACCAAAAAGACAACCTACTGAATGGGAGAAGATTGCAAATGATATATCTGATAAGGTGTTAATATCAGAAATATATAAAAAACTTATGCAACTCTATACCAAGGAAACAATCTGATTTAAAAATGTGTAGAGGACCTGAATGGACATTTCCCAAAGAAGACATACAGATAGCCAACAGACACATGAAAAGATGCTCAACATCACTAATCATCAGGGAAATGCAAATCAAAACCACAATGAGATATCATCTTATACGTTTCAGAATGGCTAAAATCAAAATAACAAGTGTTCGCGAGGATGTGGAGAAAAAGGAACCCTTGTGCACTGTTGGTAGGAATGTAAATTGGTACAGCTACTGTAGGAAAACAGTATGATAGTTCCTCAAAAAATTAAACATAGCAATACCATATGATCCAATAATTCCACTACTGGATATTTACCTCAAGATAGTGAAAACACTAATTCAAAAAGATGTATATACCCTTAAGTTTATTGCAGCATTATTTTCAATAGCCAAGATATGGAAGCAACCCAAGTGCTCACTGACAGAAATATGGATAAGAAAGATGTGCTCTGTGTGTGTGTGTGTGTGTGTGTGTGTGTGTGTGTAGGGGGGGAGGGGTATGGGTGCAGGTGTGGAATATATACATAGAATATCACTCAACCATGAAAAATGAGATTGTGCCATTTGTGACACCATGGATGAAACTAGAGGGTATTATGCTAAGTGAAATAAGTTCAATTGACAAAGAAAAATACCATATGATTTTACTCATATGTGGAATTGAAAAAAAAACAAACGAATAAAAAAACAAAAAGCAGAATCAGACCTATACATATAGAGAACAAACTGATGGTTGCCAGAAGAGAGGAGGATGAGAACCTGGGCAAAATGGGTGAAGGGGAGTGGGAGATACAGGCTTTCAATTATTGAATGACTAAGTTATGGGAATAAAAGGAATAGAATAGGGAATATAGTCAATGATATTGCAATAGTGTTGTATGGTGGCAGATGGTAGCTATGTTTGTCGTGAGCATAGCATACAGAAGTTGAATCACTATGTTGAACACCTGAAACTAATGTAACATTGTGTGTCATCTATAGTCAAATAAAGAGAGAGAGAGAGAGAGAGAGAGAGAGAGAGAGAGAGAGAGAGAAACATTCATAAGATGTGTAAGCATTGCTATTAACAGTGATAATTGATAAGGACGAATCTTGTAAATTTTAAATGGACAAAAAATATCTGATATGTATTGTATCTATATTAAAATATGTCATAACTATTCCCTTGGCATGACTGTTGAGATTAAGTACTCAGGTTTAAACATAACCTTTTATGTAATACAAGAAGATAAAGTAAATTCTGTGACTGCTTACCTTCCTCAAGCATCAGGACTAAAGTGCTACAGAGATAATCAAGGAGAGGCAAACATAGAACTTTGGTTAGTAGTAATAATTCCTTTGTTTGGAGTCTGTACATGTGATTCTTTAGATTGAACCAATTCCTTTAGGAATAAAATTAAATTTTCCTGGAGATGTTTATACAGGATGGGATTTAGGGTATCCGTGAGCATAGGTTGCTGCTGTTCCTAATGTGATTTTTTTAAATGTTTATTTATTTATTTTCAGAGAGAGAGAGAGAGAGAGAGAGAGAACAGAGTATGGACACAAAGAGACAGAGAGGAACAGAGAATCCCAAGCAGGCTCTGTGCTATCAGCAAAGAGCCCTATACAGGGCTCGATCTCATGAACTGTGAGATCATGACCTGAGCTGAAATCAATAGTCCCACACTTAACTGACTGAGTTACTCAGATGCCACCCTAACGTGATTTTTAAAATCTTGAATGTGAACATCAATAAGCTTCTGGACAATTTGAATTCTTTCTATCCCTAATGTTAGTTGAAATTAAAATAAACCAGGTATTTATCCACAATGATTTATCACATGAATTAGCCATTATCTGTTTATAAGGCTTCCTCTTAGATTTGAAAACCTCAAACTTCTAAAAATATAAATTAACTTTGAGAAAACATCATTTACATTTGGAAACTTGAAGTCAAATTGGTCAATAATAATAATAATAATTAATAATAGGGTGCCTGGGTGGTTGGGGTAAGCATCCTCCTCTTGATTTCAGCTCAGGTCATGATCTCATGGTTTGTGAGTTGAGTTTGAGCCCCACATCTGGTTTGTTGCTGTCAGTGCAGACCCACTTCAGATCCTCTGTCCCGCTCTCTCTCTACCTCTCCCCTACTTGCACTCTAAAATACATAAACATTTTTTTTAAATCTTAAAAAAATAATGATTGTCCTAAAACACATAACTGTTTTGAAGTAATTTATTATAAATTTGCTTTTTAAAAAGAAAAATGTGTCACCGGATTTAGAATAATTATTCCCAAAGCAGAACCTAGGACTCTGAAAAGCCCTTTACAGTTATTTCAGTTTGATAGTTTATGTTTATTATTTTAACTAGGACTCTGAAAAGCCCTTTAAAGTTATTTCAGTTTGATAGTTTATGTTTATTATTTTAACTATTATTATGTACCTGTATGAAATTCTGACATACAGTTAAAAATCAAGGGGGCTGATGTTTTTCTTATATCTATTAATCAATCTATTTATACTTCTGAGGAAGTATTGTATTATCTATATATCTACTTGTATAAATATACAGATGCTTTCCTTTGCAAAAGTTGGAACATAAACTACATATATTAATTTGTCTTACATTTTTCATGTAGCATTGTCAACATTTGTATTCTACATCATGATATGTAGACCTGTCATTCATTTTATTAGTGGTATCAACTTTCAAAATACAGAGATACACTAATTTAAGACATTGCTATCAATAGCTTCTTACCAAATTTTTGCTACTGCAAACAACGCAGCAGTGAATACTCTTATCAGCACAACTTTGTGCACATATAGGACAGCTTCCTAGCGGCAGAATTGCTTGATCTGATTATTTGCTTTTAAAGTTTTGATGGATTATGCCAATTTGTCCTCCAAAGAGCTTGTACCAATTCATTCTTCCACCGAAATGTTGTGAATGTTCTGTTTTCCTCCTCTTCCCTAACAGTGATGATTAAAATATTTATTTTTTTCCAAACGAATAGGCGAAAAATGACATCTCATGTTCTTTAAGTTTATGATTATTTGATTGTTAGTTAAGTTGAAGGGATAATGAAGAACGCATCCTACTAACACTGGGGGAAATGGGGAAATAGGTGTAACACAACATTCAGGTTTCAAATTGTATTAAAGTTAAGGTTTAGCTGGTGATATGGAGAGACCCCAAAGAACAGCAGCTTCAATACTATGTAAGGTTTTTCTTCTTTCTCTTTCTTGCTCATAAAACCTTCTGCTAGTCTGGGCTGGTGGGGCAGCTCTGCTCCATGTGGTCATCCAGGGGACTCAGTTTCTTAGCATTTAGTATACCTAGCAAATTATCTCCATCTGCATGGTGACAGCTGGGCTGTGAAAATCTACATATCAGCTTGTGGAAAGGGAATAGAGAGAAATTCCAGGGCAAGCAACTTCCGATATATAAATACAATAGACAGACATTGCACACACCACGTATTCTCACATTCCAATGTCTAGAATGTAGTCAACTATCTCTATGTAGCTACAAGGGAAGCTGAAATATATGGTCTCTAGCTCGACATCTAAGTGTTCAAAATCAAAAATAATAAATTTTAGCTATTTTTCTGACATCTGCTTCTCAAATGAAGAAATGGTTGCTTTGCCCCCAAATTCTGTGTGTCTGCCCTGTGTCAGAAGCTTCACTTAGCATCCTTAGGGACTGAGGAAAAAAAAATATTTGCCAGGTGAGTAGTTGCTTTCCAAGAAATCTGGGACTGTGTTAATTTTCTTCAGTAAAGATATCACTTCCAAATAATAACTACAATCATACTAAGTTTTTGATAATCTAGTCATTCTCCAAAATCCATCTAACCATCTTCCTAGGGGTGGATTTCCTGGGTCTTTGTTTAAAGACATCCTAGGTCTGGAAATTGACTGGGACTATAAGAAGTAATGAATTCCCCCTTTGGCAACTCAAGTTAGATTTTTGTTTACCAGACATATGCTTTTGCCAATTATACAGATCAAGTAATACCTCGTTGGCTGCCCATCCACTTTATACCAGGGGACATTGTCATCAATTAGCCACAGCCACAGATTCCTGGAGGTCAAAACACTGGTTGCCACTCAGTCTCTGTGGCTGATTATGGTAATTGCAACCACCTTTTCTATGATGGTTAAGCACTACCACATGGTCTTTGCCATTCCAGGATTGTGTTATTCCCACTGAAATGAGAGATTCCAAAAAATGAGAGATCCTATACAATAGCAGCATCCTTCGCCTTTATTTTCAGTTTTACAAAGGCCGTCACCTTGAAAGTTCTCAAGGATGCCACTCTCTTCTTTGTGAATTCTCTTAATTTTTTATTGCCTTGATGGAAAGAGTATTCTCTGGAATCTCCTGATGGACATGGAAGGAAGGTGTGTAGGTTATATACAATAAATCTACCTCAAAAGTCTCAATGCTCAAGATCTTTGGTTTCCTTCCTCCTAACGTGGAGGATAAGGAAGTTATGGCATTTTGACATCATGAAATGTTGGTTTTCATTAAATTCAAGATTCTGTAGTCAACAAAGGAAACTACTAAATGTACTTAAAGCTGCTTTGGCTGACACACTAAATTCAAAATGCTAGGTACACACATCCTTATAAGTAAGTTGGCCCAATTCACGCTTACATTTTACTCCCTTCAGCATAACACTATTAGAACCCATCCCCACAGAGTTCATCACGTTCCTACTGATCCAACTTTAAAAGACCTTCTAAGTCTTATAATAATGCGTACTCTATCTCTTCTGGAAGCAGGCTTATCAATTTTCCACCTGAACCATTCTGGGATCTAGCTGTAGTTATGGATAAATATGTGAAGAGAAGTGGTAGGGGTGTGTATTAATAACTGACATCCCTTTGTGAGGCACAACTCAGATGAGGTCATTGAAAGGTCTTTATGCACGGAAAGATTATTTTTCTCATTCAAGGGAAGACAGGCTATTGCTTCACACACAAAAATCTTGAGGTGATTTGGGAATCAGAGTTCATACCTTTAAGTGGGTCTATCCAAATATGTTCATCCCAAGTCTCAAGTCCAGCTTTTCAAGTAGTGCTCTAACCTTGTCATTAGATTTGTGCTGATGCTGTACATTTATATAATATAGCAATTCTGAAACCTAAGCTACTATATTTTGGGTCCAATCCTCAGGCATGGTGCCCTATAGTTACTAAAAATAAGGGATTTTTTTAAGGTCACCACAGAAGCTTTTTAGTTCCCCACTAGTGTTTTGGGTTTGAAATTTAAGTCCTGTACTTATCTTTGTGTTTTCATAAGTTCCCAGGATGGTCAAAAACAGCTGGTATACCCCATATTCTTTGTAATTATCATTATTGTCATCAAAAACAAATGCTCCAGCCATTTGATATCTGGCTCTTCATCCCACATCAGCACGGAGTAATTATGATTCCATGACATGCCATTACTAGTCTCCCATTTTCCTCCAGGAAGACCATGTGTTCATCAAATATGCTAACAAACCAATTCAGAATAGCATATTGAGGATCTACTTTATGAGGCTATGTTTGGTGCCCAGTACTGTATCTGTTGAAATCCCTACAGAAAACACAATTCTCCCCAGATGGTTCAAATGAAGAGATTTCAACAAAGGGATATCAATGTGTGTATATGTAGGTTGAAGTAAGGCATCCATACACTAATATCAGTAGGGAAATATATAGTCCTAGGACCAGAAGTGCAAGGAGGAAATGAAGTTCCTTAAGCACAGAGAGAGTTAGAATTATAAAAAAAGGTACCACCTGGTTGAAGCTTTGGACTTGGAGGGATGAAGCTAGTGTTGAATATACCTGCCAAGCCATGGAAGCATCGAGGAAAAAATAACTCTGACTTCTCTCTCCTTGCACCTTCCAATCTTCTGCCAGGGCTTCCACTGGCTGAATGTCATTGGAAGCCAATCAGCTAGGGAAACTAGAAGATGCAGTCCTTGGACATCAGTCTCTTGGCTAAAGAGTTAGGCAGGAGAATGGAGAAATGGAACTATGAAGAGGTACCTGGGGGTGGCATGGAAGGGAGATGCAATTGAAGAACTAGAAGCAAAGATAACTATTCCTCGTGGCATTTCATCTTATCCTTTTACTAATACTATCTGCTTTTCCACATTTTATACATAGGGAGAGTGAGGGTCAAGGTGGCCAAGTAAATGGCCTAAGATCACATAACAAATAAATGGTCAAGACCAGGATGAACACAGTCCTGTCTAGTGCATATTTATATTCCTCCCTCTTCTATACCATATAATGACTTAAACATTTAGATATGAGCATGGAAATGGAAGGAGACTGAAAGCAAGGGAGTTGGAATGGGGAAAAGGTACAAACAAAGCATGCATTTTTGATATTCTTGAAACAAGTAATTGTAAAGACATCTATTTTCTTAAGAGAAGTTATCACAATCTAAGATTACTTCTTGTAAGTGTATCAACTGGTTCCCTTATTAGAATGCAAGGTTCATAAGGACAAGGGGTTTGTTTGTCTTGTTTATTGCTATATTCCTGGCACCAAGATCTGTACACAATACTTAGTAGATTCTCAAAGAATATTTGTTGAATGAAAAAGTAAATAAATGAATAAATTAGTGGGTCAGGATATAAGCATATTTCTTTGGAAAAACTGGAGCACAGAATTGTATCCAGCAATATTAAATTTGCAAATAATCCTGAATACCATTTAATCTTTCCTGAATATTTCCAGGAAATCCATCTCAAACTATATAGGTAGCTATTTCCTTGTTTAAATACACCAGTAAATATAGTTATATCTATACCAAAGGCAATTAGTTAGGTCTTTATCCAAAATTTAACCTCTATAATATTAAAGATAATATCTTGATCACAGCAATCTTTTAAATACTTATTAAGAAACAGTATAGGGGTGCCTGGGTGGCTCAGTCGGTTAAGCAGCCGACTTCGGCTCAGGTCATGATCTCGCGGTCCGTGAGTTCGAGCCCCACGTTGGGCTCTGTGCTGACAGCTCAGAGCCTGGAGCCTGTTTCGGATTCTGTGTCTCCCTCTCTCTGACCCTCCCCTGTTCATGCTCTGTCTCTCTCTGTCTCAAAAAAATAAATAAATAAATGTTAAAAAAAAATTTAAAAAAAAGAAACAGTATAATTATTGTTCTTCTTATTTAAGATATTGTTACTTGTTCTTTCAGCTTTTCTTCATGTAAATTAATTTATAGGTATTTTATCCTCCCGGGTACCCTCTTCTGTGTATAGTCTAATTTTTAAGTATTTTTCTTAAAATGTTAGAATTCAATGATATAAACTTAATATAATATTCCATATGTTGACTGACTGGTCAAGAAAAAAGTAGGATAGCTGCTTCCATTGCTTGGGGAATTATATCTCTACTAATTAACCTATAAGTAAAAATGATTTTCCTTTGTAGCCATACCCAGTTGTTGACTCACAAAACTGCTCTCAAACCAAAGTCACTGTGTATAGGTCAGGTTGATATTATCAAAATAAATTTTGAGTTTACTGGGCATTTTGCATAAGTGCAACTATATCCATTTTGCTCACAGTCTATCTGCAGCACTTGGCACAGTACTGGGTATACAACAGCAACAAGGCCGACAACAACACAGTAATGGTTAATACTTACGAGCACATACTTACATTCCAGGCACAGGATACACACTGGGTCAAATTGTTGTTTTATTTACTAGAATTGGCTCCTGATTAGTTAGTGGGACTTTACCATTACTAGCTTTGCCTACACATTTAACATTCCATGTTTAGGATGATGGTGGGAATCCACTTCATTGTGATGTTCTCTAGGGTTCACTGGATACTGACCACAGATTCCAGTCTGTTCCACCTGCACAGGCTCACAACGGGTATTACCAGAGCTGATTCACCCTATGTACTTAACATCCACATATTTCTATACATTTTTCCTTTCCTCATTGCCTAACTTTTTAGCTGTTTCTTGTTTGTTTGCACAACTTGTCTAGTTCATGCTCTACTTAAAACACAGTGAGGTAAATGGACTAAAGGAAAGTCATTGTAATATCTAAGGACATACTAGAATTTGAGAAGCATAATTACATTTGAATGGATGTGAGAAAATGACAAATGTTTGAGTAAATGTTTGCACATCTGTGTGAATGACTGAAATCTTCTGTGTTTATCTATGATTAGCATTATTACATGGGGCTGATAAAATGTATACAAACAATTTTCTTAAATTAAATAAAACATTTTTTTCCTAATGGTACCTTTTGTGATCTATAAGACCAATGGCAAGTTATGTCAGGTTAATGTATAGACTGAAGTGGAGTCAAGAAACACTGGGATGTTTTGCCCAACTATATTCCTTCCTATTGCTCATTATAATACAGCTGATTATTTTTCTCAATTCCCCCATCTGCCATGATGCTGGCAGTGCATGAGCCTGCCAGTGCAGAGTAGATTTTGCCACTCCATTGATGTTGGAGATGGGCATTTGAAGTTTTTGGCCAAAGGGCATAGAATTCTGAGCCAAAGTCTTCATAGAGGTCACACTTCTCTGCCTGCTTTCTTGGCCTCCTGTGAACCACTGTGAAGAGACCTTGGTTCATACAACTCCTGGTCCTAGTAATATATGGAGACAAACCAACTTGCAGTTTACCTATAGCCTGGGACCAAGCCCAGCCAACCTACACCCTATAGCAGAGTCACCCCAGACAAACTATAGACTGATGAAAGGGAAAATAAACAAGCGTGGTCACAAAGAGTTAGACCTTTGAGTGGTTTGTTACATAGCATATAGTAGCTATCCCTGATTTATAAAGTTACATTGGGTTTTAGGGGAAAATTTGTATCAAAATATGAGATTTAAGGAGAACCTGGGTGGCTCAGTCGGTTGAGCGTCTGACTTCAGCTCAGGTCATGATCTCACGGTTCATGGGTTTGAGCCCTGCTTCAGGCTCTGTGCTGACAGCTGAGAGCCCGGAGCCTGCTTCGGATTCTGTGTCTCCTTCTCTCATTGCCCCTCCTTCACTTGTGCTCTGTCTCTCTCTCTCAAAAATAAATAAATGTAAAAAAAAAATTCTAAAGATGAGATTTAAAAAAGCTGAAGGTGATGCCAGGAGAGGAGCACAAGATAGAACTTTGAAAAGCTGAGAAAGGAATGGAAGTTATTAAAAAGAACGAAAGTCCCCTTTGCCTTCAATTCCTGGCTTCTTCTCACATACAGGGTTAAGCTGTCATCTTACCATATCAAAATTTTAGCTTATAGGGTGTCTACTAATATGAGTAGTGAATAAAATATAGCTAGTAGCAAAGAAATAGTTTTTCTTAAAAAAGAATAAATTGGAGGATGGAGGGTAAGCACAGGGTCTATGGTTCAGTCTACATGAATCACCATTTCCAGTGAAATTCTGTGTGCATCTCAATTAGGTTTAAATGTTAGAGATCCATTTATAGAGTACAACATATCTGTTTTTGATATCCCAATCACATGCCATGGAAAAGGTGATTGAAAAAACAAAAAGAAAAGGACAACTTCTTCTCGAGGGAAAATTTTTTTAAACGTGCTGCAAATGAGTTGAACTTTGATTTAGGTATCTTTTGCTCCCATCCTACTATGAAAAGCTGAATGGAAAAAATGATCCACTATTTCTAAAACTTGGAAATTAGGAAGTTACTCTTCAATACTTTTATGGATATATAACTAATGAGAAATAAATCCAGTTACATTCTTTAACTCCTGCCACCTCCCAAGAGTGGTGGCTCAATTTAGCATGACCTGATGTCGGCTCAGGAAATTTCCACCCTGAGATTTTCTTAGCAGAGTCAAAATCAGTCACAGTCAGAAACAGATAAAGATTGTTTTTAGGAGAGTGCCTAAAACTGTATTTAAATTCTATCTTTTAAAGTTGCAAAGGGCTTGGCTAATGATTTTCCATAGTGTCATTTTTAAACTATTTTGGCATGTTCTATGAACAGTACATACATTTACTATTCAAAATTAATAAAAAGGCATTATATTTCTTGGAACAGTATATTTTTGAGAAAGCAAAAATCCATCCCCATGACACTGACGTTATCCAGCTTGTTAAGGGTGACAGACTTAGGCCTGGGTAGACGTTGGCCTGAAAGTAGATTGAGAGTGAAAGAGGAATTTGGAATAGGCTGGGTCTCAGACTAAATGATGATGATGTGGGTTCCAGGTGGAAGAAACACTGGCTGGGTTTTGGAAATGTCTCCACTCACTTTCCCCAGCTGAATTAACAGTATATTCTCCAAAGACATTCTTTTTGTGTAGTTCTATACCCACTACAAGGAAAGTTCCAGGACTCATCCATTTTCCTTTAATTTTTTTCCCTCTGAATTCTGTAAGGCTGTTCAAGAAAGAGGAAAACCATTTTGGAGATGGACTTGTAAATGAGGTATAAATTCATAATGTGGTCAGTTATTAATTATATAATGAATAGACTAAGAAACAAGCAGAGAACTGTCAACTCCCTATCACTGGAAAATAGAGACAGAGGGAAAAGGAATGTGCGTAAAGATAAGCCAAATTGCAATGAAAGCAAAAGTAGCTAAATGGACTTAATTAAAATATTACTTAGGGCATATTCAACATTTGGGAGCAAATACTCTATTTGGTAGATATCATTTAAAATTGCAAAAATATGGGAATGCAAGTTGGTGCAGCCACTCTGGAAAACAGTATGGAGATTCCTCAAAAAACTAAAAATAGAACTACCTTACAACCCAACACTTGCACTACTAGGCATTTATCCAAGGGATACAGGTGTGCTGTTTCGAAGGGACACATGCACCCCAATGTTTATAGCAGCACTATCAACAATAGCCAAAGGATGAAAAGAGCCCAAATGTCCATCAATGGATGAATGGGTAAAGAAGATGTGGTATATATATACAATGGAGTATTACTCGGCAATCAAAAAGAATGAAATCTTGCCATTTGCAACTACATGGATTGAACTGGAGGGTATTATGCTAAGTGAAATTAGTCAGTCAGAGAAAGACAAAAATCATGTGACTTCACTCATATGAGGACTTTAAGAGACACAACAGATTAACATAAGGGAAGGGAGACAAAAATAATACAAAAACCGGGAGGGGGACAAAACAGAAGAGACTCATAAATATGGAGAACAAACTGAGGGTTACTGGAGGGGATGTGGGAAGAGGGATGGGCTAAACGGGTAAGAGGAACTAAGGAATCTACTCCTGAAATCATTGTTGCACTGTCTGCTAACAATTTGGATGTAAATTTAAAAAAATAAAATTTAAAAAAAAGTAAAAAGAAAAAAATTTAAAAATAAAATTGCAAAAATAATAAAAATTTAGTTCAAAGACACTAAGCTTCAATTTCTTTCATAAATAATGTCCAAAAATTTTACCATTAAACAGTTTGAACTGAACTGTTTACATTTTAACAGATTTATCCTTTGTTAATTATAGGAACAGGAACCGAGTTAAGCAGAATCAGAGTCCCTTTCCAACCACATTTTTCCAGCTTTATAGCCAATATGGTAGCCTTTGTCTGGGTTTCATGCTGACCCTGTAATTCACTCAAAAGTTAGTCCCCATTAGAACAGGGACTGAGCCTTCCCTCTTACAGTCATCAGCACTTAGCACAGGACCCAGAATGTAGCTAAGGTTTCATAAATATTTGTTGTATGAAAAGCATGAATGATGGGCTATTGGCCAGGAGTAGAGTGCTAGGACTTGAAGGGATCAATGAAAATGGTTCTTTACTCTGCTTGATTCATAAACCAACTGATAACTAGGGCAAAATAGTAAGATGGAGAACAAAATAATCCATGATAAAGTAATATATGGCTTAAATGTGTGGGCAAGTGGACTTCCTAATTCTGGTCCTCAGAATTAGATAAATGTATACATAGGCATAAGCAGTCCTGGACCACCAGACACTTTCTCCTGAAAAGAGAGTGGAAAGAGAAAGAGGCTAGTTTATACACATCTAGTTTCTTCCAGATTCATCCATTAAATTGAATCCTTTGTCCACTGGTCATGTTTACTTTCAGAAAGAAAATGCCTTCTAAAATGTAAACTTTTTGATAATTTTTAGAAATTATAGAACTTCACAAATGCGTCCTCTCAGTGTTTGCCTCCACAAATTAGCATTAATCAATCCCCAAATAATCAAGAGTTGGATCTAATTTCCCAAAATGCCCATTAAGTTGTGAGACAAATCCTGAGCACATCATTGTCCCTCCATGGATGAGTCACTAAATGAGGCCATTGACACAATTATGCATGAATCATGGGAAAAATCCAAGTGCCAACTTAAAATATTTTGAAGCTTTTTGGGGATTTGTGAAACATGTTAGGTTATAGGAAATTCTTTGGTTAATTCCATATAAAGTGGACTCTTACAATTATAAAAAACACCCAGAAAAAATTTCAAAACATGCAAATATGGATTCATATTTCAGTTTCAACATACTTTTAACCTTAAAAAAATCAAAACTTAACTGATTTTAGGGTCAAAAGTCTTAGAAACTACTGAGAAACACATGGTTCCCATCAAAACATAACAGACTGGTCAGCCAAAAATTCACCCCTGAATTGTCAAATGATTTAAAAGCCACTGAGTATAAATTATTAAATTATACTGAAAGAAAAGTTTCACCCTATTTCATTTCTTATAATGGAATTTTTCCTGGTTCTATTGGTCTAAAAACTGCTGCAACTTATTTCAAATAGTGACAAATGATTGAAAGTTGTCAAATTCAGTTATTTAAATAAAATAAAAAGTTACAAAGTTATACCTTATCTGGGACACTTAAAAAGTAAATAGGAATGGTTTAAAAGAGAAAGAGAAAAAAGTTAAATAGTCAGGCCAAAATATTGTATTGAGAGAATTAAGTTTGTCAGAGAATTTAAATTGAAGCTAAGTCAATGGAAACTTCTGATAAAAATCACAGATTCGATAAAAATTCATGAGTAATTCTGTTTCTATTTTTAGCTCTATTTCTCATGAAAAAAACCCCACAAAACATAATTTAGGCTCTTTCAGAATACAACTACTATGAGTTCTGATTTCATATGGGTCGATTGCAGATATTTTGGAATAGTTTAGACTTCCTTAACCTTGCATTTTTTCCATGACGTTTTCATGGAAAGAATATAATAATTTCTGTAACATTTTATAGGCCTTTATCAATTTGTAATACTATATAGCATATATTTCTGTCCAATCTTCTTTACAAGATAATTTTAAGGAAAAGTTTTAGTAGAGAGTCCAAAAAGTATAAAAATACATAAAATATTGGAGAAATAAAGTTTCTACATTCCTACACTTGCTTACCTTTTCTATTTCTCTCACATCTGCCTCTTGTTTTCCCAACAATCTCCTTGTGGATGTTTTCCCAACTTCTCAATGCATGTGTTAACTCCGAAAACTTCTCCTCCAATCTAATGCTTTCACACACTGTATTTCTTTGGTGATCCCTAGGAGAACCTGAATGTTCTCTTCTCACCCATGGTCAATCCTAATTTTGTACTTCCTAAAAGATTTTTTGGGGGGGAGGGTGGAGAAGCTATGTCATTATCTACAATTCAGTTAAACTCATTGCTTCTCCCTCACACTGACTTTCCACTCCAAATTTGGGCTGCATTCAGGGGCACTGTGTCTATCCCAATGTCTCTAGCCAGGAATGTTGGAGTCATCTTATTTCCTTTATCTTTCCTCCCTTAGATCTACCGCACCTATCCTCACTATCATTAAATAACCAATTTTTTTCTTTTGACATGGTTCTCTGACATGCTGTATCTTCTAGAGTAGAATGAACAAAAAGTCAGTTGTCTTAGAATACAAATATTAATTCCACTAGTATAGAGATCACTCTGAATAGAAACAGTTACTACAAGTTTGGTCTCGTTACTTGTTCTTTACCTTGACAGAGTTTAAAGGTAGATATATCTACTAGCGCCAAAACAATCTTTCCTGCTTTGGATTATCAGCAGCCTGATAAAAAGAGAATTATATATTACGGGAGAATTATATACTGATGGAATAAATATATACGGAATAAAGCACACAAAGCATTTGAATCTATTCTGTAGCACCTACTTTTGTAATGCTTTAAAGGGGTTCTCAAGGTGTCATATCTTCTGTCCTGGCTTCTCAAATTGATCATGTACTTTGGGGGCAGCAACTGCTTCTGATATTGTGAGTAACAAGTTATTGGCATCCATGATTCTTTAATCTTGGTGGTTCCTATGACACAAATAATGTGATATTAGCCTTTCATACTCTTTCCTCTAACCCCACCTCTTCATTCCTTTCACTGCCTATTAGCTAACAGGAGAGCCAGTCATTTCATGACATAGCTTTAAATTCAATCTTGTCAGAAGCAGAAAGATAAAACAGATTTCAAGACGCTTCCATTTATAGAAATGTTGCTTACTTATTCATATATTTACAAAAAATTATTTGATAAGTAAGTACAGTTAGTTATTCCACATTGGTGTAACCATGTGAAAGATGAGTACCATGAAAAAATGGCATCTTGATAAGAAGCTTTAGCCATGAGGAAAAGATAGTTATATACAACTTACACATACCAGTTTAGTTCATACATTTGTAGACTTTGCTTTTCTTTGAGAAACATTTGTTTGTCAAATACATAAAAAACTTCATGAAAATTGTGCCAGATTATTAAACACACCTGTATAATTTAGTTGATTAAAAGATACACAGATGACTTTAATGATCAAAATGCATGGCCATCTTACTAACTGAACTCATTAATCAACTAACAGTGGAGTAATCAGTAGTAATTAGCCATCAGCCTCCTTTTCATGGTCATTTTACTAATTAAAATGTTAGCTTTAATTTGGAGCAGAGGAAATATAAATTGAAAACTATTTTTTCTAACTACGGATTACAGTGGCCAATCCATTATTGGTTTGCTTGTTAAAATTTCTATGAGATGACATATAGTTCCTGCGGGTATTTCCACCTTATGGGACCTGCATGTAAAATTACTTACCAGTTAAGTGTTACAGTAAATGGAAGAATTAAAAAATACTTTTAGGGGTGCCTGGGTGGTTCAGTCGGTTAACCGGCTGACTCTTGATTTTGGCTCAGGTCATGATCTCATGGTTTGTGAGTTTGAGCCCCATGTCAGGCTCTGTGACGACAGTACAGAGACTGCTTGGGATTCTCTCTCCCTCTCTTTCTGCCCCTTCCTTCTTGTACTCTCTCTTTTTCAAAATAAATAAATAAACTTAAAAAATACATTTAGATTTTACTGTCATCTTATTTAGAAAAAAAAGCTTCTGAATAACAAAGGAAACTATCAACAAAAGGAAGAGGCAACCTATGGAATGAGAGAAAATATTTGCAAATCACATATCTGATAAGGGGTTGATACTCAAAATATATAAAGAACTCCAAGAACTTAACAGCAAAAAGAACTATCTGATTAAAAAATGGCAGAGGAATCGAACAGACATTTTTCCAAAGAAGACATACAGATGGCCAACAAGTACATGAAAAAATGCTCAACATCACTTATCATCAGGGAAATGCAAAATAAAATGGCAATGAGATATCACCTCACATCTGTTAGAAAAGCTTTCATCAAAGACCCAAGAGATAACAAAGGTTGATAAAAGTTCCGCTATTAAGTGAATGAGTCTGAGAATCTAATGTAAAACATGGTGACTATAGTTGGTAACATTGTATTATATAATTAAAAGTTGCTAAGAGAGTAGAGGTTAAATGTTCACACATTAAGTAGATTATAGATAGATAAAAGATGGGTAAAAACATTAGGTGATGGATGTATTAATTAGCTAAAGGTGGGAATCCATTATCAATGTATACTCTACTAACCATGATGTTACACTTTACACATCTTCTATTTTGTTTATCACACCTCAATAAAGTTGGAAAAAACAAATAAGAGAAAAATTTTCATTCAACCCTATAAAATACTCCCTATTAGCTTTCAACTCATTGAATATAAGTGCCCAAACAGAATTTCAGCCGATCTCAAGAACTAAGATATGAAGATACATTTATCTTAGTTAATAAAATTTTCTGTCTCTAACACCAAAATATAACAAATCCATGAATGAAAAGGTATAGTTAGAGAATTGTTCTGTTATCACTCTAATTAATATGTTTAAAAGTAGGTGGAGAAATGTAGAAAATAGACGGGATAAAAGAAAAAAATTTAACTTTGTATTGTTCAATCAGGTCCTTACAGCCATGGGGTCCAGGGGTGGCTATCAATGGGGGTACTTTATCTAAAAGGCTCTGATACAAAGAATGCTTATGGACAGTGTTCCAAGACACCATTACCTTAATACCTCCTGCTTGAGGCAAAGCTACACACAAATGCACATATTAGACCAAGGTCTTATTTTTATGGAGAATTCCACAGACTATATGGACACTCCACTCCAGTGTTTAACAACTGTCATGAAATTCTGTATTATTCTATAAGGTCATTCTTTCTCCCTGTTCTGATGAGATTGAGAACATCTGGTCCTCATTCCTAAAATAATGACATTTCCTGTTCCAGAGATCCTTTTTAAATCACCCTCAACCCTCTCTTCTTTAGGCTAAATTCCAGGTCCACTCGCTCTTCTTCAGAGTTTTATGTGCCAAGGTTTTATATATCCTTGCTCTCCTCTGAGCCCATAAAGAGCCTTTCTCCTCCAGCCCAGAATGGGACTCCTGGCTGAGAGGAGCACTTGACCCCTGCTGAATATTCACAGAACCACCTTCCACACCTCTGCCAGGCAACTGCTCATTCATTGCAGTTTTCAAACAGCTCAAGAAAGACGCACTATTGGGGTGCCTGGGTGGCTCAGTCGTTAAGCGTCCGACTTCAGCTCAGGTCACGATCTCGCGGCCTGCGAGTTCGAGCCCCACGTCGGGCTCTGGGCTGATGGCTCAGAGCCTGGAGCCTGCTTCCGATTCTGTGTTTCCCTCTCTCTCTCCCCCTCCTCTGTTCATGCTGTGTCTCTCTCTGTCTCAAAAATAAATAAACGTTAAAAAAAAATATTTAAAAAGAAAGACGCACTATTTCATTTCGGGGAAGAGACTTTCTTTCCATCAACTAGCTTCCCCTCTGTTCCCAGGGGAAAGAGCAGAGAAGATTGAGCTTTGGGAGTCAAGTGACAGACAGCTGTGGTTTCAGCTTCCAGCGGTCACACTACTCCAGAGGGACCGGAAGGTCAAGGGAAGCATGTAGAACCGCAGGCTGTTCACGTGGCTCGGAGGAGGAGATGACCAACCCCTAATAAAACACCGTCTGCCGGACATGCCATTGGGACTGGCACGCTAATTGAAAACAGCAGGCGTGGGGCTGCAGCTCTTTGACTTTAGCACTCAGTTTGGAATAACTTTTCCTTCCTCAGAAAAGGCAATCCTGGGCCAGTAAAGCTGTGTTGTTATAAAAAAAAATCCAAACAAATGAACATCACTGCTCTAGCAGAAGATTAAGAAACATCTCTCTTTATTTACTTTTTCAGGAAGTGCATACTTATTTCCTTTCAACTGGGTCAAAGCTTGACACTGCTGTACACAAATATTTTATTGACTTAAAATAAAAAGATCTACTAATCCAATTTATCTTTCAATAGTATGACTGCCTATTATTTTTATTACAATTAAAAATCATTTTTTCTAAATCAAAATAACACAGGCACATAGCTCAACCATTCTACATTATTTTATTGAATGGCAGCACACTGCCTGACCCTAGGCCATTTTCTTCTCCCAGAAGCAACTTCTTTGTAGTCCTTTGGCTATTTCCTTTGTTGCTTACCTTTGCTATTCTAAATAACATACTTAGTGTTCGTTGGTTTTCCAATTTTAGGCATTATACATTGACTTTCTACCATGGAAAATGAAAATTGAGCTCGTGTCACTTAACATCTTCCTCATTCACTTTGTTCCCAGACTCTCAATGTAGTTAGATCATAATGTGGCTAAATAAATATTAACCATTCCCATTATTATGAATAGCGTATAACTGTTTCATTGATTTATTTTTGTGGATACATTTCTCTCATAGCTTTTTGATCTGCTGTAATATGAATTGATTTCCCAGTCCACAGCTGTGATTGTGGTTTCTCTCTCCACTATTACTGGGCATTCCATTTGTTTCTTTCTTGAGTTCTGCTATTTTCCGGGTTTCATTTCTTCCTCTTTATAGATGTATTCCCTCATTTTGATGGAGACATCTTCTCAATAAATTTCTGAGAAGGTATACATAAGAATTTTGAGACCTTATGAGTTTGAAAGCATCTTCATATTCTCAAATCTAATAAATCGGTCATTTGGGTATAGAATTCTAGGTTTATTGCCATTGTCACTCAACTTTCAAATGCTTTGCTCCACTGACATCTAGTTTCTAGTGTTGCAATTAAAAAGTGTAAAGCTATTCTGATTCTGGATCTTTTCTATGTAAGCTAACTTTTTGTTTTTCCTGGAAGCTTCTAAGACCTGTTTTCCTAATTGTTCTGGATTTCACAATAGTGTGCCTTGGTGGAGTCCATTATCTGTGCTGGGTACTTATTGGTGCTTTCAATTTTGTAAAATTATCTTGAATTATTTGCTTTATGATTTCTTTCACTTTATTTTCTCTGTTCTTTTTTTCCCCCTTAAATGTTTTTTGTGAAATGTTGAGTCTTCTGGACCAACATTCTAATTATCTTTTCTTTTTTTCTTTTATTCTATTTTTTTACCTTTTTTTTAACCTTTCTATATCTTGTTTTTCCTCCTCATCTTTATCTTTCATTCTTTCTATTAGACTTAAAATTTTTACAATAATATCTTTTACTTTCAGGATTTTTGTTTTTGTTTTTGATTCTGTTTTCTAGATTATTTTAGGGTATAAAATGTCTATTCATTCATTTTCCATTTAATAGTTCCTTATTCTTATTTCATACATGCTGCATATTCTCATATCCTTCATGACACTGATGATTCTCATGTGTGTGTGTTTGTGTGTGTGTGTATTCTTTTTACTTCTCATTTCCTTGTATAAACTGAATACTCAAGTTGCTTTCTTCTTCTTTTAGAATATTTATGCCTTTTATGCTAGTAGTCCTCTTCAAATGCTGAGAATCATTGAATGTCTACTCTTAAGTATTTAAGATTTAACCAAGGTTGGGGTGCCTGGGTGGCTCAGTCAGTTAAGCTTGGACTTCGGCTTAGGTCATGATCTCACAGTTCATGGGTTCAAGCCCCATGTGGGGCTCTGTGCTGACAGCTCAGAGCCTGGAGACTGCTTCAGATTCTGTGTCTCCCTCTCTCTGTGCTCCTCCCCCACAAACCCTCTGTCTCTCAAAAATGGATGAAAATATTTAAAAAATTAAGAAGAAAGATTTAACCAAGGTGATTTCCTACCAAATATGACATATTAAACATAAATTTTCCTTTGCTCATCTAAAAACTCACTAAAATAACAAAATAGAACTTACTAAATGAAATTGACAAGGTCAAAGAGAAATGGAAAGTCAAAAACCAGGGGCACAAATGAGCAGATCACATGGGAAAAATCACTCAAGAGCCATCAATCCGCAGATCCCTATACTTCCTATTGCATTACATCTACTACATTATTCACTGACTTATATTATCTCCTTAAGTTTTGTGATGTTTTGAGCTGGTAATCTCTTTCTATTGTCAGAAGCAGCTTTGGATTTCAGTTCCATAGTTTACTAGATAGTTAGCTTTGGACAAATAACCTACACTCTTAAAGTTTCAATCTCATTTCTAAAGTTGAAATAAAATAACTTCCTTATATGGTTGTTGCAAGAATAGATGTATTGTCTGGAATGTGATCATTATTAATACTTTATGATTTTTCCAAAACCTAGTCCTCTTAACTATGTAAAAATATCTAAAATATTTAGTTATTTCTGTTTACTATGTTCTTAACTATAGCTATGACTGTTAATCAAAATAAAATAAAGCCAATGGACATTGTGTATAAATATATTCTGATCTCAAAATTTTGAGATAGAAATATTCATTATGGTAGCAGTTTTACAGTTGCCTTTTTCCTGATCTTAGCAGAAAAGCTCTCTGCTTTTCATGCTGACTATGATGTTTGCTGTGGGGTTTCTATATATGGTCTATAAGATAATTTTCTTCTATTCCTAGTTCATTGAATGTTTTTTATCATGAAATCATGTTGAATTTTGTCAAACACTTTTTCTGCATCTATTGAGAAGATCGTGTGATTTTTATCCTTCATTCTGCTAATATGATTGGCTTTTGTATGTTGAACAATCCTGTGGCCCAGGGAATAATCTTGTTAGGTCATGAAGTATGATCCTTTTTATTATTTTTTAAAATTATTTTTATTTTTATTTTATTTTATTTTTTGATGTATGATCCTGTTAGCATACTGTTGAATTTGTTTTGCTGGTGTTTTGTTGAAGTGTTTTGCATTTATTTTCATCAGGGATATTGGTCTGTAGTTCTTTCTTGTGGTGTCTTTGTCTATCTTTGCTTTCAGAGTAATGCTGGCCTTATAAAAATGAATTATTTGGAAACGTTTGAGGGAGATTGACATTAATTCTTCCCTAATTGTTTGGTAGAATTCTTGTAAAGCCATCTGGTCCTGGGCTTCTCTTTGCTGGTAGATTTTTTTAAAATTACTGTTTCAATCTCTTTAGTAGTTACAGGTCTGTTTAGATTTTCTATTTCCTCCTTCATTTCTGATTTTATTTATTTGAGTATTTTTTTTAAGTATAACTAAGGTTTTGTCACTTTTGTTGATCTTGAGAAAAAGTAATTCTTAGTTTGGTTGATTTTTTTTTATCTTCTATTTCATTTATTTTTTTCTCTCATCTTTATCATTTTCTTCCTTCTGCTAACTTTGGGCTTTCTTTGCTTTTCTTTTCTTTGCTTTCTTTTTTCTTTGTCTAGTTCCTTGAGGTATAAAGTTGTTGTTATTTGAGTTATTTCTTCTTTTTAACACAGGGGTTTATCTCTATAAACTGCCTTCTTTTTTTAAAATATGTATTTATTTATTTTAGATAGAGAGAGAGCATGAGTGATCAGGGGAGGGGCAGAGAGAAAGAAAGGCAGAGAGAATCCCAAGTAGGCTCCATGCTGTGAACACAGAGTCCAATGTGGCGCACAAACTCACAAACTATGAGATCATGACCTGAGCCAAATTCAAGAGTTGGACCCTTAACTGACTGAGCCACCTAGGTGCCCCTAAAATTCCTTCTTAGTACTGTTTTTGCTGTATCTCTTAAGTTCTGGTATGTTATTTTTTAGTTTATAGCTTTTGGTTTGGTTTGTCTCAAGATATTTTCTAATTTCCATTTTGTTTTCTTTCTTAACCCATTGGTTGTCAGGAGTATGCTGTTTAATTTCCACATATCTGTGAATTTTATAGTCTCCCTTCTACTATTGATTTCTAGTTTTATTCACTTGCATTTGGAAAAAATACTTGGTATGATTTCAATCTTTTTAACTTTGTTAAAACTTGTTTTGTGACCTAACATATGATCTATCCTGGATAATGCTCCTGGAGAAGAATGAGTATTCTGTGGCCATTGGATGGAATGTTTTTTATATGTCTGTTAGGTCCACTTGGTCTATATTGTTGGTCAAGTCTTATGTTTCCATATTGATCTCTGTCTGGTTTGTTCTAGGCCTTATTGAAAGTGAAATATTGAAATCTCCTATTATTGTGATGCTATCTATTTCTCCCTTCAGCTTTGTCATTGTTTGCTTCTTATATTTGGGTGCTCTGGTGTTGGGAACATATATAATCATAATGCTATATCTTCTTGGTAACTTAATGCTTTTATCATTATATAATTCCCTCCTTTGTCTCTTGTGAGTTTTTCACTTAAGGTCTATTTTTTAGTTCTTTGTAATTATTACCATTTAGTGCATGCATCACATCTTCAGTTTGGTAGGATGTTTATTAGGATTATTTTGAATTCTTTGGTAATTCACATACCTTTATTTCTTTGGGTATGTTTCTGGAGATTTATTTTGTTCCTTTGGTTGGGCCGTGTTTCCCTGTTTCTCCATGTGACCTGTTACTTTGTGTTGTGGTCTGTACACTCAAAACAATAGCCATCTCTCCCAGTCTTTATGGATTGGCTTGGTACAGGAAAGACCTTCACCAATTATCTTGACTAGAGATTCTGGGGAGTGTCTCAGTCTTTTCTGTGGATATACCTTTCCTGACTTACTTGTCATCACTTATGAGATGCAGCAAAAGCAGTACTAAGAGGGAAGTTTATAGTGCTAAATTTCCAATTAGAGAAGTTTTGTAGGCTTTTTCTTCAAGAGTTCATAATCTCTTTTTCTGTCTGCTGTCTGTGTGTGGTACTACAAGTTTTCTGGAACTGCCATAAACTGCCCAGCTCTTTTTTTGTTCTCAAGATCCCTAGGCATCTAGTGTATTCTAGGTTCTGTCAACACCCAACTCAAATGAGACAAAATCCAATTCCTTGGGCAAGCCGCCCCACAAAAAGCAGAACATTGGACACACGATCCAACTATTTCTTTCTCTAAGAAGAAGCTGGAAGTTGAAGGTTTTCTCCCACTTGCTCCCTGCTGAGCTGGGGGACAGGCAATCATGAGTGAGTGAGGTAAGCAAAACTTCCACCTTTGTTCTTAGTGGCACTCAACCTGGCCTCCTTTCCTGTCAGTGTTTAGATTCAAGCAAGACAGAAACCAATCCCTCTGGCAAGCCCTCCCACCCCACCCTTAAAAAGTCTAAATGTTTGATGTATGTTTCAGTGTTCTCTTTCCCACCCCAGGGGAAGCTGGGAGTTGGGGATTTTCTCCCAGTCATGCTGTGCTGTGCTGCACTGAACCAGTGGGGAGGACTCTGGCCAGTGAGTGCCATTAATTTTTCTATCAGGTTTGATGCAACCTGTTTCATACTTGTTTGGGTGAAGGGATTTCTTAACTGATTTCTGGATTTTTCATGAAAGGAATTGGTCTGTGTGTTGTGGAATTGGTATCTACATGGAGGAAAGAGGTTTGTACATGGGGTAAAGAGGTTTGAGGCTTCCTATTCTGCCATCTTACTGATGTTCTCATTCAAAGCATGGTTAATTTTATAAATAATAAAAAAAGCTGTCTAAAATGTTAAGTAATTATTAGATCATACAGGTATGTGATTGGAGGGTGTTTTTGATAGTATCAACTTCCATCTCTCCTTTCCTACCTTTTTCTTCTTTAGCTCACACTGTAATTGAACTTGAGGTTTGGATTGCAAAGCAAAATTCTGTAGGAAGGGGACCTTACAAGGAAATTTTACATGAGGTCCTACAGATATTTTTAGAGGACCTGAAATAAATCTCCTGTGAAGTAAGTTTCTAACATTTCATGTCTTTCTTTCCTTCATCACTCAGCTTGAAGTTGGAAAACCATATTTTATATTAATAGTCTTACAGAATGAGTGTCAGAAGTTTGTGTCGTAAGTAGTCCACATCACCTTAATTCCCCCGGTTTTTCTTAGATATTTTTTGCATGAAGAGATGAGTTCCAACTATAAATTTTTTATCAGCTGTCAGATTTCCATTGACCAATGGTTCATTTTCTCATTTAATAAATCACTTCCACTCTGCTACACAGTGGGAAACTTCCTGGTACACTTCCAGCATAACTGAAAATAGTTTGATGTTCTCAGATTCTCCCTGAATATTTGAATGAAGATATTAGAGAACCTGCAAAGTCTCTGTATGCTGAACGTGGGATCATCACATAGCTTGTCAGCTTGCCAGGGCGTCAAATAGAAGCAAACTGCAGTTGAAGGAAAAGTATTCTGGAGACCAGAAGGAAAGATGAGCACATCTGAGTCACATGTTCCATCCCAAAGATTAGGCTTAGCTATATATGTATGAATATACATGTATAACATAGAATATCAATAAAAGTTTTTCATAAATATTCTAAAACCTTTTTTTCTTAATTTTCTCCCACTGAAATAGAATATGTAACCATACTAGATGTCCTATTATCTTGAAGCTCTTATTTATCTTACCTCCATTTTCTAAAGTAACATTTTATTCACCAGGTACAGTGAGAAAGGCTGATAAAAGCACAGAGTGGATGGAATAAGATCTTAATCCAAGAAAAGGCAAATAATAAACAAATTGTTAATTTAAAATACCTCTTGCCATGGGGTTCCTGAGTGGCTCAGTTGGTTAAGAGGCCAACTCTTGATTTTGGCTCAGGTCATGATCTCACGGTTCGCGAGTTCAAGCCTCATGTCAGGCTCTGTGCTGACAGTGTGGAGACTGCTTCTAATCCTCTGTCTCCCTCTCTCTGCTCCTCCCCTACTCTCTCTCTCTCAAAAAAATAATAAATGTTGTTTTTTTTTTTATTTTAAAATACTTCTTCCCAAATAGCTTCCCTTAGATGAACAAACAAATCTAGCCTAACAGACCATATTGCCATTTGTGTATATTTTTGCCTTTTTGGCCATAATGCTTGCAATGGAAATTTATGCTAACATGAATTTTAGGAATAATGTCACTAAACAAATAATCTTCAAATAGCATTTATTGAGCATTTAATCTGTTCCAGGCACTGTTGTAAGTGCTTAACACATGTTGTCTACTTGCAATGACCGTAACAAAGAGAACGATGTTAAACAACCTGCTAAAAGTCATAACCAGACAGAGGCAGAGCTGAAATCAAAAACCCCTCTGCCTGACTACAAAAGCTACGCTCTTTGTTTTTAAAGGTGTGCTTTCTTCTTATTTATTTATTATTTATTTATTTATTCATTTATTTATATTTTGAGAAAGAGAACATGCAGGAGGGGCACAGAGGGAGGGAGAGAGAGAGGATCTCAAGCAGGCTCTGCACTGTCACCACAGAGCTCGATGTGGGGCTCCAACTCACAAACCATGACATCATGACCTGAGCTGAAGTGAAGAGTCGGGTGCTCAACTGACTGGGCCACCCAGGCGCCCCCAGAGGCCCATGTTCTTAAGCGTTATCTTACTCCGCTTTCATTCTTGGTGTTCAACAAGTAATAACACAGGCTGGTTGCTCTATAGTCTTAAACAAAGAGGGCCTGTAATAGGAAAAGGTGAAGTTATAATAATATCATCATCCTACTCTGTTTTATGCTAAAGTAAATTAGTCATCATGAGAAAGAAAAATCACTTCTTTATATATGTATATATAGGTTCATTGGGAACCTATAAAGTCTCATTTTTTGTCAATATGCTTATCCAAAGACTGAATTGAGTGCACTGTACCTTCTTAGAGCTCTATCCAGGAAAGGATAAGAATGTTTATATGCTTTCCCCCCGCCCCAAATGGCAAAAAGCCCAGACTTTTTGTTACTGTTCCATGGTAAACATTTGTCTCTCTAGTCATCCAGATCCATGATTCATTTGTCAGGGGCTTAGTGGGCACATTTTGGCCAGCAGCCTGCCATGTGCCCATGTCGGGCCTTGAGTGAGTTCTGTTCAGAGGAAGTCTCCTTTTGACCATACAAGAGCATTGTGCATGGGGTTTCTGACCAGAAGCAGCTTAGCAATAAGATAGGTATGCGGCACAGGAAAGGCCTAAGGAGGCACCTCGCCCATGAATTACCACAGCAGCACATTTAGCACTGAGCTTTGTTGGCTGTGAACTGCAGTTGGGGAAAAGGAGCGCTGTGGAGACACTGTTCCATTGTGCCTCTCTACGTGACCGACAGGACAGAGCTGTGACTGCTTTAAGATCCCGTCACCGGAGCATATACGAAGCAAGTCTAGAATTGCTGCGCCCCATGACAACTGGGTGTTTACCTTGTTGCCTTATGATTCGTAAGGGCCTTTTGAGTCATACAGCATCACTATTTAAAATTCATCAACACTAAATCTAAAAATCTGCATAAAATATCCACACTGCTGCCCTACCACCCTGCCTTCACACACTTGTTGGAAATCAAGTCCGTGCCTCCAGGAAAGCCATTCTCAATAACAACCACCATATGAAACTAGGAAAATATCTGAGAATGTAAAGGTAGGGAAAGTGAAGAGGCTATAAGATTAAGGATCAGTTAAAGCCACCTCTTCTCTTATTCACTTTCTACGTATCTTCTTTTTTTAATGTTTATTTATTTATTTGGTGGGTAGAGAGTGGGGAGAGAATCCCAAGGAAGCTTCACACTGTCAGCACAGCCCCACGCAAGGCTCCAGCTCCCCAACCACGAGATCATGACCTGAGCTGAAATCAAGAGTCAGACACTTAACCGACTGAGCCACCCAGGCGCCCCTACTTCCTATATTTCTGATTTCATTTATTTTTTCACTGAATAATTATTGAATGCCTTCTATGGGCAAGGCACTGCAGTAGGGACGAGAGAGGTGGGAGAACATTTTGAAGTACAGAGTACTTTGGGAAGTAGGTTGGTGATGGGTAGTGTACCAACAAGCAGAGTTTAAAACAGCAAATGAGTATAGAATATTCAAAAACCTGTTCAGCAAGCAACATTCATTTATATATTTATATAAATATAAAGTCAAAGATTCCCAACATATACTGCCTATCCCAAAATTTTATGCACAGTCAGCCCTATAGACAGGAAAGAAGTAAATGTGTGTTCTCTGCCTCCTTCCTTCCTGAACTCAGAGCTCTGTCTCAAATATAATAACCACAGTTCAACTTAATTATACATTCAATGGGTTTCAGGTGGAGAGAGGCTATAATTTGAAATATTTTTCTGTGAGAAATTACATTTAAGAGCCAAACCATTTACAAGCAAATTTTGAGGGTTGTGTGTACCTACATGGAGTCATGTTTTTCTCCCTTAGAGGACTTAATGTGTCATATAACTATATTTATAACTACATAACTATTTAGAGTTTAACTACGTATATAAAGTCAAGCTGAATATGTAGTAAAATTTCTTTCTTCACAGTAAAATGTTCAAGATATACTTATGGCCAGACACAAAGTGAATTTGGGGGGAGTTCTGAGTATGAGTTTTATTCATCCTAAATATTCACTAATAACATAATTATACATTTATGATGTTTTCCTCTTGAGTTTAAATTTGTGATAGAATTGTTTCAAATTCTAAAAACTTAGAATTCATCTAATCCTTCCTTGGGTGAAGTTTTCAAAGCTGTGAAAGGAAAGATTGTTTTCAACTCTGCACTGAGATCATTCTCACTAATAGTACATATTCAAATTCTTGTGAGTGATTTTAAATAACTTGCTAAGAGATCAGCTTAATTGAGGAAAAGTATTGTTAAATCTGAGGTCATTGTGCTATGATACAGGTACATTCTTATTACACTTTTTTCTCCAAAAATTTCTCAGACCTAAACAGTTTATCAGATTTAATTACTTTTTAGGAGTTATATTTAGAGACATTTCAGTTATGAGACTTCATCTTTAGTTTTTATGGGACCTGAATCTAAAGAGATAAATCAGAGTGGTTGTTAAAATCTGAATTAATATTGTTGAGATTTCATTGCCAACAAAACTGTTGACTTGGAATATCTTTTGTTGACGTTAGTGTATTTAGTCATGAAGGTTGAGGGCAAAATATTAAATAATATTTCATAAAACATTATAGAGTTCATTCTGGGTCACTACTGGGTTTCCATTTGTATTTTTCTGGATATGCATTTAACAACAGAATAAATGTCCAATATGACTGACATTATGAGAAAAAGAATTAACTGAAAGGTTTTTCAAGTTTTATGAATAGAAAAATCCTGAGAGGATCAAGATACCCCAGAAAAGAAACTGTTAGTATACTGATGTAGAGAGCCCCACCTCGCCCTGTGCCACGCTAGGAGGTACTTCCTAGAGTAATATCATGCAGAGAAGGGCGAATCTTGGCTCTGCACCTCCTAACTCAGAACTTGTGAGTTTATGCAAAGTATGTAAATATTCTGGGCCTTTGGTTCCACAAATGTACAAGAGAAAAAGAAAAAGTACTATATAGAATTGTTGTTGAAGATTAAATGAGGTCCTGAACACAAAGCACCTAAGAAAGTGTAGGACACAGCAGCTTTTCAATACACGGTAGCTATATAGCTATAGCCAGGAAGAAAAATGCTGAGCAATAATGAGCAAATAAATCACCACAACCCTGTGAGTCTTGGGTCTGACTGAGTCCTAAAGAACTTGTGAAATTAAAAAAGCATGGCTGCTTCATTGACGTGTGTGTGGGGGGGGGGGGGGGAACACATGTTTATGGTGTATGAGAATTTTAACTCTGGTTCCCTGCTTTTTTCACCTAACAGGCAAAAGAGTCTCATATGCTCAACCTTTATTCTTAAGACTTACTTGAAGCATTAAGTCTATGTTGTCTAAATATATATGACTGGTAATGGGAATTAATCATATAAACTAGACTCTGTATATGTATAAGCTAATGCTTTACCCTTCTAGTATCCAGAAAAAAAATTTTTAAGTTTATTTATTTATTTTGAGAGAGAGAAAGAGGGGTGGGGAGGAGCAGAGAGAGAGGAAGAGCAAGAATCCCAAGGAAGCTCCCCACTGTCAGCACAGAGCCCAAGGCTGAATCTCATGAGCCATGAGATCATGACCTGAGCTGAAATCAAGAGTCAGCCTCTTGACTGACTGAGTCACCCAGGTGCCTCTGGGTCTAGAAATGTTTTAACTTTATTAAAAATCTAGCTCCTTAGGAAAGTACTAACTGAGAAATTGCATTGTTGGAAATTTCAGGAAAGATCACTTGAGGTCGTTTTTAGGGAATGTCCTGTAAGTTATTTTTTGAGATCTCTGGACATGTTTCTGCAGACAAGGCTAGTCCTGCCTGTGGCTTCTCTGTTGTCATGGTCCACTTCAGGGAAAGGTGGAGTTGTGCTATTTTTTTTTTTAAGTTTATTTATTTTGAATGAACGAGAGAGAGAGCACAAGCAGAGGAGGGGCAGAGAGAGAAGGAGAGCGAGGATCCCAAGCAGGCTCAGGGGGTGTGCTATTTAACCAAAGCAGCCTATATGACTTTTTCTCTAGTTATGGGATATAACTGATTTGGGTAACAATTTGGCAAAATGTACTATGAGTCTTGTTGATAGCTAAATGTTCATATCCAGTTAAATTTCAGTAACTTATCATTTATTCACAGAAACCTAATTCAAAGAAAAACAATGTGCCAAAGCAATGTGCATGAAGAAATTCACTGCAGTGTTATTTATAGTAACATTAGAGATGATCTAATTGCTCAACAAGGGGGGAATGGTTGAATAAATATCAAACCAAGTCAATGAAATATTATGTAGTTGTTAAAGTAATAATTTTGAACATTATGTAATAACAGGAAAATGTTATGATATAATGTTAATTAAATAAAACAGAGCAAAGATCATATTACCTCATTATTACAACTTCAGAAAATATGTAAGCATGGGTCCTAGAAGTAAAAACTGCAAATTGTGTATTTTAATGGTGAAAATTGTGTTTGTTCTTCCTTTATTTTTATGTTTTCTGTATTGTCATAATTCTGTTTGTACAACAGATATAAGTACTGTGTAAGCAATACATAATTGAACATTTATCTACAAAATGTACAGCACTATACAAAATACGTTAAAGGACAATTCTGGATATGAAGATTTGATGTGGTTCTATTTAAATTAATAATTACATGGATAGCTCAATAATATAGTTATGAGAGTATATACAGAAAAAAAACAGAGAGTAAAGGTAGTGAATTCAAAGTAGAAGACATGGATTGTTGTCTCAATGTGATCACTAACTAACTTTATTTCTGAGACAGTTTATTCCTCTGAAACTTAATCTTCTCACCTATAAAATGCAGGAATTAGACCAGAAGTTTTTAGTTAACTTTCCAGTCTAAATTTCTTCCATACTGATCTCATAGTTCTTTATTCAAACCTTATCTAATTCAGACACTATCTCACATGCTAATAATAATATTAATTACTATTATTGCATTTGCTTAGAACATCTGCTGAAATGTGATTTTAAAAATTTTATTTGTTTTATTATTTTATTTTTTTAAAGTGTATTTATTTATTCTGAAAGATAGATCACCAGCAGAGGAGGGACAGAGAGAGAGAGGGAGAGAGAATCTCATGCAGGCTGTGCTGTCCGTGCAGAGTCTGATATGGGGCCCAATCTCACCAACCATGAGATCATGACCTGAGCTAAAATCAAGAGTCAAACGCTTAACCAACTGAGCCACCCAGGTGCCCTTTATTTTTTTTATTTAAACAATTTTAAATTTATTTATTCTGATAGAGAAAGGGAGAGCAGGTGAGAGGGAGAGAGAGAATCCCCAGGAGGCTCCCTGCTGTCAGTGTGGAGCCTGACACAGGGCTTGATCTCACAAATTGTGAGATCATGCCCTGAGCTGAAACCAAGAGTCAGATGTTTAACTGACTGAGCCACCCAGGCACCCCTATTTTTTTTATTTGAGAGAGAGAGAGAGAGTAGGGAAGAGGGGTGGAAGGGAGAGAGAGAGAGAGAGAGAGAGAGAAAATCGTAGTCTCCACGCTTAGCATGGAGCCCAACAGGGCTTGATTCCCACTACCCTTAGCCAAAATCAAGAGTTGGACACTCAACTTACTGAACCACCCAGGTGCCACAAAAATGTGATTTAATTAATCTCAAGTGATCATAATTTGTAGGTACTATGGATCCTAGGAATTTTATCTTTGGAGTTGCATAAGATAAAAAATTATGTGTAAATCATTCTATCTGAAAATTAAAAAATATAAGTATTTTCTTAATACATATTTTTTAAACTTCAACATAAAAAAGCACCTTATACCCAATTTAAACTTTGCAATTTAATTAGCACATCATAGAATTATGAAATAAAGTTTTTCATAAAATTTATGACTGGATCAGGTTCAATTTTCTTGTTAACTGCTCACTCTCATTAAAAATTGGTAAGTTAGAATTATCAGTGATCAAATGAATTTGCTTATGAATGTGAAACAAACTACTCAGGATAATTAAAAATAAGCTGCAATAAAGAATGTCAAGAATCTCTGAAACAAAGTATATTGTAATTCTTACCACCTTAGAACAAACTGAAATCATCACAAATGAGGTTCATCCAGAGGCAGCTTGCTTTTTGACATTTTCAGTAGCAGGAAGGAAACCAATTACCTCTAATCAGAGACTTTGGTAATTAGTACAGTTCAGGAGCTCACCACCTACAGGAAATGAAAAGAAAGAACATGAAGTCAAAGCAGCTTGCTTGGCTTTGATCTTCAACAAAACTGTTTGCTATAGTACCCTAACATTCTCAACTTTACTGAATATGAGGGTTCATAACAAACACAGCATGCTGATGGCTGATTTCATGAGGAAACTCCACCTCTCTCTGCTCCCTACTTTTGTGTTGGACAAGAAGCTCTTCCTTCTGGAGATAAACTCTTGAAACTTTATTTGCCCATGTGGCATGAGGTAAACCAGTGTCAATCTGAGAACATAGATAAATTTGACTGAGCTACAAAGCATTTAGGCTTTGTGAAAACCAGCCAAATTTCACCATAAAATCTTTCCTCATTTGGCCTACAGTTTACAGTCAAAGTCATTTATCTGTCAAGTATTTATGGAATATTTATTTGTACCAAACACAGAATTATTTTAAGTGCAAGAAAGGAAAAAAAATCACAAAATATTCAGCACTAGCAACCCCCAATTTTAAAATTCCATGGGCTTTGAGGTTTGATGATTTAGTTCAAGTTGTGGGTTGAGTAACAGACATTCTGGTCAAAGGACTTATTATTTTTAAATGCTCTATCTCCTAAGTAATATTGGTGATGTAGAGATTCCAGGAAAATATGGTCACAGAAGGTGCAGAGAGCAATCAGTGCTAGTTGAAAGGTTGGAGAGAGAGACAGACACAGAAAGAGATTAAATAAACCATTCCCATAACTCCTGTTTGTCACTTACATGAATGACCCCTTGCCCAGAGAACAGGGATAGAATTGACCTAAATTAAGCCTACTTAGATATGTCTATTTGTCAATCCAAAATCTTTAGGTCCGCTCCATGCACCAACCACCGTGCCAGGCATGAGATCAGCAGTGACTACCAATACAGCCACCAGCTTGAAATGTCTCCTCTAGTTTTTATCAAGCTACGATTCGACATAATTCCTTATTGTTCTGTCATTTAGATGTTTGGCTTTTGAACTAAGGCATTTGAAACAAGGTCAAAAGAACATTAAGATAAGACCAGGATAAAATGCTAGTAGAGTACAGTTTTTGGATTTTGTCTGAGTTTGTCCCATGAAATGCTCCTCAGTGAAGTTTTCTAAACTGAAATAGCTATAACTATTTTCTCCTTCTTCCTCTCCTTCTTCTTCTTCTTCTTCTTTTCTTCTTTTTGAGAGAGAGAGAGAGAGAGAGCAAGAGCAGGAGCAGGGGAGGGGCAGAGGGAGTGGGAGAGAGAATCTTAAGAAGACTCCATGCCCAATGCAGAGCCCTATGCGGGGCTCAATCTCCAACCATGAGATCATGACCTGAGCCAAAATCAAGAGTCAGATCCTTAACTGACTGAGCCACCCCTGCATCCCAAACTATTTACAGTAAAACCTTAGATTGCAAGTAATTGTTCTGTGAGTGTTCTTCAACATAAGCAAACATTTATAATAAAGTTTAATTTGATAAATGAATGTCTTGCAATGTGAGTAGTACATGATGCCAGATGTCACATGATCACAGCTGAGCCAATGGTTCAATGGTTCTTGAAATTGGGTTTGATATACAAATGTTTTGGATTACAAGCATGTTTATAGAATGAATTATGCTCAAAAACCAAGGTTTTACTGTACTTCTAATTGGCAAAACCCCACAAATGTTTGGTTTGGCCTAACTGGGGGCGGGGTAGCCAGGGGAAAGTTAAAGTTTTTGCCTCATTTTTGGAATTCATTTTTTCCCATTTCTCCTTTTCATTAAATGAGTGCTAGCATCTAAGCTACATGTCCTTTCTGACCATAATTGTTTGTTTGTTTGTTTGATAAATTTTTTTTACATTTATTTATTTTTGAGAGACAGAGAGAGACAGAGCACAAGTGGGAGAGGGGCAGAGAGAGAATGAGACACAGAATCTGAAGCAGGCTCCAGGCTCTGAGCTGTCAGCACAGAGCCTCACGCGGGGCTCAAACTCACAAACCGTGAGATCATGACCTGAGCCAAAGTCGGACACTTAACCGACTGAGCCACCCAAGCGCCCCAATAATTGTTTGTTTTTGAATTCCAGTAGTTAACATGCAGTGTTATATTAGTTTCAGGTGTACAATATAGTCATTCAACAAGTCTATACATTACTCAGTCTTATGTATGTATGTATGTATGTATGAAGTCATGTGTCTTTCTCTAATTTACTTCACTTAGATTTTACATCTGTGTCGTTGCAAATGGCAAGACTTCATTCTTTAATGGCTGAATAATATTTCATTGTGTGTATGTGTGTATATATATAAATATATAATTTTCCCTATCCATTCATCAATCAATGGACACTTGGGCTGCTTCCATAATTTGTCTATTGTAAATAATGCTTCAGTATACATAGGGGTGCACATATCCCTTCAAATTAGTGTTTCTGTATTCTCTGGATAAATACCCAGTAGTAGAATTACTATTGACCACAGTCATTCTAATTAGCCAAAAAGTAAGTGTGGAAAATGCCAAGAATTATGCACATTTCTGACAGGTTTTACTCTTGAGAAATTTTCACATGGTTCTCCTTGCTCCTTCCTCATTTTATCCATTCCAGGACAACTGTGATTTCAAGAACAGCCCTGTGGGGTGCCTGGGTGGCTCAGTCAGTTGAGCGTCCCACTTTGGCTCAGGTCATGATCTCACAGCTCCTGAGTTCGAGGCCCATGTCAGGCTCTGTGCTGACAGGATGGAGCCTGGAGCCTGCTTCAGATTCTGTGTCTCCCTCTCTCTGTCCCTAACCTACTTGCATTCTGTCTCTGTCTCTCTCAAAAATAAATAAATATTTAAAAAAAAAACAGCCCTGTAAGAAAATACATTAGCACCTTCCAAATTAAAAGCCAATGTATGACCAGCAATGTTAAGGGATTTTGAAAAATCCAAAATAGTAAAAATGGAGTAAAATAGGAAATAAGAAAAAAAAATAGGAAAGAATGGAGTAAAGAAAAAATAAAAGGAAATAAATCAGCCAAAACTGTCAAGCTTTCTTGATTTAGGAGATTAAGTGTTGATTTTTACATTTTTGTACTTCAAGATGGGATGATATTGGCATGGCCATTTAGGGCCCTCACTCTTGTCTACATTGTTTGGCAAGCTTTACATGGATGCTTTTGTAGTACAGTAATCGCCTCTCTTTGGGTATACTTTTCATTTCAAAGCAATATATAAACATTACACCTCCAGTTCTGGGAGAGCTTGAGGCACAAAGTAAAACCAGAATGGATGTGATCATGGGAATATCCATAACCAGGCGCTAACATTTACAGTTAAATATGTCAGCATCAGACTTCCTGCTGTACCACCCAGCATTTCACACAATTCAGCCAGCTGACTCACTCAAAACCTTAAGGCTAATGAGAATAAATTAATGAGTCATCATTAATAAATTGGCAAAGTATGTCCCTTTATTCCTCACCGGAGTAAAATAACACTCCTGGGTACTTCTGGAGTAAATGTGTATCAACTATATACTCTTTTGAATTACTATCTATAATAAGTTACTTAGGGAAAACATACAATTTTCAGAGATGTGAGCTACTACTTGTCAGGCAAGGGAAACTATAAAACAAATATTTACCATATATATATGAAGAAAATTAACTGACAAACAGACTTTGTTATGATTCTTAATGATAATGAATCATAGTTTTATGTGTAATGGTGGAATGAAGTAGTCAGAGATCAGATCGTGGCATTTCTGCCTCCGTGTTTTTAATTCATCAACAGAGGTATTCAAAGAAAGCCTTTGTTTTGTCCTTTCTTTGAATTCAGAAGTCTCACACTGTGCACAATATTTTTCACTCCTATCAGGTGATGTAATGACAAGAATATGTTTAAGATCAGCACATGAGAAATTATATGTAAATACAGTGTGTTATTGACAGAAGCCAAAATACTCATTCAACTGATAAGGAGAACACAGAAATTTACTAGGAGTCAAAAATCCCAAAAGAGACCTCTATATTAATGAGTGCTTATTTGAAACATATTAACTACTTCAATAAATCATATTATTTGTTTTTTTCCATTAATTAAACAAATATTTAACAGTTTTATTGCACTACAATACACATATCATAAAATTTACCCTTTGCAGCTTGATGATTTTTAGTAAACTTTAGAATTGTGCAAGTATCACCATTATCCAGCTTTAGATAACTTCTTTGACTCTAAGATCTCTCATGTCTGTTTTCAGTGAAACCAGATCCCACGCCCAGTTTAAGCAACCACTGATAGTCTCTGTCTCTATAGTTGTGCTTTTTCTAGAAATTTCATGCAAAAGGTGTGGTAGACAGAATAAAAGCCCCCTAAAGATGTTCATACCCTAAGCTCTGGAATATATTACCTCATATACCAAGAGGGACTTTACTGATGTGACTAAGACCTTCAGATGGGAAGATTATTCTGGATTATTTGGATGAGCCCATTCATCACACAAGTCCTTAAAAATAGAGAATTCTTCCAAGCTGGATCAAAGGGATACAATAATAGAAGGATCAGAGAAATGCAATGTGAGAGGGACTTGACCCACCATTGCTGGCTTTGAAGAAAGAGGAAGGGGACCATGAGCCAGGGAACACAGCCAGCCACTAGAAGGAAAAATTTCAGAGAAACTGATTCCCCTCTAAAGCCTCCAGAAAGGAACAATACCAAAAGCAATATCCAATATAAAAATAATCAGTGATATCTTTTTTTTCAATATATGAAGTTTATTGTCAAATTGGTTTCCATATAACACCCAGTGCTCATCCCAAAAGGTGCCCTCCTCAATACCCATCACCCACCCTCCCCTCCCTCCCACTCCCCATCAAAAATAAATAAATAAATAAATAAAAATAATCAGTGATATCTTTTGAAAAGATTGCTAATTATTGATAGCCTATAACTTAAACACCATGTACAGTCTTAAAAGGCTGGTGCTGTCCTTGTTGTCACTCAAAATGGTAGAACCCAAAGAGGCTGGAAAACTTTTTAATTTTCTACTATCTTTCCCCCCATGGTACCATATAATAAAGGTTTTCTTCCTTCTGATTTTTATTTTGCTGTTGTATAAATATTGTTGGTCTAGGAAGAACCGTTTTTTTTAATTTAAGTGAAACGAACATTAGCTAATTATTAGCTAATACATCACTTTTTCACAGTCTGTATGAACAGGCAACTTTTCTCTAGTGCCAGATCTCTTCTCATTTAATCAGATAATTCAAAAAATATGAGTGAAAATATCAAGATCTGATTATTCCCATTTACCTTGGACTCTGAAAAGAGTCAATAAGGCCTGCTTACAATTTAGCCTAATTACCATAACTGAAATAAGTCCTGTAGGAAAATGTCAGTGAACCTAAAATAATATCCTTTTTTTTTCATATTAGCTAGTTTAGCAGTTTTCCCTAATTTCTACTTATGGGAAAAGATATGGAGAGACCTCTTGTTGTCAGTTTATACTTGAGTTTTATAAACATATAGAAGAAGAATATCTAGATATCTTCTAACGTAACTGAATTTTGTGTTGGTGCTAAATCTCAATTTGACATATATTTGACATATAAAGTTATGTCTTATTAAAATTAAAGAAAGCAATAGTAGCTCATTTATAGACTTTTATTTCTTTGGATTATAAAAATACACCTTTAGAAATGATTAGGGTATGTTAAACCATAAATGTCAATGGGTAATAACCTATCCTGAAAATTATTTTTCCTGTGAGGGCTAATTACTGAACTTTAGTTTTTGCTAATGTATTTGCCACTAAATGAGATGCATATGAATATATTACCTATTGTTCAGGCAGCAATTTCTGGGTTTGGAAATTTATAAAAAATAATAAATCCAGGTTTAGTTCATGAAATAAAAATGGTTTGAATCTCATTTAACCAACGAAAAATGCTAAGGACTAAAGCACAGTAAATTCAAGATTAAGATTATCTCAGATTTGTGCTTTACAGAAAATTCTGTTTTGGGGTGTGACTTCAGTATGTTTTTAGGAATCATAGTAATTGCCACTATAACATAAAATTCAGATACTCTTAACCTTTTGCTGACTGATCCTTCACTCATCCTTCTATGCTTTTTCTAATTGAAACTTTTATTATCTAGTATTTGTGAAAATTGAAATTCTGCCATTTGTTACCTTATTTTTATGGGTTTGTCTATATAATGATTTTAAAAAATTTATTAGTGAAACAGATTACAAGCACAGAAAATTAGAGGCTGCTTTTAGCACTTATGTATTGGTCATGGAATTTAAAAATTAAATCCCCAAAATGTTAAAAACACATTAACTATGCACAAAAATTTATAGAATAATTCATAGATGTCAAAGAATATTCTATGATTACTTTTGCACTATATATCACTAACTTGTTCTTTTAGGTTTTGGTTTTGGCTTTTTGTTTTGCTTTTCATGAAATACCAATTGAATTAAAATTTCTTATGTGTTATTTCAAACTATTTAAAATAGTGTCTGATGGGAGTCCTTTGTTTGTCAAGACACTACGTAAAATTAGCACTATATCCCAAAAATAAGATTGTTTTCATTACTACTGTTTTTATTTATTACTTAAACTGATCCACCTTTAAAATAGTCCTGCTTAAATTGATCCTCCCGATTTGTCATTTATCATGAGTTATAATACAATTTTTGTTTACTTTTGTAAAATATTATACTTTACATTTATAAATTATGTATCACTCAGTACCTGGAATAAGTAATACAGGAAGAGTATCATCTTCTACTGAGTGAAAAGGAGCTCACAATAGAAAGTTAGGAGGGTAGAGCTTGAGTAATCTGGCAAATTATGGGAATCCTTCCACACTTCTCTATGTCCAAGGAAATCCAGAATTCTTTTGACTCTATACATCATATTTTAAGTTCTATTCACATGGTGGCAGGGGGTCTATTTGCTTTTAAAAAGGAAAATAAAGAGTGAAGTGATATTAAGCTTTGTCATGCTATATTCCAATTTTACATTACTATACAATTTTCCAATGTTTTATAAAGTATTTTATAATGACAGTGGGGATCACAAGAGAATATTTGTAGCTACACTAAAGTGCTAATTTATGTAAACAGATTCAGCTTCTACTTTATGAAATTAGTGACTTTTCTTGATTGCCAAAGAGTAGCTTCAAAATGGTGAGTTTCTGGAGTGCCTCAGTCGGTTAAGCGTCCGATTTTGTTTTTTGTTTTTTGTTTTTTTCTGGCATTCTTTTTTTTTTCAATATATGAAATTTATTGTCAAATTGGTTTCCATACAACACCCAGTGCTCATCCCAAAAGGTGCCCTCCTCAATACCCATCACCCACCCTCCCCTCCCTCCCATCCCCCATCAACCCTCAGTTTGTTTTCAGTTTTTAAGAGTCTCTTATGCTTTGGCTCTGGTCATGATCTTATGGTTCCTGAGTTCCAGCCCTGCTAGGGCTCTGTACTGACAGCTCAGAGCCTGGAGACTGCTTGGGATTCTGTGCCTCCCTCTCTCTCTGCCCCTCGCCCACTCATGCTCTGTCTTCCTCTCTCTGTCAGAACTAAATAAACATTAAAAAAAATGGTGAATTTCTTCACATGTATGATTGAAGATTATGCTATAGATCATTGGGGTTCCCAATAGTGTCCAAGCTTTTCTTTCTAAGTCACATTTAAAGTATATAGTTTGAGGTGGAATGAAAATATGTACAGTCATTTTAATAAAAGCTAGGAAGGTTTTCTTTGCAAGACCTGCATTATTAATAAATATAACCCCCCGTGGGTTTGTTTTCTATGGTGACATTCTTACATTTTAATAAAAACAAAAGAATAGAAATAAATACTCATTTCACAAACTCATGGTTCAAACTATCATAAGTTCTAGAAATAATATTTCCTGCTATCAATATAGGAAAACATAATTTTTCTTTTTTTTTCTTTTTTTTAATTTTTTTATTTTTTAATATATGAAATTTACTGTCAAATTGGTTTCCATACAGCACCCAGTACTCATCCCAAAAGGTGCCCTCCTCAATACCCATCACCCACCCTGCCCTCCCTCCCACCCCCCATCAACCCTCAGTTTGTTCTCAGTTTTTAACAGTCTCTTATGCTTTGGCTCTCTCCCACTCTAACCTCTTTTTTTTTTTTTTCCTTCCCCTCCCCCATGGGTTTCTGTTACGTTTCTCAGGATCCACATAAGAGTGAAACCATATGGTATCTGTCTTTCTCTGTATGGCTTATTTCACTTAGCATCACACTCTCCAGTTCCATCCACGTTGCTACAAAAGGCCATATTTCATTTTTTCTCATTGCCACGTAGTATTCCATTGTGTATATAAACCACAATTTCTTTATTATAGCAGCACTCTCAACAATAGCCAAATTATGGAAAACATAATTTTTCTAGCTAACAGGTTAAGGAACATCACTTCTGATAATCCAGTGCCAGTTGCTGTATTCAGTGTGGGTGGCTGAACTTACATGAACTTTTTCCCTTGTGTTTTAGCTGATATGAGCCTCGGTTTAGTCTTGTCTGGCATCCTATGAAGTCTATTACTTTCTTTAATACTTTCAGGTTTCCTGTTTCCTTTTTAAATATCACATGTAATGTATTGAATATGTATGCAGTTATATTTTAATAGGATGTCAAAACAGAAAAGAGAAAAAGGACATTTGCTTTTTGGATTCATCCACATGAGAATTTTCAAAATCATTACTGAAAAGGAATGTTTCTCCAATATATTGAATAATAGCATATTTCTTTGTTGGGATACCCAAATCTGAATTTGAATGTCAAAATCTATTTTTTTGTTTCTCTATAATTTTCAGCAAAATTCCTAGATAAAATTATAAGCCAATAATCAAACGGAAAAAGATTATGTTATACAGTATCTTTTATTTATTTCAAAATAAATTTGGTATTGTTAAATCCACTTATAACCCTCCTTGTTTTTCCCTTTAGTGACTTAGTGGCCTTGTGATAATTTTAACTTTATTGATGATTTTGTGTACTTATCATGAATGAATGTTACCAAGACTTGACATAATTTTTAATATATACGGACATTAAAGAAAGTTTGCACAATGGAAATTTTTTTTGTCAGAAAAAAAATGGGTTGATTTTCTCTTATAATTATTTGGGTTTCTGTGTGATCATATGTACATTTAGGATCTGGATGCATACTATCATCTAACTCTTTAAAAGATGAAATTATCATTACTTTTTCAACTAAGAGGAATTAATTTGGGGTTTAAAAACTTAAACAACACTGAAAATGAGAGTCGTCTTCTGGATTTACTGGGGTCAAAAAGCAGTGCCTAATTTCATGGGCACTATCCTTTACAATTCCTGGCATTTTTTACTTTTTAGGGTATCCTGATATATCATTTGGCCTCCTGCTTTATCTCCTTGTTTGCCAAGACAAGTCTCAATGAGGTGTAGAAAAGATATCTGGGGCCAAATAATACAGTGTGGTTGAAAAACACTTGCCTCATGTAAATATAGTCTTGGTGAGAGAATATCTAAGATTTGCCTTTCCAACAATAATATTATGTAGTTTTGAGAAAATTGTGGTATCATTGCCTTAGTTTGTTTATAGGTAGAATTATAAAGGCTTAATGGATACTGTTAAACATAAGATGATTCTTTGCTCAAGTTGTTAATTTGGAATTCTTTGTAAAATAGAAAATCAGCAAAGTAATGTTTGGTTTCGATATAACATTTTTTTCAAAAGGATTGCAGCAGAAATGGTTTAGAAAAAATTTCTTAATATAATAATTGGCATCCTAAAAAGCTTGTTGTCCATTGTGTTGTAACTCATTGACGATTACCTAGAAAAAAGTTTCCAATGATATGACATTATAATACTGTTATAAATCTTTGCTTGCATTTTATTTCTGCTTACTCCTGATAAATTACAAAACAGCTGTAGCAATGGGAAAGTGCCTCCTCACATTTTGTGTTGTGGAAACTCAGAGGTGAAGGGGTTTTTGTTGTTGTTGTTGTTGTTTTCATTGCTTGATTTAGCAATGCTCTTACAGATATGTTATATAAGGTGAGCTTGCTGAATTTGGCTAGTCAGGAACTATTGCCCAACTTCTGAGAGTTTTGTGTAGTCTCTCATAGCTCGAAACTACAAAACAATTTTGTTTTCAAAGTTCATGTAAGACCTAAATTTAGAGATTCTGGAAAATAATTCACAAGAATTCTTTGAATGCTTTCTTCTCAGAATTATATTTTTGATGGCCATCCACTTGTATGTAACATTGCCACATGCTGATATCTTCTATCATAAAAAGATGGCAATGGTATTCTTATATTCTTAGCATTCACAGCTCTATATTTTCTATCATTTACCAAGTACTAAAGGCCCCAGGGGAGTCAGTGAGGTGCAAGTAGATTTGTCATCATACAATCCCATGTTAAAAATTCTATTTTTGAAATATTTTTGCTATGAGGACAAGTTGCTTAAACTTTCTCAGCCACAGTTTCCTCACATATAAAATAGGGCAAAGAACAGTGGCTAACTAAATTATAGTTATCTTATGTCTTTACCTCAGACTATTTAAATGAGACTGACTTGTAAAGAGCTGAGCAAAAGCAATTAAAGCAGCAATGAAAAGACACATAATTTATGTCATAAAAGATCCATGAAAACATCCTTTAGAAACAGTAACTCTCTCCCTCATGTAGGATAACTTGTAATGTCTATAAGGTAGGAAACAGCAGATGTTATTCCTTTAACGATCAGTATAACCTTGGGGCTGAGTGGTAGGGTGGATGTAGTTGTTGAATCTTTCATCTGCTTATGTACTGATTGGCGAGTATGTGCATGAAAACATGTGTATGTGGTGTGGGTGTGTGAAGATGTGGGTGTGTCGGTGAATTGCTAGGATTCAGGAAGCCTCAACCCCAACTTACTTGTTCTGTGATCTAGTCCCTTAATTGTGGTTTCCTCATATTTAAAAGCAGGTAATAACAATTTCTCTCTAAATGTCACCAGTTAATTATAAATATCACATGAGATAAGTATATGCCAGTGATTTACAAACCATTAAGTACCGTAAGATGAGAGGTATTCTTATTTAAGGGGCGTATATGAGTATTCAGATAGAAAACAAATGCCTTCCATGCCCCACCATGCTCTCTTAATTTTTTTATTATAAAACAAAGCACAAATAAAGAAAACCTCACAAAATAAGTATATAACTTAATGTATTATTATAAAGGGAACACCCTTGTAAACACCACCCAGATCAAGAAATAGAACTTTACTAGATACCCCAGAAGCTCCTCTATGTGCCTAATCCTAATAATACATTTTTGTGTCCTCCCCCCAAAATAATCAGTACTTTAATTTTTATAGTGATCATTTGCTTGGATTTCTTTATAGTTTTATCACCAAGTGTCCATCACTAGACTCTATACTTGCATTGCATTTATTTCTTTAAAAAAGCAATATGTCTTTTAAGCCTCTATAAATCTACCAGTTCCCTCCTGTATTTCTTTCTCTTTCTTCCTGTTGAAGATTCCAAGTAATTCATACTGGACATTTCCCACAGTCTGAATTTCGTTGATTATACACTCATGGTATAATCAGTAAGTTTCCCTGTCCTTTGGGTTTCCTGCAAATTGGCAGCTGGATCCAGATGCTTGATCAGAATGTTTACTCTTTTGGCAAGACTATGGTCAATGTTGGGTTTATTCATCAGTGTATGGTTCTTTCCTTTTTTCTTTCTTTTTTTAAAGTTTATTTATTTTGAGAGACAGAGAGAGAGAGAACAAGGGAGGGAGAGAGAGAGAGAGAGAGAGAGATAGTCCCAAGCAGGCTCTGTGCTGACTAGCTTGATGCAGGGCTAGAACTCCTGAACTGTGAGATCATGACCTGAGCCAAAATCAAGAGCCAGGTGCTTAACCAACTGAACCACCCAGGCACCCCTGGTTGAAGCCCACATTGTTCCATGTAGACATGACCCACTGGTTCCTAAATCTTTTGATGTGATCTTGGTAGTCTTTGATAGTTTCAGGTTCATCTAATTTCCTCCTTTGGACTTGGAATTATCCATTTCTCTTTGAAATCTTGGTTTCTTTAAAGGGGAAATGATATTTCAAACCACAATCTGGGCGCTAAGAGCTTGTGACTTCTTTCTAGGTCTTTTCAGTGGACAAGACCAGAAAATCCACATATACATGTTTACACATATATTTAGTTGTATATATATAAAATCTCTCATGACTTCATATCAATACTTTCAACTCATACTTAGTACTACTGAATTTTTACTTAATTTCTGCTGAAGTATACCCATTTTTTTGTTCTTCCACACCAAGTGTCCTTGCTTTCAAGGACATGGGGGATAATAGTATCTCATTAGAATTAAATTGTTTTATTTTACATTACACACATGATATCCTCAGAATAACAATACTCTATATGATTATTGAGAGCAGTTAATTATTTTCTACATGTTCTTTCTAGTCATCTCCACTTTTTAAAAACAGCTGTACTATATTTACATTGTCAGACCATGTAGCTATTACAAATGTTCTTTCTTTTTTAACTCTCATTTAACTGACCACATAAGAGACTTACTGAGAAACTTGTAGAACCTAAATGCAAATACTTATGGAGGGAAAAAGAGAATACTTAATACATGGGTAGATATATACCATGTTCTTGAATATAATTCATTAGTTAGAAATAATACCATATAGGGGCACCTGGGTAGCTCAGTCAGTTAAGCGTCTGACTTTGGCTCAGGTCATGATCTCAACAGTTCGTGAGTTCGAGCCCCATGTTGGGCTCTAGGCTGACAGCTGGGAGCCTAGAGCCTGCTTTGGATTCTGTGCTGTGTCTCCCTCTCTCTCTTCTTTCCCCCACTTGCTCTCTCTCTCTCTCTCTCAAAAATAAACATTAAAAAAAAGAAAGAAAGAATACCATATAAGCACCAAAATAAAATTTAGGTGAATATACATATTGCAGTAAGAAAGACCTTTCTAAGCATAATATCTAAGGGAGAAATCATCAAGAAAAGATGAAAAATTTTGATTTTCAACCACTATTTTCTCCGAAATAAAACTAGGTCTTTGTAAATTAAAAACTAACATCAAAAATTAAAAACCAATGGGGCCCCTGGGTGGCTCAGTCGGTTAAGCGTCCGACTTTGGCTCAGGTCATGATCTTACAGCTAGTAAGTTCAAGCCCCACATCAGGCTTTGTGCTGACAGCTCAGAGCCTAAAGCCTGCTTCGGATTCTGTCTCTCTCTCTCTCCCTCTCTGCCCCTCCCCCACTCACACCCTGTGTCTGTCTCTCTCAAAAGTAAGTAAACATTAAAAATTGTTTTAATTAAAAAATAAAATGATAAGCTAAGAAAAAATATACATATATGTGAAAGAAGTTTAATATTCTTTGTTATAGAATAAAGTAATATAATAATCTTGTTTGGGCAAAGTATGTTTAAAAGAACTTACCCATTAAAATGCACATGCCCAAAACTAAGTAATTTTCTCTAAGGTCATCATAGGTCTAGGAAAGTATTTCATTCTAAATGCATTAATTACAATATGATTTATAATTTAACAAATTGAAAATATAATATATTGGAAAAATACACATTTCCTAAAATACAAAATTGGCCAAATTATGTCCTACCAATACTATGATACTTAGCATCAATTAAAAATAATTTTAGCTGTGTTTGTCTGTGTGTGTCTGTATGTGTGTGCATTGACTAGAAAGATGTTTATAGTACTATAAAATGGCAAAACATCTTACAGGCAATGTATATAGATTACTCCAACCCTTTTTAAGAAAAAAAAACATAATTTTTCTGAAAACAAGGCTCTCAGACTTTACCAACATTTAATTATATTTAACTCATTTTAACCTTTGAAATATGTTCGTGACACAAGAAGATCTTCTTCAGTATTATTGAAGTTTGTTTACATCATCTAGTGGAAAAGCTGTTACTTGTATTTCCACTTCCCTTTCTATACAAAGAAGTTGCTTTTAATAGGGTCTTTCCTTACTACTATAAACTATTTAACTACAATAATGATTTATCTAAAAAAACCAATAGACTTACACACATCCAACCATCTGGCATTAAGCAGCAAAGAATAAAATTTTGTGTCAGATGCTTAAAAGAAAAAACGAAACAAAGAAAAAACACTTAAAAATAAAAACACATGACTTAATTTTTGAGGTTAACAATACCTGTTATTTGAGTCAGGCAGTTTGAAATTAATATTTGACAAATATATAGAATTATATGTATATGTATAGATTTTAAAAATTAGCAAACTTATTACCTCACTAACATGGATTTAAAACCTTGCCCTCAGATGACTAGTACATGGTAAAAACATTATAACCTCATATTCTCTCAAATTTCAGTCTATCACTCTATCCAACTGATAACATTAAAGAAGGATTGACTCATGATATATATCCATTGTACGGGATCAACAGTATTGAGGTAAAGAAAGGAAGAAAACTAACTCTTAATTGATAAATAGGAATACATTTCAGTGATTTCACAGTATGTGTTGAAATTTGTCATTTTGTTGTTTTTAACTCATACTTGACTTCTTTTTTTAAAATTTTTATTTTAATCACCTAGTGCTCATTACAAGTATACTCCTTAATCCCCATCACCCATTTCACCCATCCCCCAACCCACCTCCCTTCTGGTAACCATCAGTTTGTTTTCTACAGTTAAGAGTCTGTTTCTTGGTTTGTGTATCTTTTTGGTTTTTTTTTTTTCCCTTTGCTCATTTGTTTTGTTTCTTAAATTCCACATGAGTGAAATCAGTATGATTTCACTTTGCCTTATACTCTCTAGCTCCATCCATGTCATTGCAAATGGCAAGATTTCATTATTTTCTATGGCTGAATAATATTTTATATTATAAGTATATCTATTATACATATATATATATATATATATATATATATATATATATCTCACTTCTTCTTAATCCATTCATCAATGGATAGACACTTGGTCTGCTTCCATATCTTGGCTATTGTAAATAATGCTTCTATAAACATAGTAGTGCACATATCCCTTTGAACTAATGTTTTTGTATTGTTTGAGCAAATACCCAGAAGTGCAATTGCTGGATCACAGGGTATCTCTATTTTTAACTTAAAAAAAAGCTTATTTATTTATTTTGAAAGAGAGAGAGTGTGTGCAAATGGTGGAGGGGCAGAGAGAGAGGGAGAGAGAGAATCCCATGCTAATAACATGGAGCCTGACACAGAGTTTGATCCTATGACTCTTGATATCATCACCTGAGCTGAAATCAAGAGTCAGATGCTTAACTAACTGAGCCACCCAGGCACCCCTCTATTTTTAACTTATTGAGGAACCTCTACGCTGTCTTCCACAGTGGCTGCCCCATTTTACATTCCATCGACATTGCATGAGGGTTCATTTTTCGCCACATCCTCACCAACACCTGTTGTTTCTTGTGTTGTTGATTTTAGCTATTCTGACAGATGTGAGGTAGTATCTCATTGTAGTTTTGATTTACATTTCCCTGATGATGAGTGATGTTAAGCATCTTTTCATGTGTCTATTAGCCATCTGTATGTTTTCTTTGGAGAAATGTCTGTTCATGTCTTCTGCCCATTTTTTAATTGGACTATTTGTTTCTCTGTGTTGAGTTTTATAAGTTCTTAATATATTTTGGATACTAACCCTTTATTGGATATGTCATTTGCAAATATCTTCTCCATTCAGTAGGTTGGCATTTAGTTTTGTTGATTGTTTCCTTCACTGTGCAGAAGTTTTTATTTTGATGTAGTCTGAATAGTTTATTTTTGCTTTTGTTTCCCTCGCTTCAGGGGACCTATCTAGAAAAAAGTTGCTATTGCCAACATCAGAGAAATTACTGCCTATGCTTTTTTCTAGTATCTCATATTTGAACAACGTCATAGCTTTCCATTTATGTAGATGCAAAACAAATAATTGACAATCTTGGAAAAGAGCAACAAATATTCTTTTTCACTCAGCAAAATTGTTCAAAGCATACTACTATTCAAAACCATTAAATAGTTTATTTTGTAAAGTACCTCAGGAAAATTTTGTGACTTTTCTTAGCTTTTATTTAAAATTCAGTATAATGAGTGTTGTTTTATCAAATGCTTTTCAGCATCTGTTTATATCATTGGGATTTTCTTCTGAATTCTGTTAATGTAGTAAATTACATTCAATTGATTTTTAATGCTAAACCAACTTTGATTCCATTCTAGAATAAAACCAACTTTCTCATCATGTGTCATCATTTTGATAAATAACTAGATTTAATTAGTATAATTTTTAATACTTTTACATATGTGTTCATGAGAATCATTGCCTTGTAATTTTATTTTCTTTATAATGTGTTAATTAGGTTTTACTTTTGAAGTCATGTGAGCCTCATAAAATAAGGTAGAAAATGTCTTCCCTTTTTCCTATTCTCTGAAAAATATTGTTTAAGAATAAATTTTTTTTTCTTCCTTAAATGTTTGGAATAATTTATCAGTAAAGCCATCTGGACCAGAGCACTTTTGTGGCAAAGATTTTAATTACAGATCCAAATTCAGAATTTCTATTTCTTTTTGTGTCAGTTTCATTAAGATGCATTTTTAGAAGAGGGGTGCCTGGGTGGTTCAGTCGGTTAAGTGTCCAAATCTTGGTTTCAACTCAGGTCACAATCTCACGATTCGTGAGTTCAAGTCCTGCGTCAGGCTCATGAAGACTGCTTGGGATTTCTCTTTCCCTCTTCCTGCTCTCTGTCTCTCTCTCTCTCTCTCTCTCTCTCTCTGTTAAAAACAAACAAACATAAGAAACATTTTTAAAAGAAATTTTCTCATTTCATTCTAATTGTCAAAGTTATCAGCATAAAGTGGTCCATAATGTTCTTATCTTTTCAACGTCTCTAAAATCTTTACTGATGCCCTTATTTTTGATATTGGTAATTTGTGTTTTCTCTTTTGCTTTTTGCATCATTCTTATTCAGAACTTGTCAATTCTATTCATCTTTTACAAACACAGCTTTGGTCAACCCTACATCATTAATAATAATGGTATGTGCAATATATAGCAAATTTTAAAAAGACCTCTTTGCTTTTGTTGCTTTCCTATTGTATATAATCAATATACAAAGCCTGGGCAGTTGAGGAGCCTGGGTCCATGGGAACTGGCTTGGAGGCTGAGTCAGCAGGGGCTGAGTTACTTGGTGCTGGAGTGGGCCTTGTGGCAGAATTCATGAGACTAGCAAGTGTAGCCTGGTACCAGGATTCACTGGGGTGGGCCTGGAGCTAGAGTCTATTGTGAAGTCAGCTGATCACTTAACTCTCTTCCTCATCTCCCTCTGTGCTGGTCCGTTCAGGCTTAGAGGAGTGGTGACAGAAATAGTCTAAAGTTGTTCTTTCCACCTTCTTATTTCAGTGTTCCACCCAGGTGCTGTAATCTCTCACCTAGAACCTTTAGCTCTTATGAAGGTATTTCCATCCATGGATACTTGTTCAAATTGATGTTTCTACAAGGGGACAATGCTGGTAACTACTATATCATTATCTTGCTGATGTCAGTATCTAATGTTTTCTTTGTATCTATCCTGGTTAGGGTTTGCCGACCTTAATAAACATGGAGATTGGTTTCTTTCATTAGTTTTAGGTAATACTGGCCATTATTTCATCAAAAATTGCTTTGGTCCCATCCCTTTCTGCTTCTCAGATACAAAAGACATGTTTATTAGACCATTTAACTATGCCCCAAATTCTCTTACACTCTCCTTACTTTTTCCATTCTTTTTTTTTATGTGTTTCTATCCGACTATGTTCTATTAACCTCTCTTCAGGTTCACTAACCCTGTCTTCTGCTATGGCCCATCTTCCATTGAGCTCATCCAATGAAATATTAATGTCTAATATTGAAAATTTTAGTTCTAGGATACCCATTGTTTTTCTATAGATTGATCCCATTTCTCTGTTGAAATTCTCCCTGTCTTCATCCTTTTGGGATTTGTTTTTCTCTATATGAACACACTATTTGTACTTGTTTTAAACCCATTGTCTGCCATCTAGAGTGTCTGGATTGTCTGTTGGTCCACTTTTTCTATTATTCTCTTTATAATCAGTTACGTTTTCTGTCTTTTTCTATGTTTGTAGTTGTATTATGTGGAAAAGAACTTTGGTTCCAAACGTTATTTTCTACCAATTCTATCTGGTCCTTTACTCTATTAGGTAGATAAAGTAAAAGTGTGATTACTTTAATTCACGGGTCAGGCTGATTTTTAGTTTTACTAAGCCTCAATCTACCTTGGGGTTTGTCAGTGCTCTTTAGGAACAGTCCTTCCCAGATTTTAATTGAGACCCTTATGCAGTCTCTGTTTATTCAGCCTTCTAAGACAGAAGGAGATTGAATTGTTTTCATTAGAGGTTTGAGCTTAGCTCTTTAGACTTCCACTCCATGCATGTTTGAAATTCTGGGAAAAGTCTTATGAGGGAAATGGACGATGCATTTGAGGCAGTCCCTTTCCCATTAGTAAAACTTTGTTTTCAATCACTAAGAGATTTGGGAAAATTTCATTCGGTTTTCTAGAATGCTTGGGCAAGCCCATCAGCCTCCTGTGTAACCCTAAAGTCTGCCAAAAAGAAGCTTAAGTATTATAAATACTATTTGTGAATGTTAAATGGTTAAGGTTGTGTTTCTCTCTAGAAAATATATTAAAACCGATATCAACTGAGAATGTATTGTGTTACTGATTTTATTTTACTTACATGCAATTAACATTTGTACATGTGGTCTCACATAGTAGTCAACATTGTTTCTATATTAAAGTAAATTTTAAAATGGCGATCTTTGAAAACATTTCAGTCAAGATAAGATTCTTATTATAGAAGACTCCAGTTTTTGCTAAGCTTACTTTCATTACACCCATGTGGATTCTCTTGATCAAATCATTCTTATTTCTTAGGAGTGAAGAGGAACTACTTTTTTTCCCATTAAAGATTAAAAGTTGTCAAACAATAAATATTGAGTGAAGTAACATGAAATTAAAAGAAAGTCCAGAAAATGCTATCTCACTCTTTCCCCCAGGTTCTGTAACTAACCCTCACTCCAGCATGGGTGAGGTGGGTTACAGGAGAGAAATAAGGGGAAATTTTGGAAATTCTTCAAGTTCATGTTTATTTAAACCTTAATCTCTAGAAAGCTACTCTCTGCATATTATCATATTTCACACCTACAGTAGCTTGCTTAGAAATTATTGCTCACCATTCTAGTTGAAGCAGAAAGTAGGGGGCTATGACTCTCATACAAAATCAAGAAGAAATTATGAATTTACAGGACAAAGCTATTTAAAACAGGATGTGTGATTTTTTTGTAATCCATGTGCATTTGTCCTACTAATTAATCTGAGATCATTTTAAGAAGAAGTTGAGGCTAAGATTGGTGAGTTATATTCTAAATAAATGCTACTCAAATATGAGAAGCAATTAAGAGGACACAGAAAGACTATAATTAAAAAATAAAAAGCTAAGTATCTTCTTTGTATTGCAATGTTGTACATCAAAACAGAAAATCTATTGAAAGTACAGGATTTTACAGCAGATAAATCAATTAATCTAATTATAAAAACTAATCTAGAAAAATCAATTAATCTAAGAAAGCTATAAAGTTATTCCTGACTTCTTAACGCCATGCTAATTAAAGTTCATTCTGAGTCTCTGAATTTTATTATAGAATTAAAATCACCAAACAAAAGCTTTCTTACTAATCTGTTGGAAAATTTAATTCACAAAACTCATTGAATAAAAAATGTGTGTATGAGTATCATCAATAAAATATCTGAAAGGGTGTACCAAGACTATTTTTTCTTGTTTCAAATGAGAAATCAAATCAACTTAAACAGAAAAGAATGTATTGGTTTGTGCAACTGAAAATCCAATTTGAATGAGGTTTGGTCACAGACTAATTCCCAGCTCATCACTATAGATGGATGGGTATGGGTGGGTGTGGGTGGATAAACAGGTAGAAGGAGACATTAAGGTACTTAACTGGCCAAATCTGGACTAAGTGCTCTATCCCTGGAACCCCAGACTAAAGGAAGAAGGATGTGGATATCTGAGCCAAAACTGGAGAATGAAGTTTGCTTCAGGATAAGGGAAAAAAATTTGGGAAAGTATGAACAAAAATAGAGAGAGAAAAAAGAGGAAAAAAAATAAAAAAGAAAACAGCAGAGCAGTTTTCAGTGGATAGCTGGGGATTGCAATTCAATTTAATTTTGTTCTTTTTTTAAAATATATATTCTCTGATGTGAAAAATACTAAAATATTTGCATTTATTCTTACTGGGAAGCTCATATAGAGAATTAAATTAGTACTAAAACCCAAAGTACTATCATGTACGGAAAACTTGGGTTCCAGATAAGATGAATTCCTAGCTCAATCAACTCTTTAAAAGTCATTACATCCAGAATTTCTGGGCATTGTTGAATATAATAATGTTTCTTTGGGTTGAAAGTAAGGCCATGCTCTGGTCACCTTCCTCAGGAATATGTCTGAAAGAAAGAAATATATTTGGATGAAAGTTAATACCAGAAATGTGTGTATCAGGCCTTAGGCAAGAACATTCTCAGAATCCAAATTGATCTTGGGGTTTCTAACACCCCCCTGGGGATTTTAGTCTGCTCAGTGAATGGATCAAGAGGTGCTGGTAGTTCAAGAAACAGAAAATCAATCTTTGGAGTCAGAACCTCAACATCAAATTTGTTCCATGAGTATATCTCAGAGTCCCTGTAAAAGTGAAGAAACATGGTTGGTGCACTCAAGGTTTCAACATGATATTGAAAAGGAAGCACTTACAAAAATAGGTTTATTAGAAATGAATATGGGTTTCATTTTTCTATTATAATGACTTTATATGCAAAGCAGAGCCATATAATGATTTTATAAGCAAAGCTGACTTTCTGTTAAATATCTTTCCAAAGGTAGTTGTGTTAAGAACAAATAGGTCAAGGAAAAAATATTATTTCTACATTGCAAAATAGAAACTGTATTTGCTAAAAGAAAGAAAGAAAGAAAGAAAGAAAGAAAGAAAGAAAGAAAGAAAAAGAAAGAAAGAAAGAAATGTCATTTGTTAATCTGTTTCTTGTGATGAACATTAGAGTTAAGTATAAAAAACATTTTCTTACAATTTACTTCTTGAAACCAAATAAACTAAATATGTGATTATAAATTATTTCTTTCAAAACAAGCAAAAGCCCAGTTCTATGGTTCTTTACCTCCAAACATGCACCAATAATATGTTTTAGGCAGCATTATTTGTTGACAAGTGAATAATCTGTAACACCAAGGTCTCTCCTTACTAAAAGCACATAAAAAGTGAACCCATGCGTGGGTGCCTCAGTAGGTTAAGCATCCAACTCTTAGTTTTGGCTCAGGTCATGATCTTACAGCTTGTGAGTTTGAGCTGATAGCACAGAGCTTGCTTGGGATTCCCTGTCTCTCTCTCTCTCTCTCTCTCTCTCTCTCTCTCTCTGCCCCACCCCTGCTCTCTCTCTCAAAATAAATAAACAAACATTTAAAAAGTGAACCCTAATGTAAACTATGGACTTTGGGTCATAATGATGTGTCCATTGTAGATTAATTGATTGTAACTGTGATGCGGGATGTTGATAGTGAGGGGTAGTGTGTGTGTGTGTGTGTGTGTGTGTGTGTGTGTGTGTAGGGGGAACAGAGAGTATATGAGAACTTTTGATTTTCCACTCAATTTTGCAGTAAACCTAAAACTGCTCTAAAAACTAAAGTTTATTTATTTTAAAAACAGCATACACATAACGATGTTTCACAAAATTACATATTGTTCTGAAAAGCATCCCAGTAACTATATTCATAGTGGCAGAAATTCTAGCTATTCGCAAAACTTACACTCCCAATTTTTCTTGTTTACCTGTTTCTTTAGGTATTTTCTCAATTATCGCATACTGATACAATAAATCTTTTTAAAAACTTAATTCCCTCAGTTTATGTTATCTTTGAACTCTTCTGAGATGGATCTCAACCTACCTCTGTAAAAGTATGAAGCACACATATTTTATCCTTCCAGGAATACTGCATTTTTTGTTTCATTTTTTCAGAGAAGTCAGTGACAAACCACTCACCCATCTGTTTGCTTAATAGAATATTTCAGTCAATGAGGCTGGTGTCTGGAGCCAGACATGCCTGGTGGCACTGGGCTTTAGCCAAACATCTCAGACCATTTTTCTAGATGTTTTAGGTCCAGCAAAATACAAAGCTGGTCTTACCAAGTACTTTTTCTCTTTAATTTCTTAATTTGTGCGCATTGTGAGGAAAATGTAATCCATCTGTTTCATTGGCACTTATTTGACAAATTACTGTTTTGTAAGAGAATTTGATGTCCAAGAAGCCTATGAGTCTTTTTATGAGCATTTGAAAACTTCCACGACCCATCAGAACCCCGGGGAAGTGGGGTTTTCCAAAAGCAAATGGATCTCAGAATTCAGAAGACACTGGTTTAATAAAAAATACAGTGCCCTTAGTATTCTTCATCTTAGAAAGTTTGTCCAATACCACCAGAAGAATTAATTAAAAATACAGTCTAGTGGATTTAATTATTAGGCTTTTGTTCTCAGACTCTTGGCTTCTTCTTAATTCTTTCTAATCCCCACTATCCCTAAGTGGTGCAATGCATGGTTCCCAGGCTATATATTTTCTTTTTTCCATGCTCTGAGTATCAAAATGTTATGTTTTTCTATGAAGGCTTTGATTACCTCTAAGTGATTCCATTTCCCTGGGGCCTGGCTCTCTGTAAAGTTGAGTATGTTTGCATTGTATAGGCAGGCACCAACCATATTCCACACTGCTGGCTCTGCAGGATCTTGATGTGTGTTACATTTAAAAAGCCTTTGTGGACTCATAAATTTTGGAAACACTGGAGTAAGGGAAGCTAAAAAGATTTCTTTATTTCAGGATTTTGGTGCCTTTACTATTTTAATAAGTATTGTGCATCCCCTAGAGAGGACAGCATATGGAGCGCTGCAGAAATGTGTTCTGCCATGGAGCACACTGCTCAGAGCATCTGGTTGGACTAAGAGATCTGTGGGAAAAACTTGAGAAATTGTGACACACATCTTTCCTCTTTGCATTTATTTCATTACTTTCCTGGTGTCTAGTGTCTATTGTCTAAAGACAAACAACAAACTGTCTTCTTTTAAAATTTAATTTTCTTTTCATTAGAAAAGAAGGGACATGCCTACCATCATCAGTAGGCAGTCTGAAGTATCAAAGAATATTTTGCAACTATTTGAATGGAAATCCCCATTTGTTGTACTGTTTGATAGTATGGCAGTTTGGCTTTTAGAAGAGCTTATTTCTTTGATTAATTTCTACCAAACTGCACTACTATATACACTTTATTTTTTTAAAAAAATCCTGTGAGAATTAGCACATGTTAAGTAGGGAAAGAGGAAGTAGAAAGACATTTTTTAAATAGCTTGAAAGTAAAAAAGAAATTGTGTTGGAAGCCTTGTCTATAATTGCTCTATTATCTATCTATCACCTAGCTATCATCTATCTGTCATCTCTTGTTTTTCTATTTATTATCTATCTATACGTACATGTAAGGACATAGGAATTTGGAATTATTTGCTTTTCCTTTACTAAATAATTCTGGAGTTAATCTTTCTGAAATGACTGTATAGTATTTGTCTCAATCCCACACATCAATTAACTACCTGGTTAAGGAATGACTTTGGGAGATGAGTGGGTGGAGAAACTGCTTGTCTGAAAACACCCTTGGGAACAGTCACATCCTTTGTGAGAGCTCATATAAATCTTTCAATTCATGGATGCCTTGGGCAGTAGTGTGTGTGTGTGTGTGTGTGTGTGTGTAGGAAAGAGAGGGAGGTCATGAGTTCATCACACAGAAAAGGAAAGAAATAAGCTCCACCCTTTTCTCCAATGAGGCAATTCTACCCAATCTCCATTTCAGGGTATAGGATGCCCCCCTGAACACAGAGTCATCGAACACTGAAACCACTTATGTTAGCTGTGAGCCATGCCCCCCACTCTGCCTTTGTATTCCAGACCTCAGTTTATCCTTTAAAGGTCAACAATGATGCTCTCTTCCACTACCTTGATTCTGCAAGTAGGCCTCAGTATGGTTCCTATCAACAAATGAAGAGAATCACAAAAGATTCATGACTTCCTCTCTGTTGACACAACATAAAACATTTTTTGCCTTATATATGCAACTATAAATTCATATATTCATAAACCATTCATGTGAATCTTCATTTACTTATATATTTATTCATGTATATATTCATCCACTTAACAAACATTTATTCAGCATCTACTACATAGATGTTAAGGGTGTTTCCAAAGTTTCTCACTTTGTAACCAAGTAATAATCATTCCAGATTTTCTGCAAAAGGCTTCCAGATGAAATGTAAATACAGAGCAGAATAAATATTAAAGGCCAACAGCAACATTAGTGGCAGGTTTAATTCATTTTAGCTTAGAAATAATGATCTTTTCTTGGACTTATATAAAATCCACATACTTCTAAGATTAATATTAAGTCCAGAATCACAGGAAATAATATTTTGCTTAAATATAATATTCCAGATAGGAAACTGAGTCAATATTCTACATTTTCTCTATATTTCAACTTTTGATTTTATTATGCTTTTGTTGTAATTAAGTGAAATATCATTACGGAATGAAAATATCTTAGAGATAGAATGGTATGGTTTATAAGACAAGTCCCACAAGAGAATTAAATGTTACATTGGTGTTTACTCCCATGATTTTTGTGTTAAATAAAATTTAAATAGCTAGTATGGAGGAAGGAAAGTGTTTCTCTGAAAAACTTTTCAAGCATTTAAAAACAAAATAATTTCCCTTTTATGCCTATATCCTTAGATATCTTAAATATTTGTAATTTTGCTCTTTTTTCAACAAAGTCCTCTTTTCTCTGCTTTGTTTATATCAGTTTTTTTTCCAGAAGAGTTGCCTATGTTCAATGACTTCAATTAATTTCTTTCCTTTTTCTATTAAAAGGACATGAATTTGGCTCCACCTCAGTCTTCATTCCTACCATTTGCCTCCGATGAAAATATCAGAGTAATCTTTGACTCTGCTCTACTTCTCACATGCCATGTCCAATCTATCAGAAAATCATGTCAATTCTTCTTTTAAATGTTATCCAGGATCCAACTGACTGACTCCCTGCTTCCATTGCTACCACCCTTGCCTAAGTCCCTGCACTAATGGTAAGAGTTAGACAGGGTCCAACCATTAAAGAAGACTCTCAGAAGTCAAAATGAAAGTGCCTATATTTGTAAGGTTTATTGTTGGAAAAGAATGTAATAAGGCAACAGCATTAGCGTAAGGATGCATTCTAGACAAAGGCTGTCTCATAGCAAGGGTCTAGAGAGGCTGAGCCCAGGCTTCAACAACTTTCCCTCTTCAGGGTCCTATTGTTTTCTCTCAAAGATCAGGAACCAGGGATACGTGCACTGCATGGAACACACTGAAACCAGGGAGCCCAAAATGGATTTTTGACTGGTACTTTTTATATCTTGCTGGTCATGCAGGCATATTTTTTGCTAGGTGTCAGAGCCCACTTGAGGTCTCACTGATACCAAATACAGTCATCAAGCTCACTGCTGTCTATAAACAAAATAAATGATGCCAACAAGCTGATAAAAAACATCCTGAAATTTGACCTGGACTCATGGTTACAAAACAACACTATTATTCAGTATACAGTTGACTCTTAGAAAATGTGGAGGTTAGGGGGTACTGACTCCCTGGGTACTCATAAACCTATGTATAACTTTTGACTTCTCCGAAACTTAATTATGAAGATCTTACTGTTGACCAGAAGCCTTACTAATGACATAAACAGTTGATTAACATATATTTGAATATTATATGAATTATATACTATACTCTTATAATAAAGTAATCTAGAGAAAAGAAAGGGTTATTAAGAAAATTTTAGGAAAAGAAAATATTTTTACAGTACTGTATGTATATTTATTGAAAAAATCTGTAAGTAGACAGCACGTAACTGGACTCATGCAATTCAAACCTATGTCGTTCAAGCGCCAACTGTTATTTCATGCCTTGACTAGAGGTTAGCACCATCCAGATACATCTCTTACTTGAACAATACATTTCAGTCCTATTTCAAGCCTCCTACAATTAACCATCACATCATAACTTCCATTGATTTTATCTTGAATTATTCCAATTTTCCTTTCTTCTATTTCAATCCTTGACCACCTATTTTTTTTAACATAACCAGAGTGATCATTTAAAAATACAAATCATGGGGCACCCGGGTGGCTCAGTCGGTTAGGCATCCGACTCCAGCTCAGGTCATGATCTTCCAGTTCATGGATTTGAGCCCTGCACCAGGCTCTGTGCGGACAGCTCAGACCGTGGAGTGCAATTTGGAATCTGTGACTCCCTCTCTCTCTCTCTCTGCCCCTCCGCCGCTCGTGTTCTGTCTCTGTCTCTCAAAAAATAAATAAATGTTAAATTTTTTTTAAAAATACAAATCAGAACATTTCATCCTCTGCCTAAAATCTTCCATGAGTTTCACCTGTGATGGCCTAAAAGACTCAAACAATCTGGCAACTCCACCTCCTTCCTTTTCCAGTTTCATCTATTACAGCTTTCCCTCTTGCTTACTCTACTCTAGTCACATTGGCCTCTGTGGAGTGGAGACATGACTACCCAGGACCTTTGTACTTTCTGTACCCTCTCTGGACACATTCTTGCTCCATGTAGTGGCTTGGTTTCATCCCTCATTTTCTTCGTTCTTAAATGTCGTGTTTCTAGTGAAACTTCCCCCCAACTACCTCACTGAAAATTGAAAACACCTCTCTACAATCATTTCCTTTCCATCTTCTCAGCTTTAATTTTTCTCCAAATAACTCATAGCCATCCAATATACGTTGGATGTTTTATTATGTTTTATTATCCTTTCTTTACTGTTTTCTCCACTGATTGTAATCTCTCCAAGCAAAAATACGTTTATCTGTTTTGTTCACTGCTCAATCTCTAGCACCTAGAATAATGCCTGTTGAATGAAAGGTTATCATATCTGAAAACCTAGAACACTCATTAGAGCTCTGGACATAAAAGCATAGGAATCATCTCCCCAGTCAAACACCTGCTGTTTATAAAAACAGAAGTTGGATTGCATAATACCAAGGAAGTGCTGAATGCTAAGAAGTATGACGGGTATATGCAAATGAGTGTAATATCTTCCTGGAGCAGAATTAAGGAAAATATCTTACAAATTCAGAAAAAATCATTGCTTTTAAATTTACTTTATAAATTTGAGCTCTTAGACTATAAGCCACTGAAAAACTAGGTAGTTTTTTTTTTTTTTTGGTCATTGTTGTTTTTAATTATAAATCAAGACATTGTGAGATAAATCAAGACCACTGCTCAAATTTCTAGACCTGAAGAGGCATCCGGAATCTAAATATGACTTCCCACTGAAGTGATAATGGAAGATTTTATAGAGGATATACACCAAGGCTGAACTCCGTAGCCACACATCCAACTGCCCATGTTTCTATCTCCCATGCACCTCAAAGTCATCATGTCAAAAGCTGACACTTCTTCTCCCCCAGACCCAATCTATTACCTTGTGCTAATCCCAATCACAAATAATGCCACCAGCATCACTAACTGAAACAAAACAAACCCCAAATCCTGGGAGACATTCTTTCCCTCAGCTCCAGAAACCGATCAAACATCAGGTTTACCCGGTAAACATTTTTTATATCCACCTACTCCTTTCCATCACCACTAACACCGCTCTAATTAATGCCAACGTTTTCACCTGGATTCTCACCAAAGCCTCCTAACTGATCACCCATGTCTCAATCATTGACCTCCATATTCTCCACGTTTCAGCCAAGATGAACTTACAAAAGTGTGAATTGATTGTGTTGCCCTTGTACTTCAGTGATTTCTCATTATTGCCAACATAAAGTTCAAGCCTCTTTACATTTAAAAGGCCATCTGTGACCTGGCACCTGCCTATGCTCTCAGTCTCTACTCTCCCTATTCTCTCCCTTGCAAGTTGGGGTATACCAGACTGAATTGCTTTTAGAACCTAGTGTGACAGGCTGAATTCTACTGCGTTCCAGTATAATTTCCTCAGAGAAGATAACCCCGACTTCCATATTACAGCCTCCTGCCAAACACACACCCTACTCCACACACTGAAGTCAGATACTCTTGCTTAGCATTTCCACAGCCCTCTGTAACTCCTCTATGAGGGTAATTACAACACTTTTCCTGTAGTTGTTTCAGCACATCTTTCCCACAAGACTGTCATAATAGTAAACATTAAATGAGTGATTACTACGGACCACGCTCTGCTCTAAGCTTGATACACAAATTAACTCATTCGATGCTCACAAAACCTAATGAGGTACGTACTACTTTCATCTTGGTTCATAGTGGAAAAAAGTAAAGCACAGAGAAGTAAAATAATTACAAATCTCAGAAGTGGTAGAATAGGTATTTGAGGCCAGAAACCCTGCTCTTAACTCCTATAACATCTGTGAGAGAACACAGCAGTTTACACACACATTTCACAAAAATTTTTGCTTTAATTGTAAATAATTTCACAATTCATAAAGCAAAACAACAACAACAAAACCCAAAAACTTGAGCTGCTCTTGAAAAAGTCATAGATTCTTCTTCACAGGGGCCCATGTTTTCTATGATCTCTGCTTCTGTTTTTCTCCCTGATAAAACTAGTTTCTTTCTATATGATATCTGGTCATTGTAGAAATTAATGTTTGTGATTATAGTTTGTAAATTCCTCGGGACTAAGAATCATGCCTAACTTAGTTACCTTCAGATTTGCAATAGCAAGCAAAGTTCCTAGGCAAAATACAGGCACTGGGTAAATACTTTTTGAATGAATGAATGAACGAATGAACTGAAAAAAGACTAGTGACAGTGGAGAAAGCACATTCAGACTGGGAAAATGACATAAGTAAAGCAATTTCAGAGAGATTTTTTAATAAGAGTATTATAATTATGTTTGGAATTTTCTTAAAATCATGGGCTTCTAAAATTCCTCTAATTATGTGATTTTTTTGGCCTTAAGTAGTACTTGCTGAGAGTATGTAATGACAATTCTTAGTTGTACTCTTTGTGCACTCTTGAATTAAGATTTGAGTGTCATTACTGATTTTCATCTTTTCTCTATTACCATGTAAGCAACCCGTTGCTCAATCCATGACTGTATGGTATGTGAGTGTAGTGTGTCAGCATAAAACAATAAACAAAACCCGGAAACCTTTTTAATCAACGCCATGAAGGTGGTTCATATTGGTGTTGTGGCAAAGACTCTAAGAACTTGTTACAAAGGTTAATGATGATGTGATTTCTATTTACTGGAGAAACAGCAGGCCCTGGAGTCCTTTGTAGAAACTTGGTCTCTCTTTTCCTTCAGCATGGATTTTCTCTGCCCAGCAGAAATCAATTAATCTTTTTATGCCCAAGTTTATGCCTCTATAAACTGAAGAAAGCTCTTGCTACCTACGCTCAGAAGAATGTTCTGTTAAATAATGAAGTCATGTCTGAAAAGCGCTATATAAAAACAAAGTATTATTATGTTTTTTTTTAAATCAGAATTAGCTTGTTTTCCAGTTTCTAACTAGTCTGTAATAACTGAAGGACAGTCCAATATTTTCTTGACCCCTTTTCCTGGGTTACTCATGCAGCTCCTAGGAATGCTAATGTACACGCATAACACTACATGTATTGTAAACGAGTTCACGCATAAACCATTGGTTTTTAAGTACAGCACAAGATATTTCTGCTACAAAGAAAATGAGAGGAATATGCTTCACTTTCAATATTTTCAAGCTAAGCAGCATGATTTGCTCCTTTAACATGTTTAGATTCACTTTATGTAGCAAATATTTGAAAATCTCTTGTCAGGGAAGAACAAAAGGGCGATACTACTTTCTCTGAGCCAATAAAGAAACCTCTGATCTTTGAAGTAATAAAAATTTCATACAAAGCATTGACATGGGGAAAGCAGTTGTATATTGATGCAGCAAATCTTAGCTAAATAACCAGTTGCTTAATAGCATTAGTTTGACCTCTTCTTTTCACTGAAATACAGTACTATTTATAAAGTACTTTCGGGTTGCAGTAAGGAATGTTTGTCCACATTATGGAGTTATTCACTGGCTTCTGTGCAATCCTCAATTATTTTTAAAGTTTGAGATATTGTGGAAAACGTTGTTATGGGCTTCGTACTTTACAAAATTCAATTACATTCTAATTTTCATGAGACAAGCTTACTTTCTTCATGCTAGGCAATATAACACAAAGTTTTCAGAGTTTTAGCCATATTGAGCCTTTATCAAAATGTGCCAGACAGGGAAAGGGACATAATAAATGTCTGAAGTGAGTAAAAGATGTTTTATTAAGATATATTTCATTATGGTTATTTTCTCGAACTTTTTTCATTGACTCCTTATCAAATGGTCATTTACACATTGCCCTTCCTGAATCAAATTTATCGTTTTAAAATATCTTTGCCAAAAGACTTTTTCTTCCACTTTGAATATGGAGGAGGGATCTTCTTTTGGCTCTTCATCAAAAGATTTTTTTTTTTTTTTGGCAACTCTCCTCTCTTCAATTAACTGTAAAGAAATCTCAGGTCTGAGGAAGGGATCTTATCCCTAAGAACACCAATCCCATGTTGCTGGTAGCCTAACTGGTCTTTTGTGGCAAGGACCTGGAAAAGGAAGGAGAAGTAAGGGGGTCTTGCTTAGTTTAAGACTAGTTTAAGACTAATAAGACAGAGGATTTAAGTGCTGAATTATGTTGTAAGACAGTTAAGGAAGACTTTCAACTCGTAGGTGAAGGTGAGTACAATAGAGAGTTTCTACATGATATCAAAAGCCTTCACCTTTATTTTGGAAAAAAAGGGAGGACTAAACATGTTTATCTTGAATTTGCCTATATAATTCAATCATTCCCTGGCACGAGCTCCCCCTACTTACCAGAAGCCTCCTCACACCCAGGAGCATATGTTTTCAATTGGAAAGTGCTTGCAAAAAGACCACCTGCCAGCAAAGGGAATGTTTTCCCTCTCCCAGTGGGGGTCTTACAGACAGGTTTTAATGCAGTTAAACAGGAACAGAGCAAGAAGCCTGGAAGAATGATGCTACAGGCTAGCCTGCTTATTTAAAATTCTTTTAAATAGAGAAGGGAAATGTATAAGATATTAACATTATCATTTTTATTCTCTTTATCAGTCCTCCATCAGAATTCTGAGTCCTTTCTTCCCCATATTGCCTCTCCATGTTTCTTTGTTCAGTCACGTTTTGTGATATGACCCAATGGTTTTAACGAAATGAATAAAACATTTTAAAAGTTTCCATTTTGGGGTGTTATTACTCTAAAGCATATACAAAAATCTGTGATTATGAGTGTAGATAAAAATGAATCTTACTGTTTACGCTGTGTCCATTGTATATTTAAAGTGCAGAGACAATATGGGGGCTGTTGAAGAACTACTGGCTGAAACATTTAAGTATTAAAATTAATACTTGAACACCAAATGGCAACCTTTTGTGCACAAAGAGTAAAGTTGAAGAGGCAGGGGGAAACTAGGGAAGAGGGGAATAAAGGAGAAAAGAAATCAAATATCCTCAAAAGAGTTTAGGAACGGGGCCATTCCTTACTTATCCTCTTGGTTTCTGCCATTTTCTTTTCACACATACTCAGTCATTCCATGAGTGTAAACAGATGCTGAGAACTGGAGTTCTGGGGCTCAATAAACATTTTTTTCTTTGTTGAATGAAAAAAAAACAGGCTGAGGAAAACTCAGCCACCATACTGGAGAGAGAAAAGGCTGTGGGTAAAGGGGCCACTACATATTTTATTTCATAAAATCAATCTCACAAGCAAATAACTAGAAAGAGTGCTTCCTCCTCTGATGTTCTTGGGAGTTCTCCCCATCCCCCCAATCCCATCGGAGGGGAGGGCTTTGAATTAATCTCACAAATCCGGAGAACACAAGTAAAACAACCCATTCAGCGGTGATAGCCTTGTGTGGGGGTCTGAGTGGACTGGCCCTCATGCCAATGGTGCAGGCACATTCCACAGGGATGAAAGTGATCTGAGACACCCAGCTAGAGCTGACAAAATCTAGGAGGCAGGTGACAAAGTGGTGACATGGTCAATGATGACAACCAAAAAGCAGTTCCAAGTTAATATCACATACAGAGACTTGTGCCAGCTTCACTCCGTATCACATTGTTATGTGGTAGAAACAAACTGCAGCGAGAGGGCAAAAAAAAAAACCAAAACAAAAACAACTCATTCCACAGATCTTCACTGTTGTGTAATGAGATTACAATGCAAAGGTTTGCTACCCATGGGAGGTCTTTGAGCAATTCACCACCCAGGAACCCAAAACGAACTAGATGAACTCTGCTTAAAACAATAAGCCGAAGGTTTCTGTATTGTATTACCTCACCAGGCAAAAGTGATGAGAAGAAATGGGAATATAAGAAGGAAATAGGTAAACTTCCTATGGTTACTTTCTCATGACACATTTCTCTTGAGCATTCATAGGTCAGCACTGTTTTATAATAACCTGCTTTTAAAATAGCATGACAGAAGCATGTGTAATTTGTGTTTAGTGACCTGAGAGCAATCTTTCAGTAAAACAGTGTGGTTAAGTGCCTGCCAAGGCAACCCTTGGTCTGTAATCCTCTAGGAAATAAGGGCGGAGAGTATTCCAGAAGTATCCATTGCTTTCTCTTGTTTATTATGGGAAAATCTATTGCTTAATGTGAAATTTTTTCTCTGTCTCAGAAGCCCCACTCTACGTGCAAACCATGAGGTTCATATTTTCTTGCTCAAAAAGAGGGAAACAAACTCTTTTCCTTTTGCCAAAGCAAATTAGCATTTATGAGATTTATTTTCTTATGTATAGGTAGTAGCCCAGAACCACACCCCTCGCCAAATCTGCTTCTTGCGTAGCATGTCTCCAATGTTAGAATGAAAGAAAAAGTAGTGCTCGAAGATAAAATCTATTATCTTCTTCAAAATACTCACACTGTGGCAGAAATGGATATCAAGTTTTAGAACAAGGTGAAGGTCTGAAAAAAATCAGGTTTTTTTTTCTCATCATCATGACTGAACTAACCTTAAATTCAACCAATTTGACCTTCTGCCTGTCACCTAGCCTTCCTGTTCCTGCCTCTCCCTTCTAATCTCCCTCCTTCCTTCCTTCCCTTGACAAATATTCATTGATGACCACTTACACTGTGCCAGGTGGTTGTGCTAGGCTCCAAAGGTGAGAGAAAAAGAATCCAAAATGAATGAAAAGTTTTCTCTCTTATATTTCACTTTGTACACTCCTAAAATTTAAGTTTCTTCTAACAAGTATCACTTTCTTTAAGGTATCCTAAAAGAACTTTTTTTTTAAATTGTTTTTAATGTTTATTTATTTTTGAGACAGAGACAGAGCATGAACAGGGGAGGGTCAGAGAGAGAGGGAGACACAGAATCCGAAACAGGCTCCAGGCTCTGAGCGGTCAGCACAGAACCTGACACGGGGCTCGAACTCACGGACTGTGAGATCATGACCTGAGCTGAAGCCGGACGCTCAACCGACTGAGCCACCCAGGCTCCCCTAAAAGAACTTTTATAAAAAGCAATCATGTCATCATAAAACAGAGCTTGACAAATTTTTTCTGTAAGTCCAAACAGTAAATATTTTAGGCTTTGTAGGCCATATGGTGTCTGCTTTGTGAAAGCAGCCATAGACAATACTTAGAGAAATAGGTGTGGCTATGTTCCAAACAAACTTTATTTACAAAAACAGGTCATAGTCCATTTTTCATTTGCTGAACCCTGATCTAAAAAAATTGAGACAAGGCCCTGCACTCCAGGTAAACATAACCTAGTGATTTTTTTTCCAGTAACATCATGCATGAGACATAGTAAGCATTAAATTAAATATCAGAGCACACTGATCTTAAGGAAATTATTAACCATCTCTGGGCTTTAGCCTCCTGATTTGAAAATTATAATGGAAACGTAATTAGATATTCTTGAATGTTTTTTCAACTCTGAATTTTGCTTATGTCTTATCATACACCAACTCCTATCATGCAGTCAAACTTATCAAGAATAAAGGTTGCTTGCTAAAATTTCTCTGAGCAGTATATGCAGAGAACAGGTATCTCTTGCCATTGATAGGATCTAAAGTGTGGGAGCTGGCAATCTGAGAAAAGCCAATTACGAGTCCTGCTAAACAAATAGAAATAAGCCACATTTCATTTAAGAAGCATTTTTATATACATTTTCACATACAATCCTCATTACAAGTACATTGGCTAGCAAGAATAAATATTTCCTTCACCTTTCAAATAAGAAAAGAGAAGATTAGAGAAATTAAATGATTTGCCCATTGTCTTATATCTAATGCCTAGCCAGGCAGAACCTTATTCCCAGCCAAGTCCGAATTCAGAGCTCTTCAAACCATGCCAGACTCCTTCCAAAATACACACTTTGAATTACTTAAAAAACTGCAGTATGAATGTGAATTGTTGGAATGGCAGCACAAAAATGACTAGTGAATTGCACCAATAAAGGTAAGTGTTTTGTAATCGAGTTCTATGAAGCAAGGAAACAAAACACAAGACAATAGAAACAACCTGTGATGAAGAAGCCACCCACAGTGCCTACAGTACCTGCAGCCCACACCAAAACACAAGTCTCACACGCAAGGATGAGGCATGCAGGTCAAGGAGAGCTTTCCTGTTTAGCCCGTGAAGACAGAGACACCCCCTTTTTATTTTCTGGAAGAAAGTAAAATGATAAAACTATTAATATCTTCCTAATTAAACATCTTCAAAATAAAAATACATTTACCAATTGTACATTTTAAAAACAATATTTTTCTATTAGTGGACTCAGAGCTTTGTTTATTCCAGATGACAACAAAAAATAAAAATACATTTACAAATTGTACATTTTAAAAATAATTTTCTTCTTTTTGTGAACTTGGAGCTTTGTTTATTCCAGATGACAACAAAAATGTCAATTATTTCCAAAAAACTGTATTTTTCATGATTTAGTTTTCACTTGTTTCTTCATGTTTTTCACACTCCATCTGGTTCTATGTATTCAATGTCCTTTTCCTTTTTGCCAAGTTCAAAAAAAAAAAAAAAGGCACATGCACTACTCTGTGTCTTCAAAGCATTTTACAAACACTACCAAATTGGAATTCTTTATGGTTTAAAATTAGCTCCTTCTTATTTTTCTCATGAGCCTCTAAAATGCCTCAGCAAATGGGTTTTCTTCTGTTGTTTCAAAAAAATTGTTTACTTAAGTAAATATTATTTGTATGTCATTCAGCATGTATTAGAACATTTATATAGTCCAGGCTTTTAAGGAAAAAAAAGATTAAGAAATGGTAAATTCTTGTTTTTATTTTTCCTGTGAAGTTTAACATTGGTTTACCACATTCTATTGGTCAAGCGCTATGTGTTGACAGAAAAGGAAGCAAATCTCTACCTTTCAGGAAACCATGATTGTGGAGCCGGTCACATGAATACCTTATTTCACTAAAGGCAGACAGATGAATGCGAGCTAACAATGAGGATATCGAGCACTAATACTAAGTCCTTATTATGTGCAAGGCATTTTCTAACAGATCCTCACACAATTAACTCAATTAATACAACTACAGGAAACAACAAAGTACTCTGAAGTTATGGTATGGGAGATAGAAATTAATTTCAACTGTTTGACTAATTGGCCAAGTTCGTAGGCATTTTAAAGGGTTCTCAAACCATTTTTCTTTCATTCCTTCACACAATGGTCTTATTAGCTATGTTTATGCCACATTTTTCTTCCCCCCCCCCCCTTTAAATGTATAGTTCACTAAAATCTCCTGCTATGGGCTGAATAGAGTCCCTGTCCAAAATATTCATATGGAAATCCTAACCCCCAGTGATTCTATTTAGAGATAGGGCCTTTAAAGAGGTAATTAACTTAATCTGAGGTCATTAAAGTGGGCCCTTATCCAACATTAACAAGTGTCCTTATAGGAAGAGAATATTTGGTCACAGACGGGTACAGAGAAGATTGCTACCTACAAGCCAGGAAGAGAGACCTCAGATGAAACTAGCTTTGCTGACACTTTGATCTTTGCTTTGTAGCCTCCAGAACCATGAGAAAATAAATTCGTATTGTTTAGGCCACCCAATCTGTGATGCCTTGTTAAGGCAGGCTGATCAGACTAAGTTGTATATGTTTCTAACATGACTTTTCATCATATTTACTGCTATTTTATTTATGTCTTGTATTTTAAAATGTTTTTATTTATTATTTTGAGAGAGGGAGAGAGAGAGCAAGCAGGGGAGGAGCAGAGAGAGAGGGAGACACAGAATCCAAAGCAGACTCCAGGCTCCAAGCCATCAGCACAGAGCCCAGAGTGGGGCTCGAACCCACAAACTGTGAGATCATGACCTAAGCCAAAGTAGGACTTCTAACCTACTGAGCCACCCAGGCGCCCCTATGTCTTGTATTTTTGAAATAACCCTTTATAAAAAGGACATAGCATTTAAAAATTAAAATTGAAGGGATGAAAACGAGACCCCATAATGGCATTACCAGGCCATCAATACGTTAAGTGACCTTAACCCACTCCCATGGAAAGGGCAGTTAGAGTCACAGGTGATACATCACCTCTAGATGTATCGTCCCAGCCCTGATGGTAGAAACAAAAGCTTATTTGCCCTTTAAAAAGTGTAGATAACAAATAGATAAAATTCACACACCATAAGAGAGCATTTATTTAAGAGTTGGGAAAAGAAACCAGATGGTCTCCTGTCCTTTTCCACTCTATTCTTAATGGTAGTTCCTATGATTTTGAAGACTGTGTGCATTTTTCTAAAACATTACAATTAGTTGTTAGAGTGGCACAGACCAGGAAAATAAATACTTTAAGAAAGATTGTATAGAACCCAAAATCACATAAACTATTATTAGAATTATTTTTTAATTCGGAGCACCTACTGGGGCAGGAGGGAGCAATTAAAGGTCATTCTTGTTTACCTTGGACTCTCAGAGTCTTCAAATTAAACATTCTCATAGCCTAGATTCTGAGATTTGGGCCTGCACAGAAAGTACAAAATACATCTGCTTAGAATTCAGAGGCTTCTTTGACGAAAAATATTATTAATAGATAATATTATACTGCTTATTTTTTCTATGTCAAGCCCCCCTGCTCACTATGAACAACTACTGCTTCTCCTGCCTCTTCCTTGGCAGAGGTTTCAACTCCTACCCTCTGTCCCTGATAACTTACTTGCAAGGCACAGAATACAGTACAGTTCTGAAACATGCCCGAAAGGAAACACTGTGCATGTGTGTGTGAGTGTGCACGTGTGTGTGTACATGTGTGCCTCTGTTGCTTTCACTTGCCTGGAACATTTTAGCTCCTTTCCTCTCCTTTTTAAATTAAAAAAAATTTTTTTTCCTCTCCTTTTTAAAAATTTTCCTGGAGAGTATGTTTTTAATTATTATTAATTATAAACTTTTTTGAGTTATAATAGACCATAAAAGTACAAACATTCAAAATTTATTTTTTTTAATTTTTTAATTTATTTATTCATTCAAGTTAGTTAACATACAATGTAGTACTGGAATCAGGAGTAGAACTCAATGATCAATCACTTACATATAACACCCAGTCCTCATCCCAACAAGTGTCCTTCTTAATGCCCATCACCCTTTACCCACCCCCTCACCCACCTCCCCTACAACAACCCTCAGTCTGTTTTCTGTATTTAAGAGTCTCATGGTTTGCCTCCCTCTCTATTTTTATATTATTTTTCCTTCCCTTCCCCTAGGTTCATTTGTTTCTTAAATTCCACATATGAGTGAAATCATATGATGTCTGTCTTTCTCTGCCTGACTTATGTCACTTAGCATAATATCCTCTAGCTCCATCCACGTTGTTGCAAATAGCAAGATATCATTCTTTTTGATTGCCGAGTATATGATATACATATGTGTGTATATATGTGTGTGTATATACATATTCATATATATATTCATCAGACGGTGGACATTTGGGCTTTTTCCATAATTTGCCTATTGTCGATAGCACTGCTATAAACACTGGGGTGCATGTGCCCCTTTGCATCAGCATTTTGCATCCTTTGGATAAACACCTAGTAGTGCAGTTGCTGGGTCGTAGGATAATTCTATTTTCAATTATTTGAGGAACCTCCATGCTGTTTCCAGAGTGGCTACACCAGTTTGCATTCTCACCAACAGTGCAAAAGTATTCCCTTTTCTCCTCATCCTTGCCAACATCTGTTGTTTCCTGAGTTATTAATTTTAGCCATTCTGACAGGTATGAGGTGGTATCTCATTGTGGTTTTGATTTGTATTTCTCTGGTGTTGAGTGACATTGAACATCTTTTCATGTGTCTGTTAGCCATCTGGATGTCTTCCTTGGAAAAGTTTATTCGTGTCTTCTGTCCATTTATTCACTGGATTATTTGTTTTTTGGGTGTTGAGTTTGATAAGTTCTTTATAGATTTTGGATACTAACCCTTTATCTGATATGTCATTTGCAAATATCTTCTCCCATTCCATTGGTTGCCTTTTAGTTTTGTTGATTGTTTCCTTTGCTGTGTAGAAGTTTTTTATCTTGATGAGGTCCCAATAGTTCATTTTTGCTTTTATTTCCCTTGCCTCTGGGGACATGTCAAGTAAGAAGTTGCTGCAGCTGAGGTCAGAGGTTCCTGCCTGCTTTCTCCTCTAGGATTTTGATGGCTTCCTATTTCACATTTATGGCTTTCTTCCATTTTGAATTCATTCTTGTGTATGGTGTAAGAAAGTGGTCCAGTTTCATTCTTCTGCATGTCTCTGCCCAGGTTTCTTAACACTATTTGCTGAAGAGACTGTCTTTTTTCCATTAGATACTCTTTCCTGCTTTGTCAAAGATTGGTTGGCCATACATTTCTGGGTCCATTTCTGGGTTCTGTATTTTGTTCCATTGATCAGTGTGTCTGTTTTTGTGCCAGTACCATACTGTCTTGATAATTACAGCATTGTATTACAGCTTGAAGTCTGGAATTGTGATATCTCCAGCTTTGGTTTTCTTTTTCAACATTACTTTGGCTATTCAGGTTTTTTTCTGATTCCATACAAATTTTGGAATTGTTTATTCTAGCTCTGTGAAGAATGCTGGAGTTGTTTTGCCAGGGAGTGCATTGAATGTGTAGATTGCTCTGGGTAGTATAGACATTTTAACAATATTTGTTCTTCAAATTCATGAGCATAGAATGTTTTTCTTTGTGTTTTCTTCAATTTCTTTCCAAAAATTTCTACAGTTTTTGGTGTACATATTTTTAAAAATTAATTATCTATTTAATCTAGATTTACAAATTTATTGCTCTGAAGTTGATTTTTTTCCTATAATTTGTCAATGTGTTATGTATTGTCCTTGTTTCCCTTTTCATGTCTACAATTATCTGTACCTTTTTATCTTGATCATATTTACTAAAGTATCATATTAATCTTTTCAAACTACTATTTTTTGTTTTTATTCAATTTTTCATTTTTTATTTTCTAGTTAGTTGGTTTATGCTTTCATTTACATTAATCCTTTTTTCTATTCTGTTCATTTTGTTCTGTTTCCTGGATACTTGTCTTAAAAGCATAGATTATTTATTTTTAATACTCTTTTTAAATAGATACACTTGGAGCACATGGGTGGCTCAGTCAGTTAAGCGTCCAACTTCGGCTCAGGTCAGATCTCACAGTTCATGAGTTTGAGACTCTGTGCTGACAGCTAGTAACCTATAGCCTGCTTCAGATTCTGTCTCCATCTCTCTGCCCCTACCCTGCTCACACTCTGTCTGTCTCTTTCTTTCTCTATCTCTCAAATATAAAAATAAATAAATAGATAGATAGATAGATAGATAGATAGATACACTTAAGTTCATACATTTTCTTCTCAATTTTGCTTCATATTCCAGTAGATTTGTTATATAACACTTCACTTATTTATTTATCTCTGAATAGTTTACAAGTTCCATATTGATTTGCACTTTAACCTCATAGTTATTTGGTTGTGTGTATGTGTTTGTACACACGTATGTGTTTAATTTCCTCATATATGGAGATTTTTTGAGTAGCTGAATTTCTTGTAATTGTTGATGAATAAGTAAATGCAGCCTGTATAATATCACCTTTATGGAATTTGCTGACATTTTCATTGTGGTGTAACGCATGATAAATTTTTGTGGCTGTAGTCTGTGTGCTTGAAAATGATATTAGTTTTGCATGCATGGTACAGGCTTCTTTGTACAGCTACTCAGGCTGGTTAAGTGCATTACACAACCCCTCCATATCCCTTCTTATTAGTGGGTGGTTTCTTGGTTGGTTTCCGTGAGAAGGATGTTCAGTCTCTCACTGTGATTATGAATTTGCCCACTTTACTCTGTAGGGCTATTGGTGTTTGCTTTACATAGTCCCCTTTGTGGTGCTCCAGCTAACCAACTTGTTGGTTGCCCACGCCTGTGGGCCGTAATATCTATGACTGAGGTGATGAAGCAGGCTTGCTCCTTCTCATATTCAGTGACAGAAGTTCTCTTGCACATTTTGCATTCTTTTTCTTTCAGGATTTCTTTATATGTTCTAGTTCCCTGAGAGTCTTTTCTTGGTTTTGAGCATTACACATGTATAAAGTTGGTTTTTAGCTTTCATATGGATTTGGTGAAAGATGTGGAAGGAGAGGCTAAATAAAGCATCCGTTCATTTCAATCCTTTCAAGATCGAGTTCAAGAGTTACTCTAAAATGCCTTTGATGGCCTTTCTCTTCCATTACTCCAGGCTCCCCTCTGATCATGCCACTCCTTGTCCCAACTTTGCAATGCCACCAATCTTGTTTCGGTTTCTCAACACAGAAAGCTCTTTCCAGACACAAGACTTTTACACGTTGATTTTCTCTGCCTAGAATTTCCATTTGCTCTATAATTTACCTATTAACCATACCTATCCTTCAGGAATCGGGTTCAATGGCACTTACTCAGAAACTTGCTGGATAATCTAATATAACTCAGTTCTACTTTCTTCCAGTACCTACACTTTTTTCAGTAGTATATTTCAAAATCTTATTCTTTTTTAGAGGGGGGGTGGGAAGAGAGAGAGAATCTTAAGCAGGCTCCATGTTCACCATTAATGACCAACACAGGGCTCTATCCCACAACCAAGCCGAATCAAGAGTCAGACCTGAGCTGAAATCAGAGTCAGATGCTCAACCGACTGAGTCATGCAGGCACCCCCCAAATCATATATTTTAAAAAATCTGATTGTTTACTTGTTTATTTCTTCTTCCCAATTAGTTTCAAACCCTAATTGTACAGAGACTATATCCATTTGTTCCTCACTATATTTCTATGCAGAGACAGGACCAGCAATATAGTAAGTATCAGAAGAATGTTTGTTGAATGAATGGGTGCATATTGCCCTCAAATAGTAGCACATTTAAGATTGAGGAAGGATCACAAGCACTAATAAGGTTAAAATTCCACATAGGATGCATTCCATCTTAAAGAGATGTACTTACTCTGAGAACTTAAGAAAATCATAAAAGCTACGAGTTATAAAGTGCCAGGCATTTTATATCCATTATAGCTAATCTTTATAATAACACTTACATGTACAGGGGAGTAAATTGAAGATTTGGGAAATTAACTAACTTATTCAAGATTGAGTTATCCATAATAGCAGAGCTAGGATTCAAAACCAGATGTGTTTCTTTCTAAAACTTGTCCTTTCTTTACGTTATCATTCTATGCACCATTAGGTAACATTTGGTAGTCTAAGAAATAGTATTAATTTTATTTTGAAAGCAATTTATTTTAAGGAAATAAAGTGATATTTTCAGCTTTAAACTTAGATAAGTAAGGCAAATATAAAATGTGATTATCAATTTAGACTCAAAAAAATTTAAATAGCTAAATAAACACTCAAAGATATCCCTGCAGACTAGGTCTTTAGATTCTTGGGGCAGAACCTCTCTAACAAATTTTATTGAGTCAATTTACCAAAGTGAATAGACATGACCATAGGATTTAATGGGAACATATAAGTGCCAGTTTTTATTTCTCCATTAAGGCCATGTGGATGGGCTACATTTAATACTTTCCTCAGTCTAAACTGCCATGCATTAAAATAACAGCTCAAGTCAATTTGGGCCAGTTTTGTCACATAAAGCTGATAAACATCTGAATAATTAGATCAAATATCTGGATGATTGGTGACATCTGTAATTGAACTGATGGAACATTGAGTATTCTAGAAACAAAATAAGAGATAGCTTTGCCTTACTCACTAAGACTAGAGTGAGAAAATAAATAGTTGTCTTTAAGACCTTTATGCACCTGCCTAATATCCTAAATGTGTCTCATAAGGAGATGAACATGATGTGTGTGTGTGTGTGTGTGTGTGTGTGTGAGAGAGAGAGAGAGAGAGAGGGAGAAAGAGAGAGACAGAGACAGAGACAGAGAGAAAGAGTGTGTTTACATTCTTATCATCCCTAGAGGGGATTTGTTTATTTAGTTTCTGCAGCTGAATATTAAAACAAAAATGAAGAGAACAACTTGGAAAGATTTTTATAAAAAAATAGATTCACTCCACCCTTATTACAGCATTATTTTTACTTAGCAAGTTTTCTAATAGTTTTGCAATAGAAGCAATAAAGAAAAGGTATAAAAATCTAGAACCTAATAAATTACAAAATTTCAGAAAGAAAAACCTCAGTAATGTTTAAAATATCAATATAAAATATACCCACTAAGAAAAATATGAGATGACAAAACCTTTGAAATAAACACATAAAAGGAGAAACTGAAATACCTTTGAGTGTCTCATGTAAAACCCAACACCTCAATTATTACAATAAAATATACCAAAAAGCTTACAATATAAGAATTAGCAATTGTCTTAACTTAATTTTCCTCATATTGAATTAAAATAACTTATATTTTGTTTTCCTAAAATACTGCTTTTGTAAATTTATTTCATTCATCTGTTTGAATTTTATTCTCTTTTGAAGGTATTCATTCCCAGTATAAAGAAGACCACTGTATCTTCCCTATGTGGGGCACATATGAATAGTATTCATTAGGTTTGTTGGAAACAAATAGAAACAAGCATAAAATGGCAATTAAGATCATGGGTCTGCAGCTAAATATTTATCTATTTAAATCACACATGCAAAAGACATATAATCCATGCATAAAAGATGCCTCTAATTTCTATTTGGAGAGTTTCTTTCTATCAGAAAAGTTAGCTAATCTATCTGTGCCTCTGTGTGCCTCACTGACAAATAAAAATAACGATATAACAATAATACAATAAGGTCATTTAGAAATTAAATTAGGTAGTATACACAAAGCAATAGTACCTGACAGTGAGAAAATGCACAAAGCCATCAGGAAGGAAAATAATTCACTGGTGTATTTCTAGTAATAGTTTTGTAAATTGGGCTTTATAAATATATACTGAAAGTTCCAGTGTACGTAGAGCCATCTCTTTCACAGAGACAAGAATGGAAGGAATTTAAGCAAAAGACCACAAGGAAGAAGATGCAAGGAATAAAGAACAGGAAATTGTATTTTTTTCTGTAGTGCTAAGGGCAAAAAAAAAAAAAAAAAAGGAAAAAAAACACTAATCTTTGTGATGTGCTGCCCTGAACATTTTACAAACTTGATCTTCATGCCTTGATATCTTGTTTTTTCCCCCCACACTTATCTCATGAAACTCAGTGATCATTACAAATCAACCCTTTCTCTGGTTTCATCTTCAATGTCCCCCTCTCCTTGTTTCCCATTCAGTATTTGACAAAATAGTTTGACCTCCACCTCTCTCCATTCCTTTTGCTTAGAGAGTATGACAGCATATGGATTTTTTTCCTTTATTCATTTCTCCTCCCACTCTTCTTTCTCCTTGCATGGTATTTTTTTTCTTTCTTCCCCACCGCTTCTTGGACATTTTCCAAGGTTTTTTTACACTAGATAAATGCGATACTGTGAAACACCAACCCCAGTATCTGATATATGAAAAGTGGTCAACAAATGTAAGTTCCCTTTGTTCTCTGACACTTCTTTTCCCAGTGATGTCATCAGTGTTCCTGACTTCAGTAATCACTTCCATATAGATGAGGCTTAAACTTCTGTTTTCTACTGACTTCTCTCCTCAGATCTACTTTTCTGTTCCTACCTACCTGCTGAATGACCGGCTATTAATCTCAATTCTTCCTTTCCCTGCTCTTGTCCACATATCACTACCCCCAACTTCTGCGCAAATCCTCCAACTTTTTATAGTCCGGGTCATTTATTTTGATCATTCTCAAAATATCAGAGATAACTTTCTTTGTTCTCACTTTTAAAAGTCACTGGGTCTTAGAGGATCTATATTCAAAATATCTAACACACTCATGTCCTTTTCTAAATTCTCAATATCACCTTACTAGTTTGACTGTAAGCATTCACACTCAGGCAATTTAACAGACTGAAGAGCATCTCAGTCCAAATCTCTACTCCCAATATTTTGTTGTCACTAATGATACATTAATCTTTCTATAAACGTGCCTGGAGTATTTCTTTGATTATGATCATTCTTTTAAAAAAACACTTTAAACATTCTCCCATATTCAAACTCAATACCTTTTGTAGTAGCTATCAGTTTATGTTTGTAGACTTATCTCTAATGATTTTAATTCTTACTCTGTGTTATAGCAAAGCTACATGACTAAGAGCTCCCTGCTTCTGCCTTGTCCTTTCTTACCCTGTCTCCTTCCATATGAGATTTTTTTCCCCCACAGTCATTGCTGATTGGCATTGAACCTATAATGTAAGACTCAGAGTATGTATCATTTTCTTAAATGAGTGACCCTATTCAATTCTAAGGCTTCAAAAACAGGAAACATATATAACACAGCTTTTTGTTGTTTAAAGTCTCTACCGTAATGCTCCGCATCTTGTAAGTAAAATATATCTGATGAGTGTAGGGACATATTTGTCCTTAAGCATATATGTATGCTATCACTGTGTTCTAGAATAAAGCCCTTCGAGAGAAGGGGCTTTGTCTTATATTTCATGTTTCATTTCTCTACAGTTCCCAGAATATTCCAGAAACACCTAAAAGAAGGGAAATAAATGTGATTTTATTTTGGTTGTTGGTTTTGAAGAGAGCAGATAGTTATATCTCTCAGATTGAAATATGAAATAACCACTAGCGCGGTCAGAATGAGCCATTTCCAGAGGCCTAATTTGAATGATCAGAAATGCAATTTCAGCAACAGGAGCAGGAACCACTGTAACCACAACCAGATTGGAGCAAAATATGATAGGTCTTGCCCTCAAAAAAACTCAGCACTTGTGATTAAAAAAAAAATCTAAATAGGCCAATAAGAGAAATGGTTGGAGAGGAGAAAAGAGTCACTTAGTGCTGCTGATGACTTCTTCATCAGCGGATGGAATGTGGGGGATTCTGAACTGCAGCTGGTGCTGATAGGGGCTTAAATATTCATGTCAGCCTTTCAAGAAGGGATCCACTAATATTTCCCCCCCATAATCTTAGAGATGAATACAAGTAAGTAAACGGGAAAGAAGATTTCCATTTTCTGGCACACTGAATACAAATGCTGTCGCTGTGTTTTGATAGCAATCTAGGGAAATGTCTCCACTCGCTCTTATCTTGGTGATAAGAAGCTTTTATGAGGTGATTGACAATTCATTTTTTTAGGATTTATTTTTTCCATTTTCTTCCCTTTTTACTCTCCTTGGGTATTTAGTCCCTGACCAGTTCTACCAAAATAACAGTTTGAGAAATAGTTTATTGAATAGGAGTTTTAGCAAAAAAAAAAAAAAAAAAAAAAAAAAAAAAAAGTCCTAAACTCAAATCCCCAGCTCCTTCTTTAGGATAACATAACTATAAACAAAGTAAAAAATAAATACAAACAAAAATTACAGTAGCTTCTATTTGTTGAACACTTACTCTGCAACAGCCACTATGTGAGAACTGTGTTTTATTTTTTTTTTTCTCCTTTACTCTTTATAACAATCAGGCTTGTGAGGCAAGAAACTTAAGCTTCAGAAAAGCTTTGGTTCCAATATTGTGACTGCAGAGCCTGTGTTCCTCATCCCCGTGGTTTGTCCCTCTGGCTCTACACTGCTGTACCTTAATTAACCTCTATGAACTTCAATCACATTGGTAAGCAGGGTCTAGCCATAAGTCTTACTGTAATCCTCAATTTTGTGCATATTTTACTCCATTAGAGAATTATTTACTTCACTCTGTACTGATTAGACCTGGATTGTATTTGATACTCATGAGCAATAACAAAAGTAAAATGAAATGCAAGTTATTGGCTCCTCTAAAAAGGTTACTTAAGTAAAAAATTTGGAGTACTTAATTTTAATCAAAACTTGCAAAGACCATATAAATATTATAGTAATGTGTACTCACAAAGAAAAATTTTCCTTTGGGAAAGGTAAATGGTTAATTAGAGATATTTAGTTAGTTATCATAATTTGAATCCTAAGAATTATTAAAACTGTGTATGTGATAGTTAATGTTGACTTTTCTTGGCCTATGTGCCAAGATATCTGGTCAAATATCATTCTGAATGTCTCTGTGAGGGTATCTTCGGATGGAATTACATTCAGATTGTCCACCATTAGCTGGGTGGGCCTCATCCAATCAGCTGAAGGCTTGAATAGAAAATGTCAATCTTCTCTAGCAAGAAAGAATTATCTATCAGATTGTCCTCCTGGTTCTACAGGACTTGAATTGCAACTATTTCCTGAGTTTCCAGCCTGCTGTCCTTCCCTATCAGATTTTAGACTCACCAAACCTCCAGTCATAATAAAAATCTCTCTCTCTCTATCTGTTTCTGTCTCTATTTCTCTCTCTCCTGTTGGTTCTGTCTCTCTGGGGAACTGTTCTCAGTATATTCTGTTAGAGCAATACCATTTATACTTGAGGAAAAGTTTCATCACTATTTTGAAATTTTGAAATCTCTGCATTACCATCAAAATGTTGAGATGATACTGGTTATTGAAAGAACAGAAAGAAAGAAAGAGACAAAATGAGAGCTGTTAGATGCAGAAAAGATTGCATTTTTAAGGACCATTTAAGTAGTTCAAGTTATTCAAATTCTGGTTAATGGTGACAAAGGAGTTTCCATCAAATATAAAAAGAGTGATTAATACACTTCTATCATTTGCTACTTTTTATGAGATCAAAGTTCTTTACAGATTGGTCACTATCAAGATTTCAGAGAGGTGGTCATTTAAGTTTTTGATTAGAAATTTGGTGAAGACACTTCAAACACAAGTTCTAAAATAAAAGTTATATCCACGTTTGCAAATTCAAATTCCTTAGCTGGAAAAAATTGAAAAATGTTTTATTTGAAAGTACAACACAAAACTATTTAGTTTCTTTCCTAACACTCTGTATTTTACTTTTTACTGTAATTATATGACCTAAAAATGTATTTTTTTTTAAAAATCAAGATCAATGTAGACTCCCCAACCCCCTCCCCAATTTATCCTTTTAAGTCACATAAATATTATGATTTGTGATGTGTCATAATATGAAAAAAGTTGGAAGCACTGTCGAAAAGAAAAAATAGAACTGGATTTTTTTCTAATGGCAATAATCATTAAACTTTACAAAACCAAAGGGCATTAGAGATTCTGCTCATCAAATTGCATGTACGTGGCTTTGCATTCTGTAGCAGGAAGTACTTTAGATACTCTTCAGACTTTAAAAGCTATCAGATACGATTGCCTCCTTGCAATGAACAAGAAAAGGCAAGACTAGACAAATGGAAACTATTTGGAAAGTTGTTGCAATAAGCCAGGAGAGAGATGATGTAGTCTGAATAAAGATAGTGACCATGGTGATAGAGAAAAGCAGGAAGCTTTGGGAGATATTTATTAATTAGAATCAATAGAATTTTGTATTGATTTGATGGGAGGAGTCATGAAGAAGGAGGGGGGAAATCAAGGTTTCTGGCTTGAGTACTACAAATTGGCAACAGTCCCTATAAAGAGCAGTCTGTTACCTGAATATGGGGTAGAACTACATTGTCACTAGTCCTTACCCTCTTCATCCTCAAGTGTCTGGTTCTCTCAAAGACACGAAGGAACACAAGAAGACTGTCAGCTCTTTGACATTTTCTTCACTGATCAGAAAAAGAATGGAATAACTTTTACCTTCTTCACAAAGTCCCACAGGTCTTTCCAGAATTCTGGATCAGGTAAAGACTTTAAAACTATGAGACCTAGGGGCGCCTGGGTGGTTCTGTTGGTTAAGCGTCCAACTTCTGCTCAGGTCATGATCTCACAGTTCATGAGTTCAGAGCCTGGGGCCTGACAGCTCAGAGCCTGGAGCCTGCTTCAGATCCTGTCTCCCTCTCTCTCTGCCCTTCCTCTGCTCGTGTTGTTTCTCTCTCTCTCTCTCTCAAAAATAAATAAACATTAAAAACAAATTAAAAAAAAAACTATCAGACCTAACTTTAAGCAATTACAAGGTGCCTCCTGATAAAAACTTTCTTTCACTTAAGTGAGAGCTTACTCTTTAATTATTACCACCAACCCCCACTGCAATCTGTATTGCTATCTTTTGTTTTTATTCAGTTAAGGAAATGGAGAGATCCACTGTAGTCTTGAGTGATTTTCTGCTTCAGGAAGGCAAAGGTATTAACTAGGCAGTAAGAAGTAAATCAGAACACATTCAAGATGAGAGAGGCCTTGTAAACCATTTGATGTACCTTCTTTAATCTATAGGCAGGAAAACTGTGGCCCCGGGGGTGAGGTACAGTGGGCTGAGACCAGGGAAAGATACAGAGCAGACTACAAAAGATTACTAGAAACATAAATGTAAATGAATTAATGAGTCAAATCAATTTTTCCATCTCAACTACAATATTTCACCAAAACTCAGGATGCTGTCAGTTGTAAAGCATGGGGGAAGAAAACCTACCAATTAAACTATGACAAAATACTAAGTAGCATCATTGTAGGATACATCCCAATTCGAGATTTGTTAGTATTAAAAATATATGTGTCTTAGAATTGATGAGCTCCAAAAGCAAAGCTCCCAAAAATCCTACGATAGTGAGCGGCATTTCTAACCTACTTTTAAAAGTTAAGAATCCTTGGAACACTAAGATACACAATGAGAAATTTTATACATGGCCAGCCCCCCTCCAGGATTTGGTCCTGCCACAGCTGAATCAGGAAAGAAAGAAACAAAGTGAGAGAAACAGAAAGAGAGAGGAAGGGAGAGGAGGAGAGAGGAGGAACAGATTATAGAATGGAGGAACAGATTATACACAACTTTATTCTCTAAAAATTCTTATATTTCTTGTATTATAGAGAAATGGACTCACAATTCTGTGTTTGGGCTCATTCATAACTTTGTTACAAGAAAAAATTATAATAATGTATAGTTATTTATTCACATGCAATGACTATAAACTATAGTTCGGAAAGGGTCACAAACCACAGAAGTTCTGCCTTCTGCTTTATTTCAAAGCTTATAGCATCATTTGGGACAAGACTAAGTAACTCTGGAAACACTTAGACGGTATAAAATGCACACTTTTATTTTGTAAGCATTCGTTACATGAGTCATTAGATAAATTTCTTCTTCTAAGTAAATTTATCAAATTATTATTAAGTCATAAAATTTTAAGCCAAAAATGAATAAAGAAAGCACATGCTCTAAATTAGAGGAAGGAGGAAATAAGAAGGTATGGGGTGTGGTGAAATGCATAACCATGTAAATGTTATCCAGCTTTCTTAAATTGGATTTTTTTTCTTTTGAGGTTAGATTCTTGCATAATATGTATGGAATAACTTTTTCAGGAGTGTAATTAGAAATGCAGTATGAAAACCCACCTTCTTGCAACATGGCATTACTTACTCCTAAGAAAAATAACATAATATCAAAGCATATGTTTCACTTTAAGTTGCCAGATCACTTGAAAGTTTTTTTCTAACAGACTTAATATGGCTGGGAAAAGCGTATTTCAGATTTGACATAAGAGATTATCACACATCTACTCATCATGTTGTACCTAGGTGGCCTTTGAGTTTCAATGCTGAGAGTTTCAATGCTGAGAAGTAGTCTTCTTATATTTCAGAGTTTAAGAGCTTTTAGAAACAGCAATCTCGCTGAATTCTTGAAAGAACTTGTTATACACTTAGAAAATTATATGGATTTTTGAAAATTTTTATTTTAAATTTATTTAATCTAAAAAAAATCATTCACCCATTTTCCCCACCCCCACCCCACCTTTTACATACACCAATCTGTTTTCTCTATCTATAAGTCTGGTCCCCCCTCCCCCCCCCCGATTCCACATATAGGAGATATACAGTATTTGTCTTTTTTTTTTTTTTACAGTATTTGTCTTTATCAGACTTATTTCACTTAGCATAATGCCCTTAAGGTCCATCTGTGTTGTCACAAATGGCAAGATTTCTTTCTTTTTTATGACTGAATAATATTACATTATATACGTATATTATACACGTATATATATACCACATCTTCTTTATCCATTCATCCATTGATAGATACTTAGATTGTTTCTATTTCTTGGCTAATGCAAATAATGCTGCATTGAACATGGGGTGCATGTATCTTTTCAAATTAACATTTTGTTTTCTTTGCATAATTATCCAGAAGGGGGATTGCTGGATAAATGGTAGCTCTATTTTTAATTTTTTGAGAAAACTCCATACTTTTTTCCATAGTGGTTGCACCAATTTACATTCCCACCAACAGTGCACAAGGTTTCTCTTTTCTCCATATCTTCACCAATACTTGGCATTTCTTGTCTTTTGATACTAGCCATTCTAATAGGTATGATGCGATATTTCATTGTGATTTTGATTTGGCCGTCCTTGATGATTCTTGAGGTTGAGCATCTTTTCATGTATCCATTGGCCATCTGTATGTCTTCTTAGGAACACTGTCTATTTAGATTTTCTATCCATTTTTAAGTCAGATTATTGACTTTTTTGCTATTCTGAGTTCTTTGTATATTTTGGATATTAACCATTATCAGATTTATGATGTGCAATTGTTTTCTATCATTCACTAGGTTGCCTTTTTATTTTTGTTGATGGCTTTCTTTGCTGCCCAGAAGCCTTTTAGTTTGAAGTAGGCCCACTTGTTTATTTTTACTTTTATTGCTTTTGTTTTCAGCAGATCCAAAAATATCACTGCCAAGACCTATGTCAAAGGGGCTTTTCACCTATGTTTTCTTCCAGGATTTTTATAGTTTCAGGTCTTACATTCATGTTTTTAATACATGAGTTAACTTTTGAAATGGGTAACAGTCCAATTTCATTCTTTCACATGTGGCTGTCCAATTTTTCCAACATCATTTACTGAGAAGACTGTCTTTTCATCATTATACATTATTGCATCTGTTGTCATAAATTAACTGACCATATATACATGAGTTTACACCTGGGCTTTCTATTCTTTTCCACTGATCTGTGTGCCTGTTTTTATGCTACTATTGGGTTTTTAAAAATTATTATTATGGGTTGTAATATAGTTCGAAATCAGGGAGTATGATGCCTCCTGCATTGCTCTTTTTTCATAAGACTTCTTTGGCTATTCAAATCCTTTGTGGTTTCACAAAAAATTTAAGATTATTTGTTCTATTTCTGTGAAACATAGCATTGAAATACTGATAGGGAGTGCATTAAATCTGTAGATTTCTTTGGTAGTATAGATATTTTAACAATATTAATTCTTCTATTCCATGAGCATGCAATATCTTTCCCATTATTTGTGTATTCCTCAATTTCTTTCAATAATGTCTTATAATTTTCAATACACAGGTCTTCTCCTTTGTTAGATAAGCTTATTCCTAGATATTTTATTCTTGTTAAAGCAATTATAAATGAATTGTTTTCTTAATTTCTTTTTCTTATGGTTTGGTATCAGTGTAAAGAAATGCAATAGGTTTTTGCGTATTGATTTTGTATCCTGTAGCTTTACTGAATTTATTAGCTCTAACAGATTTTAAAAAAATTATTTATTCTTGAGAGAGAGAGAGAGAGAGAGAGAGAAAGATCATGAGCAGGGAAGGGGCAGAGAGAGGGAGACACAGAATCTGAAGCAGGCTACAGGCTACCAGCTGTCAGCACAGAGCCTGATGTGGGGCTTGAACTCACAAACCTCAAGATCATGACCTGAGCTGAAGTCAGACACCTAACTGTATTATACTACAGTATTATACAGTTATGTAAGGTATAACCATTGGGGGAACTGAGTGAAGGGTACATGATACTTCTCTATTCTATCTTTGCAACTTCCCGTGACTCTAACTTTTCTATATCTATATCTATATCTATATCTATATCTATATCTATCTATATGAGAATCAATGAGTAATGGTGATGGATAAGGTTGAAACATGTTCAGTAGTTAATGACATTTGAGTTTGTGTGTATGTGTGTGTGTGTGATCATACTTAATTTATTTGGCTATTTTGATTAACTTCAAAAAAAGGGAATGAGATTCTTTATACCTACTGAAAGGGACATGTGCTGAAAAGTTGAGGAACACACTTCCCATTTTATAGAACCATAGTACCAAGTGCAGTTTTTTTTTCCAGTCTACAAGGCGGAGTGGAAGTGAAGCACAGATTGTTGCAGTGCACAGAGCTGGTGACCGGGAGTTACAGTGAGGAAGACTGAACCACAGTGAGTTAAGCTAAGCCACACTGGTCTCCTGGCTGTGCTTCTTAGGTCATCTTGGTCACTAGTAGAATATTGTTGCACACTATCATACTGCTCCTTTAATGTATGGGACTAATACTTCTGGAAGAATATTTTTAAGTTAACTCTACCCCCAATGTGGGGTTCCAACTCACAACCCCGAGATCAAGAGTCGCATGATCCACCAACTTAGCCAGCAAAGCACCCTTAAAAGAAGTTCATTAAAGTAAATTCAATTCCTTTGCAAGTATTCAGTTGAAATAAATTAAAATCTTAAGTAGAAAATTATAACTACCAAAATTATCTTCAGCACCTACTACACAGTTCACTTCACATTCAGGGCTGCGGACAGTGCTCCTGAGCTTTGTCCTCATGAAGCTTATTAAAAAACACAGAATATGAGGGGCACCTGGGTGGCTCAGTCGGTGGATCATCCGACTTCAGCTCAGGTCATGATCTCACAGTTTGTGACTTTGAGCCCCACACTGGGCTCTGAGTGGGCAGCTCAGAGCCTGGAGTCTGCTTCAAATTCTGTGTCTCCCTCTCTCTCTGCCCCTCCCCCACTCATATTCTGTCTCTTTCTCAAAAATAAATATTCGAGAAATTAAAAAAAAACAACACAGAATATGATGGAAATGAAGACTAAAGTCTAGACATGTACAAATGCAATTAAACATCTTTGGCCTGATGCAAAGTGTATAATAGACCTGAAGCAAGAAGAAGAAATATTTCTTCATATATAAAGGTACTTCTGAAATTATGTATTGACAATTAGAAGATAAGAGTGAAAATATAAAAAAATTACATCGACATATAGAAAAGAGCATCAATGGGTTTTGCAAAAGGCTTGTAAGACATAGTTGTTGTTTTTTTTTACATCTAAGCTTACGAAGTTATTTTATACATGTTTGAAGAAAAATATAAAACTTATTTTTAGGCCAAATGTTCATGAACAAAAACGTTGAATAAACCAGGTATTCGAATTTGGGCTGGAAATATTAATGTTATTTTAGTTTTTGTGAGTGATTTCCAGGACCACTTTGACAAGTTAAGGATGATAGTAAGGAATAACTACAAATTATTACAGGTTTTATGACATAATTGATAGTGTTTTCCAAACTTAAAGCCTAAGCCATGTATCTATGAGTGCCAGATAAGTCTCTCACTTTATTTCAAAGTCCTTCATAGTCGTGCTTTAAAAGATCTTATAGCAGTAGACTCAGTAGTTAAAATTCATACTGTCTGTGTCACACTTACGAGGCAGAAAATAATTCATGGCTAGACATCCCAAATTTCAAGTCAGGTTCTTTCCAGACACATCTGTGCACCAAATGAAAATGCAAAGCATTTCATTGCATAGTACATCATTTGATTGGGGAATAAATGGAAGATTTATTCCTAATAGTTTCTTCTGCTGTTCACATTTAAATACATAAGGTAAAATGGAAAGGAAGTTCTGGTTTGGTACTGCTTTCATTACAATCACCAAAAGCAGTGATCTATAGTTCTCCCCCCAAAAGAAGAAGAAGAAGAAGAAGAAGAAGAAGAAGAAGAAGAAGAAGTCATCACTCGTTCAGCTAATAGTAGATAAACATTTAAAATGTTTATCTTAGGGGCACCTGGGTGGCTCAGTCGCTTAAGCATCCAACTTTGGCTCAGGTCATGATCTCACAGTTGATGGGTTTGAGCCCTGCATCAGGCTCTGTGCTGACAGTTCAGAGCCTGGAGCCTGCTTCAGATTCTCTCCCTCTCTCTGCCCCTCCCCCACTTGCTCTCTCTTTCTCTCTTTCTCTCAAGAATAAACATTTTTAAAAAAGAAATTAAAATTTTTATCTTAAAAATGAACACTCTTACATGAGTATATGTCTTTCCCAGTGAACTTTGTCTTATTCTGTATACTAACCATCCTTGCTGTTGAGTAGAAAACTTGCAAAATTTCTCCTACATACCTTAATCTTTACCACCATTTAAAGAGAAGAAGAGGGGCTCCTTGGTGGCTCAGGCAGTTAAGCATCTGACTTCAGTTCAGATCATGATCTCATGGATTGTCAGTTCAGACCTCATGTAGGGCTCTGTGTTAACAGCTCAGAGCCTGGAGCCTGCTTCGGAATCTGTGTCTCCCTTTTTCTCTACCCCTTCCCTGCTCACATTCTCTCTCTCTCTCTCTCTCCCTCAAAAAACAAAAAAACAAACAAAAAAAATTTAAAAAACCTAAAGAGAAGAAGAAATTGTGATAATAGCTTAATCTAGCAAGTTTGAAACAGATCCACGAGAATAAGTGTAAAGTGTAAGATAATTAAAAATTACATTGAGTAAAGAAAGGAAAAATATTGTCTGTTCTGAAATTTAAGACAAGATGGGAAATGAATTTTTAAAGCTTTTGATTTTGAAAAGTTATAAACAGGAAGTTGCAAAGATAGAATAGAGAAGTATCATGTACCCTTCACTCAGTTCCCCCAATGGTTATAACTGACATAACTGTAGTATAATATGAAAACCAGAAAAATTGACATGAGCACAATGTGTGTGTAGTTCTATAACATTTAATCACATGTGTAGATTTGTGTAATGACCACCATCATCAAGACACAGAACTATGCCATCACCACAAAGATCTCTTTCTCTTGCTATCCTTTTATAGCACCCTTCTGCCACCATCCATAATCTCTGACAACCACTAATTTGTTCTCCACCTCTATAATTTTGTCATCTCAAGAATGTTATATAAATGGAATCATACAGTATGTGATACTTAGAAATTGGGGTTTCTTCTTCTTCTTTTTCTTCTTCTTCTTCTTCTTCTTCTTCTTCTTCTTCTTCTTCTTCTCCTCCTTCTTCTTCTTTTCACTCAGCATGATGCCCTCAAGAGTCATCCAAATTGTTGCATTATGAATAGTTCATTCCTTTTTATTAGAACAAATATGCAGAACTGCCAGTGCTGGTTGTATGATAAGAGTATGTTTAGTTTTTAAGAAAACTAAGCTGCTCTCCGGACTGGCTGTACATTCTCACTAGTAATTGTGCAAGATCCAGTTTCTCTGTATCCCCTCCTGCTTTTGGTATTGTCACTATTTTTACTGTAACTGTACAAATAGATGTGTGGTTATATCTCATCAGGGTCTTAAACTGCATTTCCCTAATGCTAATGATTTTTAACACCTTTTCATGCATTTATTTCCATCTGTATATTTCATCAAAAGGCCTAAGTCTATTTATTTTAATGTATTCATAGGACACCAAACGATATTACACGATACCAAGTAATTTCTTCAAATAGTAAATGTCGTTATTAATCAAAAAAGCTAATTTTCTGACTAAGGCTCCTTTGTGACATAATCCAAGGTATTGTATAGAATAAAATTACAGTGCATATACCATCCTATAATTAATAAACATTAATTAATGTTTAAAAATACTTTCAAAGCAGTAAAAAAGTACAAAAATATAAAATCCCCAAACAAAATGAATCAAAGAAAATAATCAAATACTCAATGTTTTCAAAATAATTTAAAAACAGTACATAAGCTTATAATTGTAAGAGAACAAAGGAAAGGCTTATAATGATGCTTTGTCTGAAAAAAAAGCATTTGTACAGAATGATATGATATAATGTACATATTCATAATAATCAGAAGGTGAGAAAGGATAATTATTTAATATATATTTCTAAATAGGATTATTTTTTAAGTAGCTTTCTTTACACTTGTTTTTACTTCTTAACAACACAAGGAAAGCTACCAAAAAGTCTTGGTATTATATGATAAGTAGACTTATCACAGGGGAAATAAATGTCGACATGATAGTTATTGAAGCTATATTTTGAATGCAGTTGATAATTCTCCTGAATCATTGAATTTACTTGGGTGAAAATATTCATTCTACCAACATTTATTAAGCACCAACTGTATACCTTTATTAAGCAAGTACTGTGTAAGGCTCTTGGAATTCATGGGAAATAAATATTCTCTGATTTTAAGAGGCTTAAAATATAGTAGGGAGAAACAGAATTACAAAAAGCTTAAGTGCACTAATATTTCCTTGAAATGCTAAAAGAAAAAGGAATGAGATCTTATGGTCCAAGATAGTTAACTCTCTGAACTTACAATAAAACTATTCTGAATACTTATTTGATAGAATTTACTTACATAGCACTTTAATTTCTAATTTGTTTTCACTTAGAAATTTCAAATTCATGAAAATTACATAGAAAAATGGGAGAGAGATGAAAAGATGAGAGTTTATAGCAACATTCTGTACCTAATAGTTATGAATTGTATTATTTATTTTCGCTCTATTAATTAATCCAAAAGGTTTGATTTGGTTCTGGCTAATGGAAATGCTATGTATATCTGTTGTATACTATAAATATTTACATATTTCCATTATTTAATAATTAAATACTGTATAAATTCCAGACTGTACGTGTGAGCTAATATAGTCACACATTAAAATGTGACATAGTATCCTAATATTAGAATTCATGTATGAGAATATGAATGGTCATTTCTCATAAATTTGATAGTGTTTCCCAGAACTGAAGACTCCAAGAAAAAAAAAAAAAAAGTACATGCATAAAGTACTCTCTATAGACCTGGAGGGATTTTACAGGAAAATAATGGGAAGAATTGTTTCTAATTCCACTCAGGACTGAATACAGAGACATGAAAGAAAAGACGCTATTTGGATAGAAGATTTCTTAAATGCTTCAAATTTGAAAGGGATAGACGAAGTGTGTTAAAAATATCTACCACTCTGAAAAATACTTGAAATAGAATTTTCCTTTTATAGGTCTAATTAGCCAGGAAAATGGGCTGGATTCCTTCTCAAGGTCACTCTAACCTCTAAGGAATCTATGTATTCTCTTCAGTAAGAACAGAGCCTCCTTCTCTCTTACCTCCATCCTGATCAGGCAAGGTAATTGGCATTCTGTGATTGCTTTCTTAACGCTAATACTACAATAAACAGTGCCATCTACTGACTAAATTCTATAATTGACTACTTCTCAGAATAGTAAATACTCATGTTTGTTATCTGTGTTTACATGAGTCACGTGTTATATTATACTTATTTAAAGCTACCAGGAATGTATATATCATCTATCTTGATCTTCCTGTTTTTTGTTTTTGTTTTACAGATGAGAAGGTTGAGATCCAAAAAGATCAATCAATTTGCCCAAAATTTTGACAGGTGTTTTTCAGTGAGCACCACCATGAACTAAACCCTGGGAATAGAAAGAAATTTAACACTTTGGAGGTGGAAATCAATCTGTAAAGTTGTCCATCCATTGGGGAAAATATGTGACAAATATGATTAATGACAAAAGTATGAAATCCAGATAGCAAGGCAAGTTGAGAAATAGCTGATGTAAAGTTTTAGGAGAAGGAAATGCTAACATATAGTTTTAAGTTAAAAAAATGAAAGAAGAAATACTAAATTAAGGTTATTTTGTTCTTCTCTTTTTAACAGAAGGTTGAAACTATTTGTGGATTGTTACAGAAGCTTGATTTGTTCTCAAAAATGTATGATATATAAAATCAACTCATTTTGCTTTAAGATGTCTCCCATCAATGCCAACTTTTGGATCAAGAACTAAAAGAAATATATCCATATTATATGTAATCTTTTTTTTTTTTCAACGTTTTTTATTGATTTTTGGGACAGAGAGAGACAGAGCATGAACGGGGGAGGGGCAGAGAGAGAGGGAGACACAGAATCGGAAACAGGCTCCAGGCTCCGAGCCATCAGCCCAGAGCCTGACGCGGGGCTCGAACTCACAGACCGCGAGATCGTGACCTGGCTGAAGTCGGACGCTTAACCGACTGCGCCACCCAGGCGCCCCTTATATGTAATCTTTAGCTTTATGGCAATTAGGATGAAACAGAGTCAACTCAATGAAAATGAGTTTTTTAATTGTTTCATTTTTTCATTATTTTTCATTATTTCATTTTTTCATTATTAAGAACTGAGGCATGGTTGGTTTGTATCTGTGCCCAAGACATAAGGTGTATCTACAACTATTAGATCACATCTAAATACTACTTTCAAATGGGTTTATAGTTGCATTCTTTGTAGCATTTTAGTGCAGTATGTCCTACGCAAGCAAAGGATTCAAATATTTATGGGATGGAATCCCGAGCATTCTATCTTCTTATTTAAAGCAGGAAGTTGTCAGGTTGATACTTTTGATTATTACAATGGACCCAGGTATTTTACTGTTGTTGATTTTAGGATAATACAAGCTCATACAAAATATATGAGAATATTAAAAATACACATCAAAATAAGAACCTTAGTGTTAACCAGTAGTAAAATAAATCACTTTGGAAAATATTTCCAATCATCATACTCAAATTTTGTCCTGACATCTCCCATCTTCTAAAATTGGAAAAAAACTAAAAGCACTGAAAACCCAACTTTGACTTTAACTTGAGACCATGAGAGCATATAGGGTTTCAGAACATGGCTTGTTTTCTCTGCTACTCATACCCCCAACACTTTTCCATGAGTCAAACTAGTGTTCTAAGGAAGCAGAATCCACCAGCGCTAAGATGTCAATGGTAATAACATAACAAAAACACCAGAGAAAAGAGCTTTCATAAGTGTTGTGCTGTGCTCAGGATGTACATGGCACTGAAAGTGATTTGGGGACTGAAGACAGAAACCCGTGCTGAGGGCATAGTGCTAGCCTCCACAGAGATGTCCTCTTGGCACAAAGTCAGGATAGATCCCAGAGAAGCTGACTGCAGCAACTGGAGCAAATCCCGAAACCACACTACCATTCAACAGAACACACAGATACTTGTTCTCTGTACATGTATATTGGGGTTTGGATCGGATTTCAAAATAGTTCACACTCAGCATCTTCTGTTTCCAGGATCTTATTTGATGACCCCTTCTCTTTCCATTATTTGATCAGAAGACTTGGAAAGCATGACTCTTTCTGCTTCATTTTTCTCTTCACCTCAGAATTAAGTTTAATGCTCTATTTGCCATCTATGTGGTTGCATTTATGCTCTGTGGCCTTTTTTTTTTTTAACCACATACTGTGAGAAGTTTTAGACCCATTTAGATGCTATCCACTTGCAGGTGACTGGTGAAATCAGAATAATCCAGTATGAAAATGCTCCCAGTTCTTCCTGCATTCTCTCTACTACAAGAACTTTTCCAATCCTCAGGCATCCCAAACTGAGACATTTACTATGTGATTAACCAACATCTGTGGGCTATTTATAAACTGCTTCCTATAAGTCTGGGAGTTAATAAATTGACTTTAGATTTGATCGGTTCTAAATTTTAGGGAAAGAGAGAGAAAGGGTAAAGGAGAGTAAAAGAGAAAAACAAAGAGAGATTGGATCATACATGCATTTATAGAAACAACAGCGACAACCAATGCAGAATATTCACTCTGAGAAAGTAAGACATTTCACTGATTAGCTTGTTGTTTTGTTTTTAAGCACAAATGGTTTGCCAGGAAAATTTAAAATTTAGAATACAAGATACAATTTTCCATAAAAGCAGAGCATTTGCCGTTTTCTGGGACTTGACACCAGGGCTGAAGAAATCCATTTTCACCTTCAGACAGTAGCTCTCTAATATACAGGCAGAAGCGTTTTTCCACCATTAAAGCTCTGACTTTTTCTTAAAATAACAGGTGAAAACTTAGTATATATTTGGAAAATCTTGCCCCATTAGTGAAAAAATGTCACCAAAGAGTGTGCCTATGTCATTCCAGAAAGCGTAGCAATACCAACGATCCATTTCATGTGGTACACAATCACTCATGGTTTTAAAATCACGTTGACTGAGAAAGAGAAGTCCTATTTTTCCTATTTGATATTACTCCTAAAAGATGACTTTTACTAAATCCAAAGTCAAATATATGGAGGACTCTGTTTAACTTCACACAGGTGAAAATTTTGAGAGAGATGGGATTCTTAATATGCTTGTTTTTCCTTATGGAATAACTTCTTTATTAGACAAATTCTCTGTAATTGTTCAGGGTCATGCCTGAAATTAGCAAATGCAACCCATGAAGGAAACTCAAAGTGAAGTTAAAATATGTACAATTATTTTCTGTTTGTATACCAGGTGACTAAATTTGTGACATATAATGGGCTCTAGCCAATTATCTAAGCAGCAGACAGCAAAGCTCTAAAATGTAAATTCTCCATTTGATTCCTGTGCCTCAACTTTTAGAAGACTCACTTTTTAGACGAAATGTTGAAAGGTGTTCAAAATTACAACTAAGAACTTGCCACTAAATATGATCAAGAAGCAGTCCTATGGATCCATTAGTTTTTTTTTTTTTATGTTTATTTATTTTTTGAGAAAGAGACAGAGTGCAAGTGGGGGAGGGGCAGAGAGAGAGGGAGACTCAGAATCCAAAACAGGCTCCAGGCTCTGAGATGTCAGCACAGAGTCTGATGCGAGGCTTGAACTCGTGAACTGCGAGATCCTGACCTGACCCGAAGTCAGAAGCTCAACTGACTGAGCCACCCAGGTGCCCCTGGACCCATTAGTTCCAATCCCCACTGATTAGGGAAAAGAAAAATCAGTGTTCTGCCCACCAGCAAACCCCTTCTAAGTAAGTGCTTTTCTAGTGTCATGAGGAGGAAAGAACAAGGTCAGCTGCTACGTCAGCCATTCTAGTTCTTTAGAGCCCAATCCACTGACTTACCCATATATCCGGGTCCAGCCACAGTTTTGAGCAGATCTTGATAGAGGTAGGTAGATATTAACAATGTCTTTAATTATGATAGGCAGAGCTTGGAAATAAGTTTCAACATACAGGAGTCAGTGATCCAGTTAGGATGGCTATGCTCCCATGTACCACCTCCATGCTACCCATCAGGTGGCTGCACCTGTGTTTCCAAGCACACCTCGAATAGAGTCAGAGACACGCAAGGGAAGCCCATTCTGGGAAAAATCTGACAGCATTCAGGAGAGGGCATCAGCAGTTTTTCTCTCCTTAGTTCTTTAGTCGTTCCATCTGAAACAGAGCCCTGGTTTGAAGAGCTGCTTAATTCTTGAAAGGGGCTGTATCTCCTTCATATATCTCTCATTGCAATAGGAGGTCCTTTATAAGTAGGGTGAAAATATATTTTAGCATCTTTCTTCTGAGCCTTTTGAGAGTGAAAATGAAAGATACTAATGACAACACCAGGATACCAGGCATAAACAAAGACTGGATGAGCCAATTAATGCGTATGAGTGTCCTATTATAAGCCTCTAGGGTTTTAGGGAAAAAAAAGAAAAGAAGTTTACTGTTGGGTCCAGTGCTGTTTGGTGGACACTTTACCAATACTTAAAGCTCATTCCTTTATGATTGTTCCTTACCTTTTATTTCAAATGCTCCCTGGCAAAGTTCTTGCCAGTTCTCAGCTTTGCAATACATTTATCTTACATTTACCACATGTACATTATACATATACTATCTTATACAGAGTGGGAAGACATAACAGGAATAATGAACAATAGAGTGATACTGCTGATTTGCCAGAGTAATATAAATTCAAAGCATTGACCAAGGTCAAGTTTGCTTGGAATTATTATCACAATTTATTTGACAGTGTCCCTTGTAATCTTTCTGGCAAAGTGTCTTATACAAACTAATGAATGATTAGCATGTGGTTCATTCAGAGAATTATCATCATTATCACTCCAGTTTACCATGTGGTATTTGTTTCTTTGGGCTTGACTGTATTTCAAATATAAATCTTCTACTCTAATATTTTCCATTCTAATTTTTAAACGGTCAATTTTGGGGGTGCCTGGGTGGTTCAGTCAGTTAAACATCCAATTTCAGCCCAGATCATGATCTCCTGGTTTGTGGGATTGAGCCCTGCAAGGGGCTCTGTGCTGACAGTGTGGAGCCCGCTTGAGATTCTCTCTCTCTTTTTCTCTCTCTGTCTGCCTTTTCCCTATTGTGCATGTGTGCACATGCTCTCTCTGTCTCAAACTAAACAAACAAACAATATTTTATTTATTTTTTTTTTTATTTATTTTTTGGGACAGAGAGAGACAGAGCATGAACGGGGGAGGGACAGAGAGAGAGGGAGACACAGAATCGGAAACAGGCTCCAGGCTCCGAGCCATCAGCCCAGAGCCCGACGTGGGGCTCGAACTCACAGACCGCGAGATCGTGACCTGGCTGAAGTCAGATGCTTAACCGACTGCGCCACCCAGGTGCCCCACAAACAATATTTTAAAAATAAAAATAAATAAAATGTAAAAATATGGCTACATTTTCCACTGTGCAATTTTTTCTTTAGTTTGTAATGGTTAGTTGCCACTTACAATGACATTTTGAACTTCTTTCAATAAGTACTTTTATCATCTTAGGAGGTTATGTTTTAACAAAGAAATGAAAATCAAAACCACAATGAGATATCACTTCACACCTATGAAGATGGCTATAATCAAAAAGACAGATAATAACAAGTGTTGACAAGAATGTGGAGTAATTAAAAACCTCATATACTGCTTGTAGGAAAGTAAAATTGTGCATCTAGTTTGGAACATGGTCTGGTAGTTACTCAAAAAGTTAAACATAGAGTTACCATTTGATCTAGCTATATATATATATATATATATATATATATATATATATATACACACACACACACACACACACACACACACACACACACACACACGCATACATACATAAGGTGGAATAATATTTGGCAATAAAAGAAAATAAAGTATTGATATATGCTACAACACATATGAACCTTGAAAGCACGGTGCTAAATGAAAGAAGAGAGTCACCAAAAAACACATTTATATGAAATGTGCAGACAAGCAAATACATGCAAACAAAAAGCAGATTCATGGTTGCCTTGGACTGAGGGTGTGGGGAGGTTAGGGAATGGCTATTAAGGAGTACAGATTACTTTTTGGGGTAAAGAAAACGTTCTAAAGTTGATTGTGGTAATGGATGCATGACTCTGAATATACTAAGAGCCAGTGACTTGTGTACTTTGAAAGCCAGTAAATTATATACTAAAAGCCAGTGGTTTATATGATATATGAATTATATCTAAATAAAGTTGTTTTAGAATAAGGTAGCTAAAATATTTGGTCTTGCAGAATAATACGTCAAGGATATAATCATGATTAAAAGATGTGTACCAAAAATGACATAAAATTAAAATAGAAGTGCATAGGCAGTTAAGCCAATTACTAATTAAATCATGAAACATAAACCCAGTATGGGGTGATTTCTAAAAGACCCAGATAGAAAGAATGGCCCAGTTCTTAGAATTTAAAATCCCACTTGACAGACACATAGACCAATGGAATAGAATAGAAACCCCAGAACTAGACCCAAAACCTATGGCCAACTAATCTTTGACAAAGCAGGAAAGAACATCCAATGGAAAAAAGACAGTCTCTTTAACAAATGGTGCTGGGAGAACTGGACAGCAACATGCAGAAGGTTGAAACTAGACCACTTTCTCACACCATTCACAAACATAAACTCAAAATGGATAAAGGACCTGAATGGGAGACAGGAAACCATCAAAACCCTAGAGGAGAAAGCAGGAAAAGACCTCTCTAACCTCAGCCGTAGCAATCTCTTACTCGACACATCCCCAAAGGCAAGGGAATTAAAAGCAAAAATGAATTACTGGGACCTTATGAAGATAAAACGCTTCTGCACAGCATAGGAAACAACCAACAAAACTAAAAGGCACCCAACGGAATGGGAAAAAATATTTGCCAATGACATATCGGACAAAGGGCTAGTATCCAAAATCTATAAAGAGCTCACCAAACTCCACACCTAAAAAACAAATAATCCAGAGAAGAAATGGGCAGAAAACATGAATAGACACTTCTCTAAAGAAGACATCCGGATGGCCAACAGGCACATGAAAAGATGCTCAACGTCGCTCCTTATCAGGGAAATACAAATCAAAACCACACTCAGATATCACCTCACGCCAGTCAGAGTGGCCAAAATGAACAAATCAGGAGACTATAGATGCTGGAGAGGATGTGGAGAAACGGGAACCCTCTTGCACTGTTGGTGGGAATGCAAATTGGTGCAGCCGCTCTGGAAAGCAGTGTGGAGGTTCCTCAGAAAATTAAAAATAGACCTACCCTATGACCCAGCAATAGCACTGCTAGGAATTTACCCAAGGGATACAGGAGTACTGATGCATAGGGGCACTTGTACCCCAATGTTTATAGCAGCACTCTCAACAATAGCCAAATTATGGAAAGAGCCTAAATGTCCATCAACTGATGAATGGATAAAGAAATTGTGGTTTATATACACAATGGAGTACTACGTGGCAATGAGAAAGAACGAAATATGGCCCTTTGTAGCAACGTGGATGGAACTGGAGAGTGTGATGCTAAATGAAATAAGCCATACAGAGAAAGACAGATACCATATGGTTTCACTCTTATGTGGATCCTCAGAAACTTAACAGAAACCCATGGGGGAGGGGAAGGAAAAAAAAAAAGGTTAGAGTGGGAAAGAGCCAAAGCATAAGAGACTCTTAAAAACTGAGAACAAACTGAGGGTTGATGGGGGGTGGGAGGGAGGGGAGGGTGGGTGATGGGTATTGAGGAGGGCACCTTTTGGGATGAGCACTGGGTGTTGTATGGAAACCAATTTGACAATAAATTTCATATATTGAAAAATTTAAAAAAATAATAAAAAATAAAATCCCACTTGAGTGGTGATAGGAAGATAAATTGCCAGAACTCTGATGTATTATTATAACTGGGCAAACCCTACTAGATTTATTCTTGACAGAGATTGTCCATTAAGCCAAAAGGCAGAAATAATAGTTGAAAAATATAATAGCTGCTAATGAGTATTCACATATGCACTTAGTGTTACCTCAATTTAAGATAGTATTTATGAGTGCAAGATTTAAAGCAGTTTGGGTTTGAATCCTCTGTAATTTAATAGCTGTGCGACCCAAGGCAATGTACTTCACCTCTCCAAGTCCCAGTCTCATCATCTCTAAAATAATATGCACTTTGTAAGTTGTTGTTGTATAACAGAAATGCTCTTGGCATATAATCACCAAATTTGCTGTTTTTATTACCCCTACTTTTAAAAACATCAGATGCAGGCTGCCATAGCTTGATGCGTCTTTCCTCTAGCAATAGATTTCAGGCAGGCATAGGGAAGCAAGCAAATGTTTGTTAATGAGACTGAAACTTTAGTGTCCAGTTGCCATGTGATTCAATCAGTGATGAGTGAGGATGAAAATGTAAAAACCGCTCTTTAAATTGCAAATGATACAGTATCTCATCCAATGGAAAATTATACCAGTCACTCTGACACTGGAGAACCATGAACCATGACCATGAGAACATTTCACTTCCCTGTGGATTAAGTGAACATTTGTACATATATTTCACTATGTGTTGTGTACTCTACTTTTAAATTTAAAAATGGTGCATTTTATGTTTTCTTGTACTTTGGTTTTTATCCTGGCAAATACTGCTCAATTTTTTGCTCCATCCTCAAGTTTTAGAGATGGAATAAAATCTAGGAAAATCTCTTTTGTGCCTTCAGGAATAACTGATTATGATGGTTTCAAATTTCTGAGATTGTTAATAGAAACAATGTAAAAAACACATGGTATCATTGAGTTATACATTATTTTAATGAGGACTATACTACTTTCCATTTGCAAAACAGTTGAACTGAATATTGGCATAGAAAAATACTTGTTGCTCAGAATGAAAACATCTACTTTATTATTATTATTTTTTTACATATACCTATTCTGAACTCCATATAGGAAGGAATATCTACTAACACACTAAGGGACAATTTCAATACAACACAAAAAGTCAAGAGTGTTAGATTTGACATCAGATTATTGGGGTTTTGTTTCTGCCTCTCCTGCCTGATAACTATGATTTGGGGAAATTATTTACTCTATGCCTTGGTTTTAATCATCTTATAATAATAATAATAATAATAATAATAATAATAATAATAGAAACAACAACATAATGGCCTAATAAGGCTTCTGCATGTGAAAACTGTTTACAAGAAGACTTGGCACATAAGTACTCAATAAAGCTGTTATCAGGTAATGATGACTTAATAATTAGTCGAATCAAGAGAGCAATAAATACCCAGATTCCCTTACCTGAAAACATTAGAATTATTTATGACTATGAATTAGAGCATGACCTTCTCAGAGGCAGGGCTGTGCCAGATCAATCTTTGTCACCCTGGTACCTTTATTAGTGCCTGGCATATTGTCCTCACATGATGAATACGTATGAGTGATCCTCCCCAAGCCTTAGGCATGCCTAACTCCTCTCACCATCCAATCTCAGCCTCAAGCGTTTGCCCCAGAGCTCCTCCCGGAACCAGTTACAAGCAGCTCCTCACTTACCACTCTTAGCCCAGAATCTACTTTACTTTCCTCACATCTCTTATCAATACAGCAAATTATCTTTTCCTTTGTTTACTTACTATAATACTAAAATACAAGGATCATGGAACTCATAAAACTTGTCCATGTTTTCTTTGCTATATCATCACAAAACAGTGCTAAGCACATGCTAGTTTCTCCACAAATATCTGCCAAATCAAGAAATTTATTTTTGGGTAGAAATGAAGTTTTGTGAAATACAGCAGTTGCTTGTAAAGAAGAGATATTCCCCATTTTTCCATCTTGTAGGACTTTGGGTTTTCCAGGAAGTAGACTTTGTGTTTGGGTTTTTTTTCAGGGAGTGTCTTTGGAATCAATACCTGTGGAGATGGAGGGGAGACATAGGATTGCCCAAGAGAGAAACGCAGCTGTGATGTGGGCCCCAGGAGCCCCAGCCAACTCCTCATGTGAGCTTTGGAACTGAAATGGCTCATCAGTTTTCCCGTGTTGTATTGAAACAGCCATGACTTTATACATCTGCCTCAGTCAGCCATTGTCTGTGGATCACACACAAAAGGGCATGACCTTGGCAAGGGGGCTGTCTGCAGCTGAGGGGATCCTGGACAGGCTCAAGGCTGAAAGAGAAATCTGGGTGTTGCATCTTGCACCTCTCACTCTGTCTTTCTCATTCTTTCTTTTAGACTTTTCACTCTATCATTCAAAAACCTTACTGTGTGTTTTCTATGTGCCAGGCACCGTCGCAAGTTCTGGGAATTTAACAATGAACAAAACAGAGCCCTTAACCTCCAGGGGCCAACATTCTAGAAAGGGAAGCTAAACACGTATAGTAACTTAGGAAATTGTAAATGTTATAAGGAGAAATACTTCAGGTTAAGGTGAGGAAGTGGTATTTTAGCTGACATCTGAAGGAAGTCAGGGAGAAAGTCACGTATGTATTTGGACAAAGAGTCCACCAGGAGAAGGAGCATCAAATGGGAAGTGCTAGTGAATTCATGCAGCAGCAGGGGGGCCCACGTGGGAGGGGGGTAGGGTATGAGATCAGTGAAGTAGGTGGGGGCTGATTTATGAGTTGTATTCTAAAGCTCAAACTTTGGAAACTTACGAGTTTTTTCAGTACTTTTCTGACTTTCTGCCCAAAAGTTAGTCTTTTATCCTGACATGGGATATTTAGTTTGGGATTTGAAGATTTCTCCTATTTATATGTTGTTCCATGGACTTATTTGGCTGTTTACAAGCAAGGGGCAAGAAAAGTCTCTGTAACCAATGGTTGTAATTTTATTTCAACAGCTGAAATCTCCCAGATGTTTGCTGTTTTCCACTTTCCTGAGAGAGGTTTTAGATGCATCTGTGTGCTGAATTAATATTTTACATCTCATTTTCCTTTCCTTGGAGGATTTCTCCTCTTTTAAGAAGTTTTAGTTTTACTTGCTTTTTCTTTATATTCTTAGTATTGGTTATTTGAGATAGATGTAACATTAGCCTGGTACACAATACCCCATAAAATTTGTCACAATAGCAGAACTATGGCTAAACAAAACCCAAACAAAAAAAGGCCATGCTATGCATTCTAATCAGGGGTGGAAATGAGGCATTCTTCCTAGTATTTTTAGAGAAACCAGGTGGCTTTATATTCATAAATATTCTACTTTAACATATGTAAGCCATTATGCATCACAAAAGAGATAGGCAAACAAGATCAACTTTGTAATCTTCAACTTGGATTAGTCAAGAGAAGCAAGGACTGAGGATGGGGTGAGATCAGGTAGCCTCAGGGCCCAGAGAAAACTAACCCACTGAATTGCAGAGTCCAACACCCAGCCCCCAATACCTATAGCAGCACAACAAGAGCAAACATGAGCCAACCTCAGCTGGAACAGCTTCTTCAGCATCTGAGTACACAACTGAGTATTCAATTTTCCTGATAGCCCCCAGAAAGATGGTGACTCCTTCTCATGTTTTGCTTTCAGAATCTACACCAAGGCTAATGGAAACTTAGACTCACTCTCATTTAACTAGAGATAAGGAAAGCAGTAGAAAATGAGGGGAATATTACATGAGGTTGAAATGAATTAAAAACTGGACATAATTTCTTACCAACCAATATATTCGTCTCCCTGAAAGTTGGTAAAGTATGCACTGTAACACTGTTCTCTCCCCATCTCTCTTCCGTAAAGAGAAGAATAGAAAACTTATCTTTCTTTGAGGGCAGAGTAAGGCCCCTTTGATATACACTCAAGGGCCCTGAGATGAGCTGGAGAATAGTTGGGGTTCATGTAAAGGCAGTAGTCTTCAGCAGCTGCCCTGCAAGGAGAAGAAGAATATAGGACTTAGAATGACACTCCATCCATCCACAGCCAAGAAATGAATGACTGGGGCCAAAAGAGCTTTGCATGGACTCAAATGGAATTAAAAGTTCAGAGCATGTAACCAAGACAACAGTATAACTGGATGTCAGAAATCCTAAATTTCTATTTCTCTTGCTTTCCATGTGTTCCTTTCTTATTTGACTTTGTACTTGCATCCTACTCGTAAATCTTTATTTGTCTCTGGTCTTCTATGTTAGCTAAGATGCTAACAGGTTAGGGTAAATAAATGAGACAATGAAATGGCCTGTTGAGTGAAGAACAACTTCATTGGAATACAGGACTCAAAGATGATGTAAATTTGATAGATGGGTAGGAAGTAGATATGCCAATCAGAAGAAAAGACAAGAGGATGAAGTACACACTAAATAGTTTTTGTTGGGAAACAATGTGTATGTGGTGGTGTTGGGAATATGGTGAAAGAGGAGGAGGTTTAGGTGGTCTAGGGTAGAGGCAAGGAGACTTGGTGTGGATGACAAGTATTTTGTATATTTTTCTCTTTTCAACATGGTTGCAGTGTAACTCCGCTCCTTGGTCCCAGTTGATAAATCCAGTCATCTCTTCCTGCTCTAAGATGAGCTGAGTTCTTATGCTAAAATTTTTGGATGAGAGTGGAGAAATAAACAAGACTCTTCTTTCAGTTCCTGGTCTATAAAATGCAAAATTCATGTATCATTAAGAGTTCTGTGCAAAAAAAAAAAAAAAAAAACTGACATGGTTCTATTAAGTAAAGAACGAAATTTATCAGAAAGATACTGAGGACATTAACAGAAGATAGACAAACTTTGGGAAACCTAGGAACCCAAATCTTTGGATCTAGTTTCAAGATCTCAGAGACCATCTCTTTAGAGTGCTACGATCGCATGATGGGAGACCCCAATCCAATTACTTTCCTTCATTCCTCTCCCCTAAGGACACTGATCTCTACATTGAAAGTGTGAATGGTGTAGCCTGAATAACACATCAACTTCTGTAGGGTGGGCTGAGGGATGGGAATGAAGGGGGAGGGATTCCTACAATTACCATCCCAGCAAATTCAGGTGGTGTTGGAGAGGGTCAGACATACACCCAAAGAACGGATATCAAGAAGATCAAAAACAGATGAACACATTATAATTTGGGAGCTGACACTTCCAAAACTGCTTATGTTTTCTATCATGATAACAAACGAAGTGCAACAGAGAAAAGGAGGTTGTGAAGCAGGGGGAGGGAAGACGAGAGAGAGAAAATGAATAATTTGAAATGTCAAGAAATTCAAAATATGTTTAGTTTGTAGCTCAAGGCACTGCTACAAATTCCTGGCACACAACTATTTGAAACAAAGAAAATAAAAATCATATATCTATTGTTTTTTGAAAGAAAACATTGAAGTATGACTTTGTGTCATGGAAAATACTCTTGAAACTTACTTTTGGTAACACTCTTTCATTGTGTAGTCTGTATCTATTTTTCCCCTTTTACATGTTTTACAACCCCAAACTTAATACTTACAGTGGGTTAATGGCAACAATAAACAGTAGGTCATTTAGTGAAGATTTTTCTTCATCACTACAGAGTTCATTAAAAGAGGACCATCTTCAGTTTTCCTCAAAGGCAAATAACACATGGGATGCATTTGCAAACTCCTCATTGAAAGCCACTAGGGAAATCAAGTGCCATCAGTCACTCCACCCTGACCCAGAACTTTTCAAAGTTCTGTTTTTATTAGCTTCATGTGAGTTAAAATAATGGACTCATACAACCTTACTAGAAGAGTTACTTTATATTATTTTAAGAAAAAATATTAACCTAATTTGATGTTCTCATTTAACTTTTCCAGTTTTCCTATTTTTACATGCAAAATATGTTAACACTTTGACCAGCCTTCTTGCTACCTTTTCCTAAGAATTATAATCCATGGTAACAACACAAATGGTCATCAATCAGACAGCAATTAAATAAACTATAGCTTATGCATATATGGAATACTATGCAGAAGTTAAGAAGAATAAGGTAGCTCCATCTGAACTGTCAATGACACAATGAAGAAAGCAAGTTACAGAGCATACCATATATTTTATAATTTATGTATAAATTTAGCAAAAGCAAAATTATACCCATGTGTATTTATATGCATTGAAGAGGGTCTGAAAGAGCCTGAAAGGGTACACATCTGGGGAGGGAAATAGATTGGTCATAGGGAAAAGGATATAATTGTTTTTAGTATTATTTGACTTGTAATGGGAATGTATTATTAGAACAATTTAAAATAAATTTAAAAATCTTAAAAGAATCATTATCTAAAGAGTTTTTAAAAAAACTAGTGAGGGATGCCTTGGTGGATCAGTCAGTTAAGCATGTAACTCTTTTGACTTCGGCTCAGGTCATTTTGTGAGATCGAGCCCAGTGTCAGGGTCTGTGCTTGGCATGGAGCCTGCTTAATATTCTCTCTCTCCCTCTCCCTCTCCCCTGCTTGTGCTCTCTCTCTCAAATAAATAAATAAATAAATAAATAAATAAATAAATAAATATAAAATAAAATAAAATAAAATAAAATAAAATAAAATAAAATAAAATAAAATAAAATAAAATAAAAAACTAGTGAAAACAGCATGAATAGTTACCTTCATTACCACAAATTCTGAGTTAATTCAAGCTCATTCTAATCAAAATGCACTGTCTGCCCAACTGATAATGAATTTTTAAAGGTCAAAGGTCGAATCTGTAATTTCAATGTTTGGACCCTCTAGCATTGAGTATACTGGCATGGTTGAAGTCGGGTTAGTACTCTAAGGATCAATGCTTGTTTGAATTCTACTTATTTGTACAGTAATTGTGTCTTGTATGCCAGAAACTTGGTTACAGTTCTCATTGAGAGAACATAGGTATTCTCAACAACATACCATAAAAATCAATAAAGAACTTTTACTGAACAACTACTATGTGCTGGACACTACAATAAGTGCTTTGAATATAAATAATAAATCTTTTTTCAATGTTTATTTATTTATTTTGAGAGAGAGAGAAAGAGAGCACAAGTGGGGGAAGGGCAGAGAGAGAGAGAGAGAGAGAGAGAGAGAGAATCCCAAGGAGGCTCCACACTCACTTCAGAGCCCAACACAGGGCTCTCTCTCATGACCATGAGACCATGACCTGAACTGAAATCAAAAGTCAAGCACTTAACCAACTGAGTCACCCAAGTGTGTGAATAATGTATCTTATTTAATAGTCTTTAACAAGCTAGTAAGACATATCAGGTGTACCAAATGCTTTCCAAACCTTAAAATCACCTTGGAAGCTTCTTAACAAGAGATTCTCTTTGAATTAATAAAAGGATGGGCCACAAGCATCATTTTTGTTTAAAGGCTCTCCACTGATTCTGCATATAAATATTTCATTAGCCAAATATAATTTTACTATCATTCACATGCTACTTACCCTAATCTGGAAACTTTAAATACTTCTTAAATTCCTAATATTTAAGTATGAAATCAAATGCATTATTATATTCAGAACATGGTTTTAAAACAAAGGCTGAGATGAAACCTGCAGCTCATCATGTACAAAATGTCTTCTGGAAACAGTATGTGTTATATGACACATGTACTACATTACCCACTGATATAATTGGCATTTCCTTGCTTTTATTGGTTTCAGTCTGAACTTTCATGAAACTCTTGTAAATTCATTAACTTACAAGGAAGATAATGTGGTCTGAGGGCCAGACTGGAGCCAAGATATTCCATCGTTCTAATCCCAGCTCTATAGTTGACTCTCACTGTGGTTCTTGAAAATCAATAATTCTAAGATTTGCACCTACAGAGTGAGTCAAATTTGACAGCAGTCCCAGTAACATTTCGAGAAGTGAAATGTAAAAATATGAAGATCACATGTGTTTACTTTGGGTGCCATAAATCCAAAATGGTAGTGCCAACTCAGAAGAACAGCTATTTCAAAAGAACTGTCCAGTTTTCCTGCCAAAAAAAGAAAAGAGAAGAGAGGAAAAGAAAAGAAAAGAAAAGAAGAAAAGAAAAGAAAAGAAAAGAAAAGAAAAGAAAAGAAAAGAAAAGAAAAGAAAAGAAAAAACCTTTGCTTAGTAAGAAAAATACTCATCCAGGGGCGCCTGGGTGGCTCAGTCGGTTAAGCGTCCGACCTCAGCTCAGGTCACGATCTCGCGGTCCGTTGAGTTCCAGCCCCGTGTCCGGCTCTGGGCTGATGGCTCAGAGCCTGGAGCCTGCTTCCGATTCTGTGTCTCCCTCTCTCTCTGCCCCTCCCCTGTTCATGCTCTGTCTCTCTCTGTCCCAAAAAATAAATAAACGTTAAAAAAAATTTTTTTTAAAAAAAGAATACTCATCCAGATGTGTATTAAAATAGGCATAATATATGTGGCTGACATTATCTAACAAGAACAGTTATAAAGCAGAGCAAGGTACATCAAGATATCCAGTAGTCTTAATTTAACTGAAGTTACTGATTCACTGAGTGATTCACTGTTTAGTTTCAGTAAAGTTTTTTTTTTAAAAAATTAGATGGTGAAATGACGTTCTTGATTTTGCAGGCAGTATAAAAACATAACTATCTACGTTGATATGCCAATATCACATCTCTGCAGTTGTTAAATGCATAGACATAGCTGTTCACCTGGTAAATAAAGATGAGGAATGAAAAAAAATATTCATCAAGGGGCACCCCGGGTGGCTTAGTGGGTTAAGGGTCTAACTCTTACAGCTCAGGTCATGATTTCATGGTTTGTGGGAGGGAGACCCGCGCGGGGCTCTGTGCCGACAGTGCGGAATTGGCTTGGGATCCTCTCTCCCTATTTCTCTGCCTTTTTCCTGCTCACTCTCTCTCTCCCTCTCTCAAAATAAATAAACATTTTTTTTTTAAGAAAAGAAAAAATATTCATCAATATATCTCAAATACACCAAAAATTAAAGTTTATTATCCCAAGTCAATATGCCATTATCACTGATTCCAAAGTATTCAAGAAATACATGAAGACTAATTCCTTTATATAATTCTAAATACTTAGCATTTTATCATCAATTTACAGAAAGGGAGAACATATGCTTAAAGTTTTCACCTAGTTGATAAATTTACACTTGGTGAAATAAGGTAGTATAAAATGTAGTTAATATTACTTGCATTTTTAATAAAGGAATGACATTAAGAATAATACCAAATTATTATGGGTCTTTTTTTGGTTTTCATTTGTTAAACTGAGATTAAACATTATTTTAAAAATTTCAGTGTTGTCTCTCCTTTCATCCTTTTTCCTTTCCCCAAACTGCAACCCAAATTGCTTCAAGAACATGAACTAGCTTTGTAAAATAATGTTTTGCTGACACAAATGACAATAATTCAAACATAGATTAAATTTCACTTTCTAATCTTAAGGGCTTTTTTAAAAATAGAAATTTGTTTGGAAAGTAATAATTTGGTGTTTACTGAACCTCAAACATTCAGAAGGAATCTTTGATCTCTTGTTCACTCTCGTAAATCTCTCAGCAGCAAACCATATTTTAGTAGCATAAAAAATCAGGTCACAGCCCTCCCCTTTACTACTCAGAATTTTCTCTATGTTAGACCTTTTTAAAAGAGCATCTCATCTAAAACCCCACAGTATCTTCCTGGAATTAATTATCATAATGCTTTAGTATCAGGATAACCGAGACTGGAATATTAAAAGAAAAACTAAAAAAAAAAAAGAAAAGAAAAGAAAGAAAGAAAAAAGATATTTTAAAAGAGTGTCTGGTAATTTTATTAAATGCAATTCATACTTAAAAATAATTTTTATTCACCTTCTATAGTTTAAAAACATTTTTTAAATATTTATCTATTTTGGAGAGAGAGAGACAGAGAGAGAGAGAGAGATGGAGACAGAGCAGGTGCTGGAGGGCCAGAGAGCGAGGGAGACAGAATCCGAAGCAGGCTCCATGAGCTGTCAGCATAGAGCCTGATGGGCGGGGCTCCCATTCACAGGGAGATCATGACCTGATCCAAAATCGGACACTTAACCGACTGAGCCACCCAGGTGCCCCTACCCAAGGAAAATGAAAACACTGACTGGAAAGGTTTTTTTTTTTTTTTCTTTACTGTTTGGTTGCATTCATGAGTGGTTAAGTAATATCACTCAACTACATACTTGCATCAAATTTGAGAATTTCTCTGATGATGTTTTTGAGGAATTTATAGCCATTAGATAAGAATTTTATTCAGACTTTCTTGGTTGAAAGCAATGAAAACTTAGTTATTCAGATAATAAACTGGGATCAATTCAAATCAACATTTGTTCTGTGAAGACCATTACTCATCAAACTATTTCAACTTTGTGTTATAATGAAGTAACATATATGTGTGTATTGTGAGAAATATTAGATTATCATATTAAGTATTTCATTCTAGAACTGTCTCATAAGTATAGAAATGAAAAAACTAAAATAATAAGGGTGCACATTAACAGTGGTATTGTTCTATTTCAGCATTTTAAACATGCTATATTTCATGGTTTGTATCTTATCAATTGCCTTTTTTGTAACGTATCAGTAGCAGTGTGTCCATACCAGAAAAAAAAAATCACATGAAAGATATACTTCCCAGGCCAACGTATATTTGGCCCTAACATTAAAAAAATAAAATAGAGGAGGAAGTGCGTAGGTTTTGCATAAATATACATGGAACAAATGAAACAGATCTGTGATGAAGCAAATTGTTTGCATGTGTGGCTTTATCTTTATAGCCAAAATGGCTTACTCAGTCAAACATGTGAGCTGAATCTGGCTCTTGCTCTAGAAATTATCCCAACCATGTCATATTGCTCACAACACCTCCCAACTTCGCTAGAGCAGTTTAACCCTGCACACTTCCACGTAGCTGGTACTATGCGAGGCTCTGTTCTAGACACTGCAGGTGACGCCAAAGAAAGATTCCTCAGAGGGCTCGCGGGGCAGCAGGCATAAGGAGTTACAAAACAAAATAGAGTAAAGCATCATTTATGAAATTCATGGGGATTCAAAGATCAGAGACATTCTGCCCAACTTAAGGGGGTGAGGAGATAAAAGGATTTCTTGAAGGAGTCTCTCAAGACTATAGGGGATTTCAACTGGTGGTGAGAGTATAGAAGTTGAGGCGGGAAACTCAGGATGAAGAGGTCTCAGGGGCTGAGAATTTAATGGCAAGCTAAGGATAAGAAATAGAATTAGAGACGTCGTACTTTCATTTCTCAAACAAGACTTGAGCCAATTAAACGAGGAGCAAGCTTGCTTTGCCATGATTACAACTGCTCATTAACAATTAAAAATGAAAATCTCTTTCACATGACTGGATGCAGCTCCTTAACTCAGTTCAGTGAAGCATTCAACATCAATATAAGTTAATGGCATTACTTAGAACTGATTTTATTGCTTTACGTATTTTTGAAACTGAATACTTTCTTTTCTGTATATGTAATAATTTAAAATGTAACCTAACTGAGCAAGCAATATCCCAATGGGTCATTACTGCTTCATTCATGAAATGTATATGAGTGATGTCTGTACTCTACTAAATAATTTGTTTATTCAGAGAGGTAAATTTCTTGGCATTTTATAGAATTGGAAGTCCCAATTTTCTCAGCAGTATTATCCTTTTTCTATGAACATTTTTGTTATTAACTAGGAATCATAACTAATCTATAAATATTTATTAATACAGGAATTGTATTTCATATGTGTGACTCCACTGCTCTGAAATATATTGGGATTGTATCTGAACCTACATTTATTCCATTTACTCATGGGGGGAGAAGCGACTTGCATCACTATAAAAGGAAGCTATAAATTAATATGTGGCTGCCACAAGAATTCACATACTTTTAATTTAATTTTTACTATAGTTTTATAGAGTCATATTACCAGCCTTATTATTTATGAGAAAACTGATGATCATTAAGGTAAATTAATTTCCCCACAAGCTAGTTGCCCACAAGCATGGCTGCTACTCAAATGAGAGCCTATTAAATTCCAAACTACATATTCTTTCCCTTATATTACAGTGTCTTTCTGAAAGAAAAGAAAGGCTTGTGAAGTGAGACACTAATTGTCAAATTGTAGTGTTTTATATATAAACACACACATACACATATATATGTATAAGTTATTTATGGGATTCATTTATCATTGGTGTTCCGTCTCTTCTTTTTTGGTTAGGCATAACATTAAATTTTAAGGTATCAAACAGGCATTACCTATTTCATAAACCAAAAAAAGCAGTTTATGGATATTCTCTTATATTATTTGTATTCTGAAATCAAAAAAGCACAGTGATATAAACTCCGCAGTGTTTGGAATTGGAACATCCAACATTTTCCCCCAAACCTAAAATTTATTTTTCCAAGGAATTTTTCCCATAATTTAAAAACCATGTTTTGTTTAAAAGATAATAGGGCAATTTAATCCAAATATTTCTGACTCACTTACACTCAAGCTTATTAAAATTCTTTGGTGGGACGCCTGGGTAGTTCAGTCGGTTGAGCATCCAACTTTGGCTCAGGTTATAATCTCACGGCTTGTGAGTTCGAGCCCCGTGTTGGGCTCTGTGATGACAGCTCAGAGCCTGGAGCCTGTTTCCTATTCTGTGTCTCCCTCTCTCTCTGCCCCTCCCCCACTCCCACTCATGCGCCTTCCCTCCCAAGAATAAATAAAATATTTTAAAAAATTAAAAATATTCTTTGCTAAGGGTTATTGTGAATAAACATATTTTGAAGACTGAATACATTAAATTTTTTTTTCATGAATACATTAATGGAATATAAATTCAATACTTGGAGGGTTTAGGGTTAATTTAAAACCAAGGAACTACAGGTAACAGACATGTATAGCAAAATCACAGAAGTAAGGAAGAAAGGGGAAAAGAGAAGATGGAATGAATCAAAGAATGGAGAAAGGAAGGGAGAGAGAAGTGTAAGAAAAGAGAGGGGAAAGGAAGGAAGGAAGCTAGGAAGGAAACATTTATCATTTCAATATTGCTTTTCAATGTCAGTCTTTCTGCCTATATTACCTCACATTCCCTCACAGCTCTGCATCTGATATCATGAGCCTATTTTATAACTAAATAAAGAGATTCAAAATGTAACCTAAGGTAATTCAAAATCAGGACAGCCACCTTAAAATCTTTCTAAAACAACTCAGGGTATAAATTGTGGTGCAGCTGTGATTTTCACCATATCTTCCTATGCAAAGTACAGGGCTTTACCTCTTTGTCAGTGGTTCCCAGGCTAACCTGGAAGCCTTATCAAAACACAAGATTGCTGGGCTCCATCCCCAAAGTCTCTGCTACAAGAGGTCTGAGCTAAGGCCCAAGAATCTGCATCTCGCAGCTTTGCAGGTGATGCTGATGTTGCTGGTCTGGGACCATCTTTGAGAATGGCCACTAGAGCCCATGCACCGGAGGGTTGTTTTCTGAGCCTGAGACTTCTGTGTAGGAGGTCTGTTTATCAGCCACCACTGTTCACATCATATATGATCTGGGACTACAAATAGGAAGTTAAATTTGATATTTTTTCCTTCCTCATTTTTAGTCCTTCCCACACCAGGGAGAGCTCTCCTTTAAAACTGGACGAAGTGGCACAGGCCAGAACATGCACAATCTGTCTCCAATTCCGGGCTCTGGTAGCCCTTCCTGCCTCCATGGTCACCGAAAAGTGTCACTTCAAGGACTCAGTATCTCTCCTAACTCTCAAACTTCCTGCAATTCTTCTAAGCAAGATTTATTCCTACATAGTAAGGAGCTTTCTCTTAACATTTCCTTTGTCCAAGTGCAAAAAATTATCCAGTAATTTTTCAATAATTTTATTTTTCAAAAATTGCTGAAAAGCAATGATTGACTTTTCAGTTTACTGAACAGGGGAGAATACAGGAGTGGGTGGGAGGCAGTCCAGGTCACAGCTGATGGGGGAACAATGTAAGTCCAGAGCCCAGGGTAGATAAAGACAGGATGGGCATGAGGGAATGGGCAGCCAGAGTGATATGGCTACCAGTTCTGGGAGGTGTGGAGTAAGATGGGCCCAAAAGATGAGTTCTCTCTTCCAACTGCATCCTTAAGATCCCAGGGTGCAATAGCCAATGGGGTGTGTTGGCAGAAAGGTAGGGAACAGAGGGGTGGTGATGCTAGCTACATCAAGACAGCCGCAATTGACCAGGTGGGTGACTTTTTCATACTTTAGTTTGGATATCTGAATTGACTATCAACCAAAGCTGCTTCTGAAAAGACTCGAGGGAAGATACAAAGACACGTAAGACTAGCTTGCCTTATTCTGAGTCCACACTGACAGAAGACAACTTCCATGTTCCTGCTGCTCCCTGATCTCCTGACCATAGCGGGGGTGACTGCTGTGGCTTTCAGTGGGTCAGACTGATTTTTTTTGAGGGTAAGAGAAAACTCTCAAGAAAAGAGGTTAGCTGATGCTCTCAAGACCTCTTCAGAAAAGTATAATCAATAGGAAATGAGAGTATTCATAACACTTTAAAACCATTTGAATAAAAAAAAACATGTAACACTTTGGGACTGCATGAATATCTCTGAGTCTTGGGCTTGTTCAAGAAGTCTTAAAAGAAAGAAGTGTCAGTTATACCTTTTAAAAATTTCCTATACTATTTTCTTTCTCTGTAAACTTTAATAAAGATTCAACTTCTTCCCGATCCAGGGTAAAGTAAAGAAGCTGTGACTGGGAATCCCATTGTCATTTATTATTCTTCACTGTCATCTCTTATTCTCTGATTATTTCTCCATAAGAAATATTTGAATGAATGACAGGAAACATCATGAACATTGCACCTGCAAGAGATATTTAACACATCCCTTTTTGGACATTTTGTTATTTTTCTCTAAGCTGCTCCCCTTTCCATTTTATTCAGGAAAGATCATTAAGCATTTCAAGAGCATAAACATTTCACCTTCAAAACTTTGGTACTTCAGTCATAATATTGTTATTATGGGGCTATAAATCTAAAATGGGATTAATTTCTCTTTCCAGTACCTATCAACTTCAATTTGGAAGTACCTTTAGATTTCTACCCTGGAGGCCCAATCTCGTGGCAAGAATTATTCTTTATTTTGAGCAATGCCTCCAAGTCTCTTAGGTCACACACCACAGGAAGACAATGTCATGTCATTGCATTTTTCTAGGAAGTTGAAATATATCCTCAAAGTGCTTTTACCAAATGCATGAAAGTCATCAATGTGAATCCTTCCCAATATGTTATTATTATAATTACATGCAGTCAATGCTTTTTGGATTGTGAATCATTTTTATAAGTAATATAGCATTTGATCCTCTCAATAATTCTGTAGTTATCCCACTTTGTGGGTTGAGAAAACTGAGGTTCAGGAAAATGAATGGACTTTCCTTATACAACTAATGAGGGGGTAATGGCAGAGGATTTTGGAGGCACTTCAGGCTCCAAGGTTGCACCTTTGCTTGACTTCTAACAGAGCATAATTCTAAGATGCTTATCTCGACAGTCACCAGAATACAGAAGATGGGAAAGTCACCCTGAGAAGTACTGAGCTGGCCTTTGCATAGCATTGATTTCTAGAATCGTCCTCCTTTTCCTGCTTCCCTCTCTCTCCCCACTTCCTCTTTCTCCTCTCGTCCTCACCTTCATCATCCTCTTTTTCTAGACCAAGTCTAAATTGAACACCTTAGCTGCTAGTTAAGAATAAATTCCTTAGGGTACAGTGCTACAAGGATATTATGGAGGTGATGGATCCTCTCATTCACCCAACTCATTGTCATGTGAATTCCTCCTTCAGGCAGGACCAGGTATGGGAAGTCTTTCTGAGCAATGTGTCCTACCTGGGTCAGAGTGTTTGCAAGTTCCCACTGAAGAGACACAGAACGAGTGTTTTATCAGTGACAGTCAGAAAAGCTGGTTCTGGTTCCTCTAGGTACAGACGCAGGGGCTTAGATGTGGTTAATCATTCCCATTCATAAAACTCCCAGTGCTCTAAATAAAAATGTTTAAATATTTAAGAACAAGTCTAACCCCCAAAATAGATGTGTTATGAGCTGCCATAGCAACATTTCATATAATTAATCATATGATGGTCGAGAAAGATGAGTTCTCTCTTCCACCTGTATCCTTGACCCCCTCCGATCCCAGGGGTGCCACAGTCAGTGGAGTACATTGGCAGCCAGGCAGGGAACAGAGGGGTGGAGAACTACTACATTAAGACAGCTGCAATGAACCAGAGGGTGGTTTTTTTCATGTTTTAGATTGGATATTTTGATTACCTATCAGCAAGAGCCATTGGTCTAAACAGAACATTTTGTCTCTTTCACATTTGATAAATAAAAGCCTTAGCTTTAAATTCTTTCTGATTTCACTGTTCCCTTTAAAGTTCACTCATGTGGAATCCAGGATAGGTTGAATAAAATCACAATATCACCCCCTCCCTACAATCTTCTCCTCAATCTCTAAGCCTGTATGATCATTTTACTGTTTAGAGAAGGTGATATTAACCTAATGCAGAGCTTTTCTGGGGGAAAAAAACTTGCCTGCATTGTCATTTTCAGTGACAAGGGGAGGAGAAAGCATGTCATAAAACACATTTCTCAAAAAGAACACTTCAGACTCATGGTGGGAAAGTAGTCTGCAGCAAAACAACACTATTACCGAATGAATTTCTATGTAAGAGTGTTGGGCTGTAAGTAAACCAAGGGTAAGACCAAGTCTTATCTTCTTTTACTCGCCTTCTGTGCTTATACAGCTCCTTATCTATGAAGAATATGCAATATTTGTGTTTGTTACTTTACTGTTTTTTTGTTTTGTTTTGTTTTGTTTTCCTCCAGATGACAATATGGCTTCCTATCTCTCTGGAAACTTCTTTGTTATTTGGAAAAGAAAAAGTCCTTTTACCTTCAGATAGCTGGCTTGCAATACACAGCTCTAAGGAGAGGAAAAAAAGAAATGAAAGTGTAGGACTCCCATATTAGGAGACATATATGGGAGTAGCTGGTTGAATCCCTTGATAATCTTCTTCCTCCTTGGAACCCTATAGGCTATTATAACTGCCTTCTATTATGATTTTGAATGTACCTATGTCAAGCTATGCTACTTTCCTACCCAATTGATTATCTGGTCCTTAAGATGAGTGTGCCTTATTCACATTACACCCTTTAAAACACTTATAATACTACCTAGTTCCTAATAAATGTTTAAGAAACATTCATTGAGTATCTTATCCTGGATTCCCTAAGAGAAAAAAATAGCCAGTTACAAAATATTATGTGCTAACACTACTGTTTGACCTTAAAGAACTGTCTTTGGAGAGACTTGTCTGCATATGAACTAGCACCTCACAGGACTTTTTCAATATTTCTTGTCTCTCATTGGCCAAAGGTGCATAGCCCCAATGCCATTAATTTCCCCGCACTTCTAAGCTGCATGTGCCCAGGCTCTGAGTATGTCTACAGCACCTCATACCTGACAGCCACAGATAAAAAGCAAGTTGACTGGAGCCCTCACAGAACTAGTCACCATAACATCAGCTGAGGAGAAACAGGTAGCCTAGGACCCCAAAAACAGTGAGACCAAGAGAACCAGAGGTAGAACTGAGGAGGTATCTGATACTTTGGCCAAAGTTGCTAGAGTTCTTGGATGAAGGGCTGGCTGAAAAGCAAAATTCTATTAAATAGTTTCTGAGTTTTACTGGGATGAATGTCATTCGATCATACTTGTGCTATAATGTTAAGGTACTGCCTTGGAACCTTCTTATCAGAAATGTTCTTAATATTTAGAGCAATGCCAAGTACACTCCATATGAACCATATATGTATGTATGAAATGAATGTGGTTAAAAAAATGGCACAAGTGTGACCTTAGTGCTAAGATCAAGTTTATCGACTGAACGCCACAGTGGAACCATACTGTTAATGATGCATTTGTTCATTCTTCCTCCAGATTACTCAACTGTGAACAACAGTAAAATATCCATGAGAATTTGTATATAAACACAAATGAGCAGGGAAGGTCAGCACATTTGTTCCATACAGGTAAATACAACAAGTTATCAAATGAGTTTCTACTCTGACCCAGACAGGTACTGAAGACACACAAATAAGAAGAAACCCTCCTTTCAAGGTACTCACACTTTAGGAGAACAGGTATACATCTATACGGCTGTATCAGAATGTTAAGTTTCCACATTGTGAATACAAACTCAATGGAGGAAATGGTTAGCTAGCTTTAAAAAATAAGGGAAGGTTTCAGTAAGGAGGTGCATTTAGGTGAGCCTTTAAAGAATAAACAACAATTTACTAGAAGAAAGGGAAAGGGAATAACATTCTAGACAGAAGCAACAGAAAAAGAGAAAGGTTCCTGTTCCAGTAAACATGATCTTAACTGAACAATTTCCTTCTAGGAAACTTAGCTGCATCAGTGTTAACGTCTTAAGAGTTTCTCTCATTCTACCCTAGGCCTGAAGTTGGGGTTGGGGTAAAGAAAAAGATACAACATAAAGAAGCATTGGGATGAAAACCAGAGAAGATACTAGTATAGTACTCAGTGCCCAGGGCACACCCAATGTGAGAAACTCTTCAACTCTCCTCTTCTTGCTCTTGGATGATGAATCCCCTTTCCTTTGTCTAGTTTCCAGAACACCTCTGTTGTCCACATCATTTCAGGTAATAAGGAATGGGCGGTGAGCAAAGTGAAGGCATGGACAGTTGGGGAAAATTCTGAGGCAGTTTGACAGTTCTGATGGGTTCCACCCACTCCTTCAACTGAGAACTGCCTCTGTGCTAAAGTTCTTCATTCTTCTTTAATGGTTATTTTAAAGTATGGTAAGTTAGAAAACACACAACATCTTTAAAGACATTATTTTCTTTTCTGCTTTTTGCAAACTAGTAAAAATACATTAATATTTTTTGTTTTGTTTTTCTTGCTTCTCTGATTTTGAGCATCGACTTGTATATCCACTTATTTAAAAATTCATAGTACAGTATAAAATTCTTCTCCACCAGATAAATTTACTAATCCTCTTTAGCAGCATGGTAAAAAGAAGGGGAAAGAAGTTGGGAAAATCTTACCTGAGAAAATTCTACAAAAAATAAATAATGTATTGTTAAAGTATTTGCTTACATATTGCCTTTCCCATTTAGAAATATCCTGCTTTAACTTAGAAAAGCTTGACACTTCGGTTTTGAGGAAAACAATATATTATACAACCCAAAATGTGTATACACGTGTGCGCATATGTGTGTGTGTGTGTGTGTGTGTGTGTATTTTGTAGTGAGGAACTGGTTTTGAGGAAAACAATATATTCTGTAATCCAAAATGTGTATACACGTGTGTGCATGTGTGTGCGTGTGTGTGTGTGTGTGTGTGTGTGTGTGTATTTTGTAGTGAGGAGCTGGAATCCTCCTAAAATAGGACACATTTTATTTTTAATTGCTTTCTGAACACCCACGTTGCGTGCTGGTGGTATCTACTAAAAGAGTAATAATTTATTTTGTATTAGCTTAGAAATGCCATAATACTTAAACTGTGCAATTAAATTTCTGTGGTGGATATCAACTACCTTTGGTACATATTTTTTGCCTTTAATACCAAATGCCAAAAATGAATCTCAAGAAAGAAACGCAGTTTCTTTCTTAGACTGTAAGCCATTCTTTGGTGCATTAACACATGTCTAGCATGCATCACACTGCTTAATGTTAAATCCTGTGATACCTGCAAATCAATACAACAAAAACCCAGAATAACTTTTTTCACCAATTTACATAGACATTACAATTTCCCTTTTTATTCAGAATGTCTCACCCATAATTTTTGTGATTTCCAGCGTATTAGAAGAGTGTGATAGAGCAGGGGCTATTGTGAAAGCCGCTGGATCATTTTAGCTACTACAAAATGCAGCAGCAGCTTCCCTGCTTAAGGGTCTCTGCCAGATGGATCATATTAACGTCTGTGCACTGTGGCTTGCACTGGCTACCAGGGTGTTTCTGGATGCAGTTCAAAGGGGTTGCCTTTGATCTATGAAGCTGTATACATTTTAAGCCAGAAACTATTTATCCTACAATCACCCGTAGTGGGCAAGATGAAACAGGGAACCATTGTTGAAACTGCATCATAATTCAAAGCCAGTACCTTTCTCAGTCAAGTCCACCAACTTGCCATTACCTGGGAAATTCAGCTGAACTCCTAGTCCGCTCTTGACTAGATGGATGGCCTAATGTAGAAGATAAGGGTATAACTCTTTCATAACATAATATTCAACGTATTTTAAAAATAGAGTGAAATATTTTGGTATTTTTATTGTGCACTTAATTTAAGTATCTTATACACCTTGATTGAGGTATATCATTCAGGAAAAAAAAAGGAGGGGCGCTTGGGTGGCTCAATCGGTTAAGTGTCTGACTTCGACTCAGGTCATGATCTCACAGTTTGTGGGTTTGAGTCCCGCATCAGGCTCTGTGCTGACAGCTGGGAGCCTGGAGCATGCTTCAGTTTCTGTGTCTCCCTCTTCCTCTGCCCCTCCCCTTCTCGTTCTCTCTCTCTCTCTCTCTCTCTCTCTCTCTCTCTCTCTTTCTCAAAAAATAAACATTAAAATTTTTTTAAAAACTAAAAAAAATGAAATAGAGCATCTTTTCAAATTTGAGATATTGTTTTATATGCACAAGGTTTTATTATCACTATCTTAGATTCCCCAATTTTTAAAATTGATCTAAGTAATCCATGTTTTCTTTTTATTTAGAAAAGGTGTGATTACTTGCAGATAAGCAACAACAACAATAATAATAATAATTAAAATCACCCATCATTCCACCACCCAGATATTCTAGAAGGTGTAAAATGGCACTGAATTAAACAAAGGGCAACGTGTCTACCATTAACTAAATTAAAAGATATTCAGGGCACCTGGCTGTCTCAGTCAGTAGAGTATATAGCTCTTGATCTTAGGGTCATGAGTTTGAACCCCATGTTGGGGGCAGAGATAGCTTATATAAATAAACTTTAAAAATTTTTCATTTACTCATTCATTTATTCATCAAGTAAAACATAGTGCTGCACACTGAGTTAAAAAACACATAAGATTTGGAATCTGATATAAATTAAGATGAATCATGTAAATAATTAATTGAAGTATATACATTATAGTCTTATAATTATATTTTTGGGGAATATTTAAAGAGCAGTAGTGGCCCAAAGGATAATAATTAACCCACTCTGGGGATCAGAGTAGAACTAAGAAAACAATGAAACTAAAGCTAGACCTTGAGAAATGAATTGAACTGTGTCAGGAAAACATAGATGGAAAGACGAGGAAAATCACTAACTCTGGAACTAGACTGCCTGGGTTCAAATACTGACTCTGCCTTGACACATACTGAGTGTCAACACATACCTTCTATGAGTTATTCAATACTCTTCCTCAGTTCTCTCATATGGGGATGACTTTTTTTTTAATATGAAAATACTGAAGATTGAATCAATTTAAGATTGACTTTTGTAACTTTTATAACTTTTCAAAAGTTTTTTGAAAACTTTTGTAACTTTTTAGGAACTCTCATAATAGCTATCTTTTTTTTTAATATGAAATTTATTGTCAAACTGGTTTCCATACAACACCCAGTGCTCATCCCAACAGGTGCCCTCCTCAATACCCATCACCCACCCACCCCACCCCCCAACCCCCCATCAACCCTCAGTTTGTTCTGTTTTTAAGAGTCTCTTATGTTTTGGCTCCCTCCCTCTCTAACCTTTTTTTTTTTTCCTTTCCCTCCCCCATGGTCTTCAATGAGAAAGAATGAAATATGGCCTTTTGTAGCAACGTGGACGGAACTGGAGAGTGTTATGCTAAGTGAAATAAGTCATACAGAGAAAGACAGATACCATATGTTTTCATTCTTATGTGGATCCGGGGATGACTTAATCTACATACAGTACTTAGAACAGCATTAACTACTATTATAAAGATATAGGAAATACAGACATACCTCATTCTGTTGTTGTGCTTCGCTTTATTTCGCTTTGCGGATATTATTGTGTTTTTTATGAATTCAAGGTTTGTGGTGGCCCTGCATGGAGCAAATCCATTGGTACCATTTTTCCAACACCATTGCTCACATTATGTCTCTGTGTCACATTTTGGTAATTCTCGCAATATTTCAAACTTTTTCATTGTTATTATATTTGTTATGGTGATCTGCAACCACTGATTGCAACTCCCTAAAAGCTCAGATGATGGTTAGAATTTTTTAAATCAAGGTATATACACTATCTTTTTAGACATAATGCTATTGCAAACTTAATAGACTACAGTATAGAAACTTTTATGTGCACTGAGAAACCAAAAAATTCATTTGACTAGCTTTAGTGTGATATTTGCTTTATTGCAGTGGTCTGGAACTGAACCTGCAATACATCTGAGGCATGTTGTGTCTGGATGTATTTGAGGAACTGCCAAGTATTTGGGTCCTTGAGTGCAGAGAAAGAGCTGAGAAGTTGCAGAAAATGTGGCTGTAGAGAGAGTGGGGTCAAATCACGAACAACCTTAATTACATCCTATGATAAGGAGTTTGGACTTTATACTATAGACAAACAAGAACCAATAAAATCTTCAAGGTAGACAAGTGATGTAATATAATCTGAATATCAGCAAAAGACTTTTGGTAGCAACGGAGTATGAATCATTAGAAGGAAAGGGGATTGGAGGAGGGGGTAATAGTTTACAAACAAATTGCTACAGCAATCACGTATTAACAGCACTAAGAAAGCCCTGACTGCATTTTCCAGGTTTTTAATGAAAAGCTTAAAAGTTTCAAAATGGATGTTACCAATACAAGAGGGGAGGAGAGGACAAACAACATAAGAAACAGACGTATCAATGCCTTCTCCTTTCTTATAAAATATCCCACATATCTTTAAAGTCCTATTTGCATCTCACCTCCTTGAGGTCTCTGATGATTCCAAGCCTAGAGCCAGGGCTGTACCTCATTAAAAACTCCAGAGAACTGGGCAAGGCTGTAGATTTAAATATAGTTAGAAACTGACAGAAATAGCTTTTGATTAATTAACATCAAGAATGCTGTATAGGGCAAGTTGCAAAGTGTGAGTGGAATGCCTTTAGAAAGGAGAAGTAAGAAGAAGGCACAGGGAGAGAAAGAGAGCTGGAAGTACTTTAATGAAGTAAGACCAGCTTCACTAGAAATAGAGAATGTGGCAGGGGCTCACGGGAATAAATATAAGAATACTTTAAATATGAAAGATAAAAGTGCCAGTGTAATATTTTCTTTCCTTAGTTCAGGGTCAGGCAATACAGCACTTGTGTTTTGGTTTGTTTTTAGTTTTTTTCTCCGTGTATTTGCACATTTGTCAGTCTACCTCCTTTTTAAACTTATATGATATTTATAGGAAAAGTAATCCATATTTTTCTAATTTGTCTTTCTGCAACTATTGTTGGAGGTTAGAGCCATTTCATATGTACAATATATGTAATTTTTTTAAAACATGAAATCCCCTTCTCAGACCTAATAAATATATGAACATTGACTCAAGCGCTCCAGTCTTTTCGAAACTAAATAATACTTCTAGTCCATATTAAAAGTTAACTGCAAACTTTCTCCAAAAGAAATTCTATACCAGAAAAATGCAGAAAGGAAAATCTCTGGTGAGTAGCAAAGAGTGAGAATACTGAATGGTGATATGTTTCTGAATTAGAAGTTATAATAAACCAGCTGCCTGATCTGGTATAGGGCTTTTCATGCTAAGGTTGGGAAGTGGAAAATGTTAAGGAGAAATTTTCCATTCATCTCACATACTTCACTGCTTAGAAATATGAACCACCTGTAACAGGAGCCCCAGGGGATCAACAAAAGTCGTGCAGATTACCCATTAATGGCTCAGACCCCCTCCTGTTTGAAATTCAGCCCCCTTTTTCCCCTCTGCACATTTCATGATCTCCTCCACTAATTATTTGGAATTCGTTTGTAATAAATGCCTTATGTTCCTCTACTGAGGCATGCTTGTTCACTAACATTTCACTTTTTCTGTGTGATGTGAGTGCCACAATAGAATTCCAAATAAAGGAAAGATAAACTTTTGGTTGAGTTGTATTTGTTTTAGAAAAGGAGAGGAAATAAAACTGTTTATTTGGGCTGGGCTAAATGGTCCAGTCCTCGCATTTTCTCTGATGACTTTCACTGTGCACTTCACTGCAGACAGGAAATGCATTTTTTAATTCTTGGGGAGAATCTAAATTGTCATTGGACTGAGTGTACAAAGCTTTAAATAATTTGTTTAAAGATGCCATTCTATTGTTTAGTCAAAATACGCACCTATTTGGATCCAGGACTTCAGCAAAGTTATTGAGCATTGGCCTTTGGGTTACAGAACCATGCCATTATTTTCAGAGGCTTATATCACTGGAGTGTTGCTAAGAAATATGTAGTCTCTGTGTCCATATGTTTACATCAAATTTATTTCATGTTTATCGCTTCTCGGCCTTTTGGCTAAGATCAAGCGCAAATTTATTTCATGTTCAGGAAATAATTTTTATAAGACACATTTCAGTCCCTACTAATAAATAGTTAAAGATCATTTTTGTTACTGCTGTATCAGCTTCGAGACCAGTGGTTCTCAACTGAGGGGCGATTTAGACCCCTGGAAGACATTTGGCAATGACCAACACATTTTTGCTTGTCACAAGTGGGACAGAGGTGTGCCACTAGTGGGTATAGGCCAGGGAATCTAATAAACATCCTACAGTGTACTGGAAAGCTCCCTACAACAAAAAATCACCTGGCCCTAAACGTTTATAGTGCTGAGATTGAGAAGAGCCCATCTAGATAAAGTCACCTACTATCTCTGAGCTTCCGTGTCACCACTTGTAAAAAAAGAAATTATGAAAATTTCTTGTAACCTATTCATGCGACATTAATGCATGTGTTTCTTTTCCTATATTAGGAGTTATGGATTATAGATTATATTAGAAACTTTTCAACATCTTTAAAGAAGCACAACTTCTAAGACCTCAGAAACGCAAAAAGCCATCTCATGGATACTGCAATGATGCTTTCAGAATGGGCAGTAACAAACAAAAAAGCTTACTCCCTATCTGGTTTCAGGACAATATTTTAAAGTGACACTGAGGAAATACATTCAGTGGATGCTGTAGTCAGCATCCATCAGATCCTACTCAGATATCCACAATGTGAGGTACTGAAGGGATTACTGTCACATTTATTAAAATAGCCAAGAATTAAAATAGTAGTAGCATTTAGAGAAAGTAGCAGTGAATCAAGGACTAAAAATCAGTGACAACAGGTCAAAGCATTAGTAGATGGCAGAAATGAGAAGGGGCAGTAGTATTATAATCATTATTTTACTTGTATATACTTGTATACACAGTACAATCATTATGTTTTTATAACCATTTATCTATTTCAGGGGCCATGTAAGTTTCAAGGGCCATATTTGCTTGTTTGTGTGTTTGCTTGCAGTCCGAATTATTACTGTAATAAATAAAACAGAGACATTTTATTATGGCTCACCCTCATACACCTCAATAATGGACAAAGGAAGTAGGCTTCCTTTTTCAATTTTGTTCACTAGAGAAGTAAGATGCTTTTTTGTCTGACTTCCAAACAAACCACTCAATTTCAAACTGATATTGTTCAGACTTGATCTCTGTGGTCTTCTACACTTTCCCACAGAAGTTCCTTAATTATAGATCTTGGAACATATGTTGGTTTTGCCAACCAAACATACCTCTCCCCTTTCTTTTGATAATATCAGTCCCTTTGGGAGGGACACCCTCCCCTACTCCATGTGTCTCTGAGAGTCTGCCGATCACTGTATTAACCTACTGGTCAAAAGAGTAAATATATGGTCTAGGAATGGCCATTGTAATTGCCAAAGGTTGGGTACCTGATCTAAGAAAAGTTAATCAGAAAATTTCTCTGGGATTTCTTTCTTTCTTTTTTTTTTTCTTTTCATATGGACATACAAAAAGCTGTGTTTCATTTCATGAAAGAAAGAAAAGAGGAACATAAATACTCAGCATCATCACCCTGTAATGGAAGCTCTTCTACAATAGGAGAAAATAAAGCCAAAACCAAAGAAGAATACATCTGAGTCAGTTTTGATAGCTTTTATATTTTAGAGAAATTTCCCATTTCAAATAATTTGTCAAATCTATGGTCATAAACTTGGCAAAAATTTCCCCTTACTCACCTTTTAATGCCTGTAAGAACTGAAATGATGTTCATTCCCTGATTCCTGATACTGGTATTTTGTTATCTTCTCTCTCTCTTCTTGATTACTTTGGCCTGAGATATATCAATTTATTGATCTTTTCAAAGAACTACACTTTGTCCCATTAATTTTTATTAATTTTTTACTTTCTTCAATTTTACTTCATTGATATATGCTATTATCTTTTTTATTTCCTCCTTTCTGTTTAATTTGGATTGAATTTTTTCATTTTTTCAGTTTCTTTAGGAGGAAGCTAAGGTCATTAATTTTAATCATGTTTCCTTCATATCTAATATAAAGTTTAAAGCTATAAAGTTCCCTCCTAAACATTAATTTAGCTGCATCTCATAATATTTTTTAAATTTTTCATTTAATTCAGAACATTCTCTAATTTCTTTTGTAATATCTTTTTTGGCTTATGGGTTATTTAGTAATTTTTTGTTTAATTTACAAATACTTAGGATTTTTCATATATATTTGTTATTGATTTCTAATTTAATTCAGTGCTGGTGAGGAACATAGTTTATATGACTTGGATCCTTTAGAGTCTATTAAGACTTGTCTTATGGACCAGAATGTGGTTTACCTTGGTAAATGTCCCATTGACACTTGAAAAAAAAAGTGTATTCTGCTGTTGTTGGGGGATAATGTCAAGTAGTTAAAATTAGTAGTTTTTCAGGTCTTTTCCAACCTCGTTGGTTTTCTGTCTACATGTTCATCTATTATTGAGAAAGAAGAGTTGGAGTTTTCCAATACAATTATAGATTTACTTATTTTTCATTTTAGCTGTATTATTATTATTATTATTTTGTACTTCACTTATTTTGAACATTCTATATTAGGTATCTACACATTTAGGATTGTTATGTCCTCTTGATGAATGACACTTTGTTATTGTAAAATGACTTTATCCTTAGAAATAATTTTTGCTCAGAAATCTATATTGACTGATACCAAAAGAATCCCTTCAATTTTCCCTTTATCCCTGAAACAAATGAAATTTGTTCTCCCCTTAGCATTTGTCACTCATTGGTCTACTAGCTGAAAGATTCTTCTCCAGGAAGTTGATATAATTGGTTTCTTCTTGCCATTGAGGTTTAAACTCAAATAGCAACTTCCCAAAGAGCCTTCCCTGACCCTAAAAATGGGAACCTCTGTCCCAGTCATTTTTTTTACTCTTTTAGCCTATTTTATTTATTTATTTTCTATGCTCAGCACTTATCACTAGCTGACATTATTTTTTGACATTTATATTCTCTACTTCACTAGAATATAGGAAGGTTTGTCTTAATCACAGCTATGTTTTTACCACTAAAAATAGTAACTAGTAAATAGTAGGCACTTGATAAGTATTTGTTGGATAAATATATGAAGAAAAGAAGGAAGGAAGGAAGGAAGGAAGGAAGGAAGGAAGGAAGGAAGGAAGACGGAAAGAAAGAAGGAAGGAAGGAGAAAAACAAGGGAGGGAGGAAGGAATCTTGAAAATCTACCATTTTTTAGACTGTTACAGATCCTGAAGAGTACAACATGAGGAATACAAGTTGTTAATTTGTCATCTCACATTAAATTACAAATCCTTTGAGAATGAAAATGAAGTATAAGTGCTACAATAGAGATACAGGAAACGACTTTGGGGATATCAGAGAGGGAACAACTGATCATGACATTATATATATGTTGGGAGGGGGATCAAAAAAATCTCCATAGAGAAGGAGATTCTATCAATTCTCCATTGAGTTGGATCTTGGGGTATTTATATAGTTTTGCCAAGAAGGGTAGGACGTTTAAGAAAAAAAAAAAGAAAAAAAAGACAATAACCTGAGCAAATGTTGGGAAGCAAACATCTCTATGCTTGATTTTGAATAATAAAATATATATTTGGGAAAAAGTGTTCAAGTTTTCCCCTAAAATCCTTCCAGTGAAAGTAAAACTATTTTATCAACATAAACTCTTAAATATAATAATATAGTCAGTAATATGAATAAGCTTACCAAATAATTGGTTATAAAATTATGTTTAGATTTATGCATATTTACATATATTTAAGCCTTTTATATGTATAATAAAAGTAATTTTCTCCTTAATTCCTGGAATTATAGAACATGATTTTGTTAAGTGTAGAGATTTTTTTTAGTTAGCTTAAATAAAAATTCACTTGAGAGTTATTATCATTGATATTAATGCCTGTTAAGTTATACAACCTTAATAGATAAATTTGCATAGTTTAATGAAGAAAGATTTTAAATGTTCTCTTATAAGAAATAAAACAATATCCACCAACACCTTTGCCTACATTTCTCCTAGTACGCATCACTCTCCCTTGCACTTATTTCCTCTAATTTGTGTGCCAGAAATGATAGATCATAAATTGAAAAATACTGTCAGGATGTGAAAGTACATTCCTTCTCAATGTGCTTTTACTTTCATTTGTATTTCTGAGTCGTTAGTATGAAATGTGTTCTTCCTTTCTTTTTTTCAATTCTGCCCTACTCAATTGTTCCCTTTCTTTCTAATCTAAGTTGCTATATAATGGCTAGGAAAATGCTTGATTTTTTAGAAGACTCCTTTCTTTAGTATTATGAAATCAGAGAATTATTTCATTGATTTAAGCAGTATTTCCCAAGAGTCTACTATCAGCTAGGTTTGGGGGATATAGTAGTGAAAAATACAATAGAAGTCTCTGACCCTCATGGAGCTTATATTTAATAGGGAAAAAATGTTTTTTATTAAAAAAAATATCTACAGGGGCACCTGGATGGCTCAGTTCATTAAACATTCGACTCTTGATTTAGGCTCAGGTCATGATCTCATGGTTCATGAGCTGAAACTCCACATCAGGCTCTGCACTGATGGTGCAGAACTTGCTTGAGATTCTCTCTCTCTCTCTCTCTCTCTCTGCCCCTCCCCTCCTTGCTCTCTCTCAAAATTAAAAAATTTAAAAAATTTTAAAATATCAATAAATATAATTTTAATTAAACACACAAGAAGTGAATAAAATAACACACCAAAATAACAAAGAGCTGGGAAGAAACAAATAGATACGTGGGAGGGAAAGAACTGAAGAGAGAATATGTGAACAGAGCCCTTGATGTAAGATAGGACCAGATGTACAAGTATATGCTAAAATAACTTTCTAGCAAGAAAAAGTAAGCTTGGTGATATGTAAGGAATGTCAAGAAAACCCACTGTGGCCACAATATGAGAAATGGAAAGCAATGTAGCAAATAACTGAGGGATAATCAGATTCTAATATTTTAAGGGCATATAAAATGCATTTAAAATTTTTGCTGGTGCAATGGAGGCCATTGGAGAGTGTTTAAGTGGAGGAATGACATAATCTGATTTAGGATTAAAAGATGATTCTGGTTGTTCTTAAGAATTGACCATAAGGGGCAATAGGATAAACAGAGAGATCAGATAGAAAACCATCATAGAATCCAGGGAAGAAATGATGGTCCCCCAGGACCAGAATATTATGGAGATAGAAGGAAAGATTGAATTTGGGAAATAGATATTGGAGATGGGGTTGGAAAGACTTGCTGCTGATGGATTGGTTGTAAGAACTATAGCAAAGAGAAGAATTAAGGATAGACTTGGTATTCCATTAGTTGGATTTTAGGTAGGAAGCTTTGTCCTGACACTGCCAGCTGTGAAGTCTCTTGGGTATTTTACCATTCTGAGACTTTGTTTCTCATCTTTAAAATCAGGATACTAATGTCTGGAACTGGCAGTGTTCAGAAAGGTATGTTTTGTTCCATGTCCAGTGCCTCAAACTCACTAGGTATTTAACAAATATGTTACTTTTAAGGACTTTAATAAATATTTTAAAAACTATAATTTATTATGGAGTTCATTGTGACTTTTGCAAGACATTTAATAGAATCTCTTCTGATACTCAGTGAAAGAGCGAAAAATTCCTAAACCTGGTGATAGTCATTATATGTGGTCATATCTGATTGACTGACTGTACCAAACAAGCATTGATGACTGGACTGTTGCCATCTGGAAGGATAGCGCTCTCTCTCTGCTAACATGCTCATGCTTCCACCATTGGCCAGTCAAGTGTTCAACATTTGGTTAATACTTGGATGAAGAAAGATAAGACACGACTACCAATGTTTTAGATGATATAAGACTAGATGATAGAATTAATAGGAGAGATGTTGGAATCAGGACTCAAAATAGTTCTCAACAAGCTGCCAGCATGGGCCAGAAAAAACAAGGAGAAATTTAAGACCTAGAAACATGAAGTTCTAAATTTCTGTTAAAAATTTTTTTTAACCTCATACTTACAGGATTAGCAGCAATTCATGTGAAGGGATTTGGCAGTTGGAGTTGACTACAAGGTCAGAATGAACTTGCAGCATGACTTAGCTGTTAAAATAGTAAAGACAACTTGAGGCTTCATTAGTAGAAGTTGAGTGTCAAGGACAAGAGAAGGAATGGTTCTATTGTGTTCTGTTCTCTCAAAGCCATCTGGAGCATGTCCATTTTGTGAGGCCATGATTTATTCTTTTATTACTGAAGAGTTACAATGTTTCGTGTAAGGTTGAGAATGTAGGAATACAAAATTATATCAAGCACAGATCCTACTCTTAAGGATGTCACAGTAGAGTAGGAGGGAGCTGACATATACATAAATAACTAACACACAAGGGAGAAAGAGATAAATGTCTCAATGAAGATAGCAATAAAAAAATAATGCAGATGTTTGGGATAGATATTGGTCACTATCACTTGTAGACATCAAAGAAGTTGGTCTTCATTCTGTTGGCAGTGGGGTAGCCATTGGAAATGTTTGTTTTGGGGAATGATGTAATCAAAGCTGTGCTTAAAGAAAGAAAAGAGAAACAAATACCCAGGAATTTACTCATTAGTCCATGTGATCCTCACTGTGTCGTGGCTGTGAGATTTAGCCACATGAGGCAAAACCAGGAAAAACTGATGGGAATTGCAAGAAGACAGATTTTTATTTAACATAATGAATTTCTATCCATCATGTTGTTAAAGATGAAAGAACTGCTCTAACAAGTAACCAACCTTTTCACTGGAAGAGTTCGAGCAAAAACTGGATGGCCATGTCTTAAGCCCTGCATGAGCTTAATCAATGACACAGTGATTGACCTTGGGGTTTCTTTCCAGTCCTAGAGATTTTGGAAGTCTATGCTTTTGTGGCATATCAATAATGCTGAGTACTTAACATGTTGGGCAAAATTGTTTCTGTACTTTATGAGCTTCATTTACGTTCTTTCTATTGTCCAAAAAAATCCACTATCTACTTTTAAAACTTATTATTATTTTTCTGTGACAAGATTATATGGAGGAGTTTTTTTAACTGCTTTTGTCCCATTGTTTTATTTAAATTCATTATTCATTACATGTTTCGATCAAATAGCATTGATTTTATTTTTAGTTCCAAAAGCGTATCTTACCAAATTTAAAATGAACTCCAGAATCTTCACCTTAACATATAAATCCCAGGAGACAGAAATTATTAACTACAAATATATGTGCTTTGGGTGAGTTAATACAACCAATGGGATAAATCTGTATTTAACATTCCTTCTCTGTTAAACATACGCATAGCAGTAAAGGTATAGAAATGGCGATTTGGTTTTCTCATTGGTGAGTTTAATTTCAAGGACAATGATGACATATTAATAGTTTATGTCACAAATTGTATTTCTCATTTCTCAACATTTTTAGCAAAACAATGTTTTCTTCAATTTTTTGTTAGTTTCATATTCATGCTCAATATTGTCCATAAAATATGAAAGCATAGGCAACAAAAACATGTGTCTACTACTTTTACACTAGAGAAAATTTTAAAAAATCAATCACCATGCTGACACAGGCAAGGAAACATCCAGGAAACACAGGAAAGGGGACCATAGCACAGGCTCGTGGTGATAAATTACACTGTGGCCAGTGCATGTAACTAAATCAACAGAGCCTGATTAACGGCTCTTCCATATTACACTGCAGAATGAAAAGAAAACTTTGCAAGGTTTCATTAGGGAGTGCTTTTAGCACACCCAGAGGCACACTGAGAGGAAGAATATGTATGAGAAGTTTCTTTCTTTAGAAAATTTGTTGACTACATTTCACTTACTATTTATTAACAGAAAACATATTCTAAGAAAATCAAACTTCTACCTGTGCTTTATTTACAAAGGCAAAAAATTGCCAGTTCAAATAAAATTCATATTATCCTCCAGAATCATGTAGTATCGGAAAATACAATTTGGCTAGAAAATAAAAAGTGTAATTGACAACACTTGTGATATTTAAAGACATCTTTTAAGCACAAATAAAAATTAAGATCAGATAATACTAGATCTCAAAAAAAGGCAAACACAACTCTGAAATTGCTAGCAAATTTCCTACTCATAGGAGTGTCTCCAATTTTGATTTTTTGTTTCAAAATTTTTTTCACATTTTTCAAAATTTGATTTTCAACAGAGTTCCAATCCATCCTCCATTTGAGCAGCAAGACTGCCAATCCCCAGTGATGGGAGATCCCACCACCTGTTTCCCTGTTTTTGGTGACCTTAACCATTTTGAGGAGTACTGGTCAGGTATTTTTGAGAGAGCCCTTCCACTGAGATTTGTCTGATATATTTTCCATGGTTAGACCAGGATGAGGAGGAAGAACACAGGGGTAAAGTGCAATTCTTACCATATCATATCAAGGGTATATACCATCAACATGACTTACCGCCTTGAATGTTAACTTTAATTATACAGCTGAGACAGTCTGTTGAGTTTCTCCATTCTAGAATTACTCTTTTTCCCCCTCTTTATATTGTTTTGAAAAGAAGTCACTATGTCCAGCCCACACTTAAGGGAGTGGGGAGTTATGCTTTGTTGCCCAAATCATCCTAAAATCTGATCACAGATTTCCTAGGAAGCTGCAGCAGTATAATGGTAGCACCTCAGCACTAGCCATCACCTTTGACACAGAGGTAATCACACGTTAGTCAATGCTGTCATATTTGGGTACCGTCCCAGCTCCCACCCACATGGCTTCTAAGAACAGCTGTGACCTCAGGATCTGGGCCCAAAGGGACATGAATGTACTGAATGAGTCCATAAAACAGAATAGATGCCAAAATTGTACAAGTCATTAGTTCTACTGTCTCAACTTTGTTCTTTCCTTTTGCTTTGTTTGCTAAATTTACTCCCACTTTTAAATTAATTTCTGGTCATTCTCCCTCTTTCCATCATTCTTTTTTTACCCTGCCTTATTTCATAAGTGTCCTATTGCCAATTCTTCTTTTACAGGTCACTTACAATGACTCAGCAAAACATTTAATTTGATAAATTTAAGGAGCATCATGTTGATTGTGCCCTACTCCCATATATTGCTAATCACACCCTTAGGCCTCATGTGCTGAAGCTGAGATAGATATTAAATTCCCTTCAGCAAAGAGTAAAACAGCAACTATTTCCATGGTGACACCATTAGATAATAATTTTTTTAAATGCACACTTTAATTTATAATACTAATAGAGATTTTTAGAGATTCTAAAAACCTCGATAACATCAGGCTTTCTTAAAAAATATGTATTGGACATGTACTATCCCCATGCTCTGAACCAGATGCTGAAGACAAAAAGAAATGGTCCCTGACATCAAGAAACTTGCAGACTAAGAGGCAGCATAAGCTACTCACATGGTATAATTGAAAATTAATTATCACCAAAACATAGTTTCTCTATATTCATTCCAAAATTCCAGTCATTACTGCAACTCTCTTTGTAAAGGTTGTAGTAAAAGTGACTTAATACTCATTAGAGAGTTACCAGTGAAATAATAATGTATCTTTTAGGCCTAACTGATAGACAGTGATTTAAAAGACTAAAAATATGTAATGTTGTTAGGGTGTTGTTCTATTATGAACTGATTGATTGTGTTTTTTGATTGCTTTTAATTAGGTCATTCATCTCTATTTGTGGAAGCTCTTTGTCTATTTGTTTTACAGTTCTTTTATCTATCATAGATTTTAAATGTTTTCTGATGTTTACTTGTTTTTATATAGCATTTTTTCTATTTGAAGAATTTCAATTTTACATGGCCAAACTTCTTAGTATTTTCTTACAGGATTCTTCCTTTCATATTCTTTTGGCATTTTTAATAAAAATATTAAGTAGAAAATATTAAAATTTAACATTATATAAATAATATGGATCTTAATTTTGTAAAAATAAAATAAATAGAAAGATAAGATGGAAGGAAATTGTACTTCTCAAATTTTCCAAACTTGTTTTTAGTTAAAATGTATTATTCTTAGAATGTTATAAATGTAACATGTTTTTAATGTACTAATGTATCTCAAAGAGAAAATCTCTGAACCCTCTAGCACCCACCATCAGTTCAGTATGGAAAGGCCAATGTCTTAGGAAATGGAGCGTAGGGTAGGTAAATTTAAAGCAAATGACAGGAGAAAGCTCAGTTTTCCTCTTAGGACAGACACCACTTCTCTGCCAAGATTGGTAAGGCTGGCATGTTCTGGAGGTAAGAGAAAGGACAATGGGAACAGCTGGGAAATAAAAAGAATCAAGAAGAAAAAATGAAATGTTGATAAATGCCATATTGCTCCCTTTATTCATATTTGAATGAAGGCCTTCTGTTCAGTTAGTAACTGAAATCTGTAAATAATTTGGGAAATGCAATAGGGATTTGGAGATTATTCCCATTTTCCTAAACAGACATTAAATGCCTCTGAGTCTATAAAATGCAGCCATTTAGACCACAGGGATCAAAGAAAATGTGAGAGTTTTAAAGCAGTCATTCAACAAAAGGTTGGAACTAGCAAAATGGGAAGAAAAGTGCTGCCTGTTAAGAAAAAGAAAAAAAAAGTTTTTAGAGAACTCTGACCAAGAACAGATTGTACTTAGGAGGCTTAGGAATTATCTGCAGACCAAGGGACGACTATGTGTACTAAGCATATGACCCTCTATTCAGCCCGTGGGGTCACCAGCGTGGCAGTGAAAAGTCTGGCAGTGGGGACAGCAGATTAGCAGTACTTGGGCTCTGAAGCCAATCTCAGTGTCCCCACTTATTTATGTACCAGTGACCTTAAGCAAGTTGCTTAGTCTCTCCAGGCCTCAATGTCCTCACTTGTAAGCTGCAGATAACACCAGTGTTAGTACACAGATCACTGGGAGGAGTGTTTGAGATGATGCCCTAAGCAGTGCAGCTCCGCTCTTACATAGACCATAGACCAATGACAGACCTGGTGGGTTCTCCATAAGTTATTGAACCAATGAACAGAAAGCACCCAATCATTAGCTAAGATAAGCTACTATTTTAGGAAGGAAAGTAGCAGGTAAACGCTACAGACATAAGAATTAAATCTGAGCCAAGTGTGGTATAGGATGTTGTTGTAATGAAGAGTTAGGGTTTGCTTGGCCCTTGTTGAAAGGGATCAACTTAAACAGATAAAGAACAAGAAAGAGAAGAGATAAAAAAAAATAAGATCAGTAGAAGCATTTGGATGAGGCTATACAAATCATCTGTGGTTCAAGCAAATGGGAAGTGGCAGGAAATAAGGTGGAAAATGTAGAAAAGGTTGGGTGGGGCACAGGAACCTAACACAGAATTAATAATACTCTATCATTTAAAGTTAGGTGGTGGATTCAAAAGTGTTTTATTATCATTATGATGATTATTATGCTTTATAACTTACATATATGGCATATATACCCATTTGTATATATTAAATATGAATATAAGTGGTCAAGGGCTGGAGAAGAAGGATTGGCATGTCAAACTGCCAAGTGGAGAAAGATGCCTACATTTATGTTTAATGGAAAGAATTCTCATCTCATATTTCTGGGATAACGATCTCCTCTATTTCTCTGATAACATTTTGCAAGTGTCCTTGTGAACTTAAAAAGTGGTATAAATTTATTTTCAAATAGGTTATTAATAAAGCTGCAAAAGAAAGATGTTGCTGTATTTTCTACAATTTCCTTCATCTTAGAAATTCAAGACTCCCTCTTAACCAATTCCTTAGCATATTTCTGGACATTACTGCTTTACGACATGACTGAGTGTAATATGTAGCTCACAACTAAAGTTGCCGAAAGTTAATTCAGTACACAATAGCCTCTTCTGGTTTCCTGCTCTTTTACTGACATAATGCATTTTTGCTGAAAAACAACTTATAACTCAGCCTATCAGCATTTCCTCTTGACAATTTTAACATGTCAAATAATTAAAATGATATGATGTACAACATTTAATCTCAAAATAATTTTGCATAGAGTTCCTCTAGAAGAATTAGCAGTTTGCTTAAGGTGGAATGGGGCTCTATTGGCCCCAGTGGGAAGAAGACTAAACTGTGCTGGAGGGGAGCAGGGCTGGGTGTGGGGAGGGGTGAAGGAAGTCAACAAGGTAGAGGAGTTCATGCTGAGACCAACAGTTTTGGACAAAAGTGAAGAGAGAAACCTTTGAGTGGGCCTAGAGCCAATATTTGGGGAGGGGAAGGAAGAGCACTGGAGAGGCAGTTACAGGAAAGGCCAGAAAATTTTTAAACAAGAAACAGATTCACACTCAAGCAAAACGTGAACATTTGTGCCCTCACTAAGTAAAGGAAATTTGGATAGGAGAGCTGACATAGACACGCCCTTCCTAAGTGCTGGCAAATTCACTGCAAATTGATATCAGGGCCATTAAGTGCCTGGTCATTAAAATGTAACAATAACAATAATATCAATAAAAATACTAGCAATATTTTTTTTTTTTAATTGAGAGGTTTCTGTGAGGGAAGACTGCTAACTGCATTATTATGAACTCCCTTCTTCCAACCACCTGTGAAGTGGGCGTGGTTATACTGACTTTGTAGCTGAGGAAAGAGAGACCCAGAAAAGTTAAGTAATTTGCCCAAATCCACAGGATTAGTGAGTCCTCCGGGAAAGTACAAGCTGCCAGAGACTTCGGAGTTTTCTGTGTATATTCAGGGCACTCCCTCTCACATTCTATCACTTTCACAAAGTTGTCTTCAAAATTTTGGCTCACATGTCTCCTAAAGGAATTCTGAAAACATTTCTACCCCCTGGAACATTTGTAAGTTAACAAGGTTTCCGAAGTTTAAGTAGCTATAAATATGGTGATTTCTGATGCAGTTTAAATTAGATATTTTAAAATGAAACTCCTTCATCCCTTTAATTTATCCAATATAACATATATTGTAGTGTTTTAATGCCAATCATTATTCATTTTTAAGATACATGAGCAAATTATTTTAAGTTACTGTTTTACTTCTTAACTTTTCCCTTTAGATTCATATTTCCATTCTACTTCCCCTACATAATTATGTCCTATTTTGACATATTGTTATCCTTTAAATCACCCTTACATTTTTTGCTGTAAAAAATATATATAAATGCATTTGAATGCTTTTTTTTAAACTTTCTGTCACTTCAGGGTCTAAGTATTAAAACAGTTTCTTCAAATATTATTTGTACATAATTGACCAAAACAATATAAGTATAATCCAAATGTTGACAGTTATTACAATAAAAGTACATTCTGAGGAATAAATTGTTTAATAATATAGACGGAGCTTTTTTCCAACTGGCTGACGCACCCATGAATAAATATTACTTGCTGCTAGAATGAGAAGGACTTTGTGAAAATAGCAAACAAAAGAGAAAGTATTTGACCACTTCAGGGTGTGACTTACCAAAGGTGTATTAGTCACTGCTATTGAGTCTTACATCGCAGACATTGTATTGAATTAATCAAAATATAGTATCAATTAATAAACAAAAAAAAGTGGTGAGGAGTGACAGTGGGCTGAAGACTTTCGCCCATGTTAAGAAAAAATGATAAAGAAATAATGTAGCTTACAAGTGGGAAAAATATTGAAGAAAATATAGAATAGTATTCTGTTATAAATTTTAACTATAAATTATTAGTTTGACTTCTTTTTCTTAAAGATTTAGCACTGATTCATCAGAATTAAATTTGAAACTTTTTAACTCCTCTTCCATGAAAAATATATAACTGAGACACAGATGGTGTCTTGATAACACCTCCTCGACACTGATATGATGAACTGCCTTTTGGTCACCATGAAGTTGCCTTTTTTTTTTTTTTTTTTTTTTAACTCTCTGGGACAATATTCCATGGCAAGATTAGGGATTAGGATGTCTTTCTTTTTAAAAGTTTTTTTTTGTTTTTGTTTTTTTTTTACATTTATTTATTTTTGAGAGACCAAGAGAGACAAAGCACACGTGGGGGAGGGACAGAGAGAAAGGGAAACACAGAATCTGAAGCAGGCTTCAGGCTCTGAGCTGTTAGCACACAACCCATGCAGGGCTCGAACTCCCGAGCGGTGAGATCATGACCTGAGCCCAAGTAGACGCTTAACCGACTGAGCCACCCAGGCACCCCAGGATATCTTTTTTTTTTAAAGTGGAAGAATGGTGCATGTAAAAGGTGGAAAGTAGAACCCATATGATACCCTAACTAGAAATTGAGTACCTAAAACTGTGTGTGCCAATGAATGCCTAGGCAGGTGTTTGGAGACCCCAGGAATATTCATGCCCAAGTTGGAAGGCTGCTGACATATGATATTAAATATGTTTGAAAAAAAAAGAGTAGAAAGAACACCAACTTTAGAATCAGTCAGATGTGGGTTTGAATCCTACTGTGGCTGCTCACAACTTGTGTGATTTTAAGTACATTAAACCATGAGTCTTAGGTTTCTAATGGTAAAATGAAAATCATAATTCTAAATACCTAGGATGGTTGAGAGGATAAATGAGATAGTGTATGTTAATCCCACAATGTAATGCCTGTAAAAATGCACTCAAGAAATATTAATTTATTTGTAATAAGTTTCTTTAGTCCTTAACTAATGGAGATAATAGTAGTTACTCTACACGATCTGTTGAGGATTTAAAAAAGACCATTTCAGTTTTGTTTTCTTTCCAGAGTGTCAGAATTATTTATCAAGAAGTTTGAATATTTAATTCAATAAATATTTATTAAATGTTTATCATGTACCAGATACTGTTCTAGGCATCTGAATTGAAAAAATGAGAAAAGACACAGTTCCCAGTCTACAGCTATTTGAATGTACCCACCAACTATATTATAATGAGTTAACTAGTTATTATATTTAGGATATTTTACTGACCCTCTGAGAGAACAATTTCAGTACGAAGATGAAAAAATACATTAAATTCTAATGGTGTGAGGTAAAAATGAGAAGCAAAAAAAAATGGAGATGGAATATATGTACTACTTTATCAAGATAGTTAAATCAAAATGAAAGAGAATGATGAAGGTAGTTGAGCAGAAGGCAGAATGAAGAATAGTGGGAGATGTTAGAACATTTATAGATCTAGCAAGAAGGACTGGTGCCTAAGACTCAAAGCACTGTGAGTGCTTTGTGAGTGGTCACTTTGAGTTTGAAAGTGAAACTTTAATGGTTAACATAAACATATGATGAAAACAAGAAGTTAATCAAAATAATAAAAGTCTCAAAGAAATTTTTATATTGATTTCATTTAGACTTTCCCCACTGAATGCAATCCACAAACCAGGGTCTTACAGGTTACAATTCTTGGGATCCCTCTGCCTCTACAAGTACTTCTCTACAGAGTATATATTCTTCACCCACAATTCCTTATTATGTTTTCTTATACAAACAGGGCTAAAGATATGTGATCCCCAAATCTTAACCCATGACTTCATGATTTTCTGGAAGCATAATAGTGTGAACTTTTTTGGGGTGGGAATGGGAACTCTAATGAAAAAGAAAAGCCTAATGTTGTTTTTCTTTTTTCTTTTTTTTTAAATTAACTACATTATGTGCTTTATTATTCACCTCCTCTGTCTTTAATGCATTAGATTTTAAGAAAGTTACTGATACTTTATTCAGGAGAAATGGGAGGATTGAGGGGGAGTGGCAATTTTATAGTTCCTTACAGAAAAAAAAAAAGTTTAAAATATGTGTTTGTAGGCTTAGAATTTTACCAGATGTCCAGACATTATTTTGTTTTTTCTTCATGAGAAATTCTTTTAAAAACCTACCAAAAGTAATCCTGCCTAGCTGTTCTTAAATGAAACGTATATGCCTGAATCTGGAATAAAGGTAAATGAGATTTAAAAGTCAAGTTAGATTGTTCTCAAGTAACAACACATATGTTTAACAATAATAACCAAAATTATCTCTACTTAGATGGCAATGTCTGGATCTAAAGAAAAATGGAGATAACTCTGTCACTGAAATCTCACTTTCGATGTTGTACATTAGTTAAATATGTAAAGGTAAGTTAAGTGGGGAAATGATTTTTATATTTAATTGTAAAACAATAGTTTGGTATCAATTGCTGATTACTCAGTAACATGCACTGGAACTAAATATTTAATATAAACCATATTATTTACTCTCCCCAACTATCCTGTTATTATCTCTATTTTATGTAGGAGGAAATGGATTCTTAGAAAATAAAAATGATTTGCATACAGTCAAAAGCTAGTAAGTGGCAGAACTGAATTTTGAACCTATGCAGACTGAACTACAGTCCGATCTCCATCACTCTTGAGCCTTATTTTTTTTAAGTGTGCTGGAGTAAAGAATTATAGCTCATATATAGAACTCATCCATGATGTGTACCAAACAACAACAACAACAACAACATGAATGTAGCAGGAGTCACTTGATGAACTGATAATACTTATTACAAGGTTTGTGTTGTACAAGAATTCAGTAAAAACGGGTGGAGGGAGGGGAAAAAAAAGAATTCAGTAAAAACATTCTCAGTGTGAGCCATAAAAACATTCTAGGTTGTACTATACAGCCAAATGGATTTACAAAGAGCAGCCTCAGATGTAATGTTGCCTTATTAGGTTTCAGTAAAGAGGTCAGGAAGAGATAGTTTCCATATGAACAAAGAGGATTTGTTCCCTAGAGTATGATGTTAATACTTTTCTTGGGAGTCTATAGGGTTTTCATAAACTTTCAAAAACTTTGAAGGGGAGAATGAATTAAATGATAAAAGACTACTCAAAAATCTCCAACTTTACACAGAAACCGCTTGATTCACACATTCCTTGCAAAAGTACCTAATATTTGCCAAACACAGGTCTTTGCCTAGGGTTCCAGTGACCTAAATTGGACAATTAGGTGCAAATTTCAGAGACCAAAAAACTAAGATTCTGTATTAATAGTAAAGGTGGTATTCAATTCCCAAACTGTGTTCAACTGCTACACCAATTCCAGCCTGTGAGGCACTGAGGAGACACTTCTAGAAGAAGGGACTCTCTGGGTAAGATTAGAAAACAAGTACATAAGGAAAACCAGAGAGGGACAAGGCAGAGCAGAGAAGAGTTCTATCTATCTACTAGATAGAACTATCTACTAGTTCTATCTATCTATCTATCTATCTATCTATCTATCTATCTATCTACTGTCATCTATCTATCATCTATATCACTCAAAGACTTGCAAAAAGGTGTTAAAGAGTTAACGGTCACAGAACATGGTAAAATGAAAAGACATGAGACTAGTCCTGGAGCACTTTCCTTGCTGTCATATGTAGTTGGGGTTTTGTCCTAGGGACAATGGGAAGCCATTGAAAGATTTCAAAGCAAATGAGTAGCATTATTAAATTTGCATTTTGCAAGACTACTCTAAAAAGTAAGTAGGGTTTCCCATGCATATAAAGAGGAAGGGAAACATAGTGAACATTTCATGTTACAAATGTCCCTCTCTCCCACAAATTATCTGAAAGTGTTCCAAACATACTTGTAGAATTGATTTTTAAATGTTTTTCTTTGTATTCTTTTGCACTGAAAAAGTCATCACAAATTGTTCTTCAATATTGAAATAACCAATATGAATGCTTTTTGTCCACCATTTCATGCAGACTACTGACCCTATCTTGTACTCAATTCTTGTACAACACGAGCCATGTAATAGAAACTATCAGTTCATCAGGGGGTTGTTGCTTCCATCCTCAATGCTCTGCCTATGGACATGGTAGAAAGATGTTATAATTGGGAAATTATATTGGAGGATGGGGAAGGGAGAGCATTAAGTTGATATATCCTGCTGCTTACTCTATCATGTGCAGATTAGAGAAAGGAGAAACAAAAGGTAAGAGATCTGTAGGGAGTCATCGAAGAAATTCAGGTAAGAAAAAATGAGATCCTAGGCTAAGGCAGAAGAAGCAGAAATGGAGATGAAGTCTTGGCAAATGTGATGAAAAGTTAATAAGAAATTTATGTGGTTCTCAGACCACACATTTATGTGGTTCTCACACACACATTGTTTGTGTGTCAGGGACAATACACAGTACAGGAGAAAGACCAGGTCTGTGGGAGTGAGAGGATTCAAGGAGCAATGAGAAATGACCTTTGAACAGTATATTTTCAAGTATCCTGTGCACTGTTGTGGGAATGTAACCGTTGTGGGAAACAGTATGGTGGTTCTTCAAAAAATTAAAAACAGAATTACCATAAGATCCAACAATTCTACTTCTGAGTTTATATCCAAAAGAACCACAAGCAGGGTCTTGGCAAGATACACCTATGTTCATAGCAGCATTTTCACAATAGCTAAAACATAGAAGCAATACAAGTGTCCACTGACAGAACAGATAAGCAAAATGTGATGTATACACACAATGAAATATTCTTCAGCCTTAGAAAGAAACTGAAATAAACCAGTTATGAAAAGACGAATGCTGTATGATACCACTTACATGAGTTACCCTAGAATAGTCAAAATTACGAGGACAGAAAGTAGGATGGTGGTTGTTAGGGGCTGTAGGGAAAGGAGAACAGAGAGTTATTAATACCTATGGATTCCGAGTTTTGCAAGAAAGAGTTCTGGAGATGATGGTATTGGCTGTACAACAACATGTACTTAGTACTACTGACCTGTACACAGAAAAGAGTGAAGATGGTAAATATTATGTTCTGTATTTCACCGCAATAAAGAAATTAAGATAAAAAACAACAAAAAAAAGTCATCTACAAATATTTATGTGTAAGGTTACTGAGCATAATATTTAGTTGGAATAAAAAGTACAAATGAGCCAAATGGCCAATAATGAGAGTTTATTTAAGCAAAGTTTACACATTATGCTTTAGAGTAAGACTTAGTGCTGGGAAAAATGGCTAAGTGCATGTCAATGGCAAAGCAGATCACAATTCAGTAAGTACAGCATGAACCCAACTTTGTGATGCCTAGTGACATGACTTAGAACAGAAACATTTGGAAAGACATATACTAATACCCTTACTCCATACTTTTCCAGATTTTATAAATTATCTGCAATTATCTACAATAATTATACCTTGATTTTATGTTAGAAATTATATATAAAAATGTGAATAAGTCTACACAAAGAAAAATGTGAATTTTAATAAAAATATGAACCAGCCTACATAAAAGAGATATATAAATGTCTAATAAGCATGTGGGAAAAAGTCTCACCTTGCTGATAATTAAATGCAAATTGAAACAATTACAGATTATTAAACTGAGCGAATTAAAAAGCCAGTTCCCATCAGAGTGCCCTCATCTCCTGCTCTAGTGGCAGTTAATTGTTACAGGCTTCGGAACAACTGTTTACTAATATGACTCCATTTCAAGCTTCCTTAATAAGAGAGAGACTGAGGGAAACTCCTGATATCCAAGGAAGAGTTAAAAAATCGGGCCACAAAAAGGACAAGGATACAGCACATGCACCACTGAAATTGGGAACTCTACTACAATTAGGACACTATCTGTGTTTCCATAAGTGAACTTCATTTCCCCCTTCATCGCACATTGACTTGCTCTGCAAAGTGGAAATGAGGGCCTCTGGCCCTAGCCAACAAACTGTAGCTCTAGAAACAGAGTTAAATCAGCATATGGAAGGTTCTTTTGGAAATCGCATGTTAGAAACCGGTGAAGTGAAATTTCCAGAAGCAGCAGCTGGGAGAGGCTGCAAAGCCCAAACAACAGGTATCAACCACATACAAGATCCTTTACATTTGTAACCTTTGACACAAGTCTTACAACCATCTCAAGGAGATAATTAAGAATACTGATGCATGGGGCACCTGACTGGCTCAGTCGGTAGAATATGCAACTCTTGATCTTAGGGTTGTAAGTTTGAGCCCCACATTGGGTGTATAGATGACTTAAAAATAAAATCTTTAAAAAAAGAATATTGACTCAAAGATATGTATCATAAGAAAAACTGTGTACACACACACACACACACACATACATACATATAAATTATAAAACAGCCACCTTACAAGAGTAGCTTAAACTTTGACATTTTTCGCAACACCACTCACCATCAGTAGAGAAGAGCCTGACAAAGGGTGACCAAAGCCTTCTCATGAATACTCTCTGGCTCCCCCATTTTCATATGTGGCTTCGCACAACTGCATACACAAGACTGCAAAGTTGTGTACCTTTAGCAATTTAAATATCTTTAGGAATAATTGACCATATTTCTTCCCCCCAAATATCTCATAGGAAATGGAAAAATGATAAAGTAACACCACATCTGGAGGACAATTATGGCAGCCAAAAGTCTTTTTTACACATTCCTTAAAGAATATACTAAGAAAATCATCGTTATAAAATACCTGTATGTCAAGAATATTATAAACTAGTAAAAAATTTAAGAAAACATTTCCAACATATTGCCAACCAAGTTAAAGGCCATCTACAAATATTTAGATGTAAGACTATGGAGCATACATGCCCATAATAAATTAAGACAAAAAGGATGTTATAGTATATCTCCCTGTTGAGACAGAAAGGAGATGAAGAGAAAAAAAGACAGAGACAGAGACAGAAAGACATAGAGACAGAGAGATAGAGATGGGAGTAGGTGTAGCTATAGCTGGGGAAAGGCATTACAAATTTAAAAAGAAAAACTCTATAAAAGTCTTAACATCTTTCTGGAGGATATATAGAAATGAGATTTCTATGTGCCAACTGAATGGTATTATATTTTGTTTCAATATATTACAATAATCATAAGCAAAAAAAAGTTTATTCATCAAAATGACACCTCTAGGGGTGCCTGGGTGGCTCAGTGGGTTAGGCATCCAACTTCAGCTCAGGTCATGATGTCACAGTTCATGCGTTCAAGCCCTGGATGGGGCTCTGCACTGACGGTGCTGAGCCTTTTTGAGATTCTCTCTCTCCCTCTCTCTCTGCCCCTCCCCAACTCATGCTGTCTCTGTCTCTCTCAAATAAATAAATAAACTTTAAAAAAATGTATAAAAAGCAAATAATGGCACTTCCAATGTGTCACATACTATTTTAAGGGTTTTACATATACTAACATTTAATCTTCATGACTACACTCTAAGGTACGTCATGTGGTTATCCCATTTACAGAGAAGTTTAATAACTTGCCCCAAATCCTCAGCTGGTACCTAGCAGAGCCAGAACTGGAATCCAAGAAGGCTGGCTCCAGTACCTGGGCCTCAGCCACTTGACTATACTGACTCTTTTTATGATTAAACTCATAACACAAGTTATTACTCAGTTCTGGTGAAATTATTAATCTGTTTTGTCATTCTACAACATGAAAATAAATTTTAACACAATTTATTGAACATTTTTAATTCTATGTTTTCTGCAAAAAACAAAGCAGTGGTATTTTGCCATGGGGAAACTACATGCTTAAAGCCCACCCACTCTGAGTAAATTATTTCCATATTATATTTATAGAGTCTATTTATTTTGCTATTTTGAGAGATTTTTCACTTCTATAAATTTCTAAATCATTATTCCTATGAAGATAAATTATTATATTCTAGAATTGCTTCAAAGAAAGATTTAAAGGCAGTAAAAATAAAACATTTTCCTTCATATTTGGGGTTTCCATTTCTTGACCATTTTAATATGGTATGGGTTAAAATAAAAGTATTTCACTAATATACAGGGCTTAAGTATCATAAGGCTAAAATCTTATAATCTGAGTTTTTTGTAGTGACATTTTCATTCATCATAGTATTTCACCAAGAATTACTTTTAATAAACATTAATGACTATATCACTCATTTACTTATTTTTAGCTGTAATGAAATAGATACTTTAAAAGAAACTTAATTTGTATGAAAATATAAAACACATAAGATATTTACCATCTAGTATCTAGGTATATCTGGGTAGAGGGAAGTGAATAATCTTTGCATGAGTTTATAAAGTTGATTTAGAAGAAATCTCTGCCTGTCCCTCTGACAAGATTTTTTTGGTAAGAAAACTGTGTTGTAATGAATTGTTGAACCTGTGTTAACAAAACAGTTGAAAGAGATAAACAGTCAATACAGAAAAAGACAAAATACCCAAACTAGATTCAACTAAAATTATGGGATATTTTGATGCAGTCTGTTGAAATGTGCTTTCTCATATATATTAATCATTGGTTATTTAAGTGTGTCAATCCTAGCACATAGGAGAGCACCTATCAATGTTCCTAAGAGTTTCATTCATCTTTTCATCAACATTTATTTCTGTGTGTTATTTATTGGGAGGTTGTGTTAACACTAAGGAAGAATTAGATGGTATAGGCTGAGAAAAAAAGGCTCTGAGGTGGTTCAGGGTAGAGCCTCAGTTTAGAAGGAAAGGAAAATGATTCTATTACCTACTCTTGTAGAAAACAACTGTGAGCCTCTGATCTTGAGCTGCATAATTTGAATTACCACTGAATAACTGAACTCATATTTGTTGACATATTATTCCTATTCATGATATTGAAATCCTGTAACTGTTTGCATAAAAAAGTATTCACATATATTGAAAATGTCATGTACTATATTCTTTCTTGATGGCATCATCTCCTAAGTATTCTATGCTTTGGTCTACTTTCTAAAATTTCTTTATAAAAACATAATTCATTATTTTTCCCCATATTTTTGTCACTAGGGTATTCCTTCTCCTTTCTCTCTATATGACCTGGGCTTGTTCACAGCATGGCAATACAAGAGTAAGTATTCCAACAGGAACTATGAAGAAGCTTTATGAGACTTTATGACATGGTCATGGGAGTCACATAGTGTCACTTCAACCATAGTCACAGACCTATCCAGATTCAAGGAGAAATAATGTAGATCCCTCCTCCCCAATCATGGTCAGAATATCAGTATCACTCCATGGGAAGGTCTTGTGTGATAGGATATAATATAATATAACATCACAGTATAACAAAATATAATACCACATCTCATCACAATATAGTGCATTATAATATAACATATGATAGATAACATAATATGTGGCCATTTGGAGAAAATACAGTCTGCAAAAGTTCACTCTCCAGCCATAGTTTACATCCCTCCTACATGATAAAAATATTCATCCCTTCTCCAACACCTACAAATACCATCTCATTACAATAAGCTCAAAATCCAGGAAATTGTCAATTAAATCAGATTGAAGTATGAATGATGCTCAGATATAGTTCCTCAGGTATATCTCTTTGAGTACATTCCACTCAATTAATGATTTTTGAAATAAAGAGACAAATTTAAGGCAAAAGATAATCATTATGCACACTTCCAGTCAAAAAGGAGTTAATGGTCGATACCAACTCTGAAATTCAGCCTGCACATATTACCAGTTCCCTGAGTGGAGCTCAATCCTACTTCCTGGGAATTATTTACTGTGGCTCTTGGCCTTGCCATCAAGGCCCTGTATTTACTGTTTCTTTTCAATAAAATTTAGCCTATATGTACAGTTGAATACAGTTTTAAGTCTTTTTCCTGCCCATGGAAATTAAGGAACTCAAAGCCCTCCTTCCCTTTTGTATTGTCCCTGTTCCTTTCAGTCTAAGCTGGTATAATTCTTAAAAAAAAAAAAATCATAGGCTTTTTTGTGTCAGTTTGTAATGCACTCCATTATACCACTCACAAATCTCCTTGAAGTAAATAATTTCATCCTGTGATCTCTGTGAGCCTGCAGGAGGAACACCACCCCTAACACTCTCAGAAGCCCTAATGTTTACCAGAAAGGGTGTTCAAACTGTGTCCTTAAGACACTTATAGGATCTTTTGAGTATTTGAAGGGATCTATGAGATAATATCGCAAAGATTTTTGAGGTCTTCACAAGGGCTTTGTGTTGGGCTTGAATATGATTTTTGACCAGAAGCCATTTCTTAATTTTAGAATCATTTGCTATCAGAAGATGCTGAGAAAAAGAAACCAATTTAATTTTTTTAATTTAAAAGACTTGACTCGTTTATATTAAATCATTTGTTTCTTATATTTTCTCTCCATCTAGCTTTTGATTATAGGCAGCACGGAGTCAGATGATACTTTCAATACACATCTATTCTACTATGATATTCTCATTTATGTCAATTTCTACAGTATCCTTTCTTTGATTAAATAGACTTCCAAAAATGATCCCTCTTTTCCATTTCATTGATTTTTTTGAAAGCATACCTTGTTGGTTATTGAGTATGCCTAATTTTTCTGATGAATGCTTATTTATTGACAACTATTTTATTTTTAATTTACTATTGCATATATTTGTTATTTTTCTAATTGATTACATTCTTTCCTTTGAGCATTTACAGTTATAAAACTTCAACTGAGAATCAGTTTGGTCACATTCATTATTATTTATTTTTAAATAGTTTGTAAATAGTGTTTTTTTAATTTATTTAAAAAAATTTTCCTAGCAGTGCTCCATCAACTGATGAATGGATAAAGAAACTGTGGTTTATAAACACAATGGAATACTACTTGGCAATGAGAAAGAATGAAACATGGCCTTTTGTAGCAACATGGATGGAACTGGAGAGTGTTATGCTAAGTGAAATAAGTCATACAGAGAAAGACAGATACCATATGTTTTCACTCTTATGTGGATCCTGAGAAACTTAACAGAAGACCATGGGGGAGGGGAAGGAAAAAAAAAGTTAGAGAGGGAGGGAGCCAAATCATAAGAGACTCTTAAAAACTGAAAATAAACTGAGGGTCGATGGGGGTGGGAGGGAGGGGAAAGTGGGTGATGAGCATTGAGGAGGGCACCTGTTGGGATGAACACTGGGTGTTGTACGGAAACCAACTTGACAATAAATTTCATTTAAAAAATTAAAAATAAATAAATAAATAAATAAATAAGTAAATTTTATAATGTTCAGTTATTTTTAAGAGTGACAGAGAGACAGAGAGAAAGTGGGGGAGGGGTAGAGAGAGAGAGAGGGAGACACAGAGTCCAAAGCAGGCTCCAGGCTCTGAGCTGTCAGCACAGAGCCCAACGCGGGGCTCAAACTCACAAACCTGCGAGATCATGACCTGAGCTGAAGTCAGAGGCTTAACCAACTGAGCCACCCAGGCGCCCCTGTAAATAATGTTTTTAACTTTTAAATTGCCAATGGCACGTTTGACCTTTTTTTTTCCTCAACCAAGAGGTCTCACATGTTTATTACTGAACCAACCTATAGGTGCAGAAACATCATAACCAAGAAAAGTCAATTTCCTGATAGAACAGATCTACTGGTCAGGCAGTAAGGATGTGATGGTGTAGAAACACATGACTTTCAGACAGCATAAATGTGTGCCATCTCATGTTCGATCCCTTACAGACCCAGCTTCGTTCTTCTCCAAAGCCGCCTCTTGGAGTTGTATCGGATTTTATTACCAGTTTTCATCTGAATCCACCGGGTAATGGGATGATTCTGCTTTTGTTTCTTGGCCAGGAATCGCTTGATCCTGAAAGACTTGTGAGAAGACATGGCGAGAAACGGTCAGCCACACACACCACGATGGCAGAGAAGAGCAAAGACTGAACTTTTATTTATTTATTTGAGTATAGTTAACACACAATATTGCAGTTTCAATGATCGACTTAGTGATTTGTCAGGTTTGCACATTATGCTTTGTTCACCTCAAGTGTAGCTACATCTGCCACCTTACACTGCTATTAACAGTATCACTGACTGGATTCCTTATACCGTGCCTTTTATTTCCATGACTTATTCATTCCATAACTGAAAGCCTGTATCTCCCTCTCCCTTACTTGTTTTGCCCAACATGCTACTCCTCTTCCTTCTGGCAACCACAGTTTGTTCCTATATTTATAGATCTGATTCTGCTTTTTGTTTATTCTTTTTTTCTAGACTCCACTCATATGTGAAATAATTTGGTATTTGTCTTTTTATGTCTCACTTATTTCACTTAGCATAATACCCTTTAGGTCCATCCACATTGTCTCAAATGACACAATGTCATCCTTTTTATGGCTGCATAATACTCCATCATGTATATATGTATACATGTCACATTTTCTTTATCCATTCATATATTGATGGACATGTAGGTTACTTCTATATCTTAGCTACTGTAAATAATGCTTCAAAAACATAGGGGTACATATATATTTTCAAATTAGTGTTTTCATTTTCTTTGGGTAAATACCCAGTAGTGGAATTATTAAATTATATGTTATTTCTACTTTTATTTTTTGAGGAAGCTCCATACTGTTTTCCACTGTGGCTGCACCAATTCACCTTCCTACCAACAGTGCATGAGGGCTCCCTTTTCTCCACATCCTCATCAACACTTGTTATTTCCTGTCATTTTGATTTTAGCTTTCTAATTGGTGTAAGATAATATATCATTGTTGTTTTGATTTGCATTTTCCTGATGATTAGTGATGTTGAGCATCTTTTCATGTGTCTATTGGCCATCTGTATGTCTTCCTTGGGAAAATGTCTATTCAGGTCTTCTGCCCATTTTTTAATTGGATTGTTAGTTTTTTTGGTGTTGAGTTGTATAAGTTCTTTATTTATTTTGGTATTAATTCTTATCAGATATATCATTTGCAAATATCTTCTCCGATTCAGTAGGGTTTTTTGTTTTGTTTTGTTTTGTTGATGATTTCCTTTGATGTACAAGAGCTTTTTATTTTGATGTAGTCCCAAAATTATTAAATGAAATGACTGGGTGACTCAGTCACTTAATTGTCTGATTCTTGATTCTCACAAACCGTGAGACTGAGCCCCACATGGAGCTCTGCGCTGACAGTGCAGAGCCTGCTAAAGATTCTCTCTCTCTCTGCCCCTCCCCTACTCTCTCTCTGAAAATAAATAAACATTAAAAAAACTGAATATAAGGGGCGGCTGGGTGGCTCAGTCGGTTAAGCGTCTGACTTCAGCTCAGGTCATGATCTCACAGTCCATGGGTTTGAGCCCTGCGTCAGGCTCTGTGCTGACAGCTCAGAGCCTGGAGCCTGTTTCAGATTCTGTGTCTCCCTCTCTCTGACCCTCCCCCGTTCATGCTCTGTCTCTCTCTGTCTCAAAAATAAAATAAAAAAAAATTAAAAAAAAACAAAAAAAACTGAATATAAGAAAATTATTAAAGACCTCAAATAGCCAAAGCAACCTTGAGAAAGAACATGGTTGGAGGCATCACACATCCTGATTTCAAACTATATTAAAAAGCCATAGTAATTAAAACATTATGGTAGTGGCCTAAAAATAGACATATAGACCAATGAAACAAAATAGAGCCCAGAAGTAAAGCCATGCATATATGATCAACTAATTTATGACAAAACAGCCAAGAATATATAATGGGGCTAAAGATAGTCTCTTCAGTAAATGGTGCTGGGAAAAGTGGACAGTCACATGCAAAAAAATCCCCAACCGACCAACCAACCACCCAACTGAACCAAATTAAACCAAAGAAAGAAAGAAAGAAAGAAAGAAAGAAAGAAAGAAAAAGAGGACCACTATCTTATACCATTCACAAAAACTAACTCAAAATGGATTAAAGACTTGAACATGACCTGCAAACCATAAAACTCTTAGAAGAAAACAGAGGGAGTGAGCTTCTTGACATCATTCTTGGCAATGATTTTTTGTATCTGACTCCAAAAGCAAAGACAACAAAAGCAAAAATAAAAAGTGAGACTATATCAAACTAAAGGCTTTTGCACAGCAAACATCAACAAAATGAAAAGGCAGCATTCTGAATAGGAGAAAATATTTGCAAATCATAGATCCAATATGGGGTTAATATTCAAAATATTTAAAGAACTAGGGGCGCCTGGGTGGCGCAGTCGGTTAAGCGTCCGACTTCAGCCAGGTCACGATCTCGCGGTCCGTGAGTTCGAGCCCCGCGTCAGGCTCTGGGCTGATGGCTCGGAGCCTGGAGCCTGTTTCCGATTCTGTGTCTCCCTCTCTCTCTGCCCCTCCCCCGTTCATGCTCTGTCTCTCTCTGTCCCAAAAATAAAAATTAAAAAAAAAAAAAAAAAAAAAAACATTGAAAAAAAAATATTTAAAGAACTCATACAACTCAATGGAAAAAAACAAACAAAAATCAACCAATTCCATTGAGATATAGGCAGAGGATCTGAATAGGTATTTTTCCAAATAACATATACAAATGGTGAACAGGTACATTAAAATGTGCTTGACATCACTAATCATCAAGAAAACACAAATCAAAACCACAATGAGATGTCACCTCATACCTGTCAGAATGACTATTATCTTTTTTTTTACTTTTTTTCTTTTATTTTTTTCTTATTCTTTTTTTTTTACATTTTTTTACATTTATTTATTTTTGAGAGACAGAGCACAAGTGGGGGAGGGGCAGAGAGAGAAGGAGACACAGAATCTGAACCAGGCTCCAGGCTCTGAGCTGACAGCACAGAGCCCAATGTGGGGCTCGAACTCACAAACAGTGAGATCATGACCAGAGCTAAAGTCGAGCGCTCAACCGACCGAGCCACTCAGGCGCCCCCAGAATGACTATTATCAAAAGACGGGGAGGGGGAGGGGAGACAAGAAATAACTGTGTTGGCGAGGAAGTGAAGATAAGGAAAACTTTGTGCTCCTCTACAGTGAGGGATAAGGGCTGTAAATTGGTGCAGCCAATATGAAAAATATTTATGCAGATTCCTCAAAAACTTAAAATAGAACTATCATATGATTCAACAATTTTACTTCCAGATATTTATCCAAAGGAAACAAAAACACTAACTCAAAAAGATATATGCACCCTCATTTTCTATGCAGCATTTTTAACAATAGCCAAGACATATAAGCAAGTGTCTAACAATGCATGAATGTATAAAGACAATATGGTATGTAAATACAATGGAGTATTATTCAGCCATAAAAAAGAAAATCTTGCCAACTGACAACATGGATGGACCTTGAAGTCATTTTACCAAGTGAAGTAAGTCAGACAGAGAAAGACAAATACCATATGATTTCACTTATATGTAAAGTAAATGTAAAATCTGAAAACAAACAAGCAAAACTGCCAAACTCCTAAGTACAGAAAATAGACTAGTGATTGTCAGAGGCAGGGGCCAGGGAATAGGCCAGATGCGTGAAGGTAGTCAAAAGGCACACTTTCAGATATAAATTAAATGTCATGGGGATGAAATGTACAGTATGGTGACTATAGTTAATAACATTATATTGTACATTTGAGAATTGCTAAGGGAATAGATCTTAAATGCTCTTATTATAAGAAAAACACTAGTACTGTGAGAAATGTTAACTAGACTTACTGTGATGAGCATTTCACAATATATACAAATAGTGAATCATGTTATACACCTGAAATTAATGTAATATTATATGTTAATTTTATTTCAATTAAAGAAACTAAATCATAGAAGCTACTGTACGATTATATTTCTCTGAATAATTTAAAATACACAGAAAAAATGCTAGATACATAGAAGACACTTAAATTGATAAATTTGTTGATGAATTGCACTGAATTAAATTCTAAATAATGTTTGATTTTAAAAAGCATGCAAATTTGAGTTTAGCCAGTACAAATTTCATTGGAACTTTTTCTTTTTTTTTTTTTAACGTTTATTTATTTTTGAGACAGAGAGAGACAGAGCATGAATGGGGGAGGGTCAGAGAGACAGGGAGACACAGAATCTGAAACAGGCTCCAGGCTCTGAGCAGTCAGCACAGAGCCCGACGCAGGGCTCGAACTCACGGACCGCGAGATCGTGACCTGAGCCGAAGTCGGACGCTTAACCGACTGTGCCACCCAGGCGCCCCCATTGCAACTTTTTCTTAAGTGAAAGTCCACATGGAAAATAAGAGATAAAGGTGGAATTGTATTGATTGAAACAGGGGATCCACATCATAACTGCCCACTGTCTCCACCTTCTAACCTAAATACCCATCCACCACAAAAATCTTTGGAGAAGCTCTATGAATCCCCTAAAGTTTATCAGAACACTTAAACATGAGCCTAGTCTCATAATATACCTGATAATCCTTTGTAAGTGAAGTGTGGCTTCTTAATTAACTAATGCTTTAGTAGCTCTTCCCTTTGGACATCTATAAAGAAAAAATATGAATAGTTCAATCTTTAGATTTTAAAATCAAAAGTCATAAGATAGGCCAAAGAGATTTGTGAAGATCTGATGAAAAATGCATTCAAAATGATGACTCAAATGAATCAAAATAAAAACAACAAAGAAAACAAAGAAAATTCTGTTCTCATCCAGACTTCTCAGGAGTCACATAAACAGCCAGCTATAAACCCAAAGAGAAAAATCACCTTTGATCATAGTTTGGCATAACCACATGTCCCTTAAAATCTCTGCTCACTGACTCCAACATTAGGAATGTCTGTGTCTTAATATTATGTGGATATTCATTTTTTTCAGAAGCCAAGTTACGTGTCTTGTATCAGACACACACTCATACTTCCGAATTTCCATGAAACAATTCTGTCTGCATTTACTCAAAATGCAACCTGAACAAAAAACTATTCAGAACTTGATTATAAATAGATTCTTTTGTTAGTTAAAAATCTGGTTCCTTTCCTGACAGCGAAATGCCTTTTGGAGCTTCTAAATATTTATTTTAAAACCTCACCTAGCTCCTAAAATAGTAGATTCACCTTTTATAAATCATAAATGAAAGAATGGTCTAAAACTTAAATGCAATTATCTTATAAAATAAAGTCTTGTGGAGCTTATTTAAACTCAGACTTCAAAACATTGATTTTTACTTTCAATAATATATAACCATTACATTTAATACCTATTTTCTCTACTGATATATCCACATTGTGATTTAAGTAACAGTAGGAAGAATTTTATATAGCTGTCAAATCTCTCAGTCAACTATATTTTAGAGATCTACTTTCCCAGTTGTTTGAATAGCCTTTATAATAAGGTACATGAAATTTGTAAGTAAAGCTAAAATAGATTGTGAAAAATCTTAGATTATTTCTTATTAGACGATGTAAAATTTATGAAATACCAAGAAGAGCTTTTATATTCCATCTTCAAAATTGATTTTATACTTCTTTTATTGTTTGTATGGATTCACATTTGCTTTAAATGTACATGTGTTTTGTGGAGGACGGGGAACAGTACGTCCAAAGACGTTGTCATATGACAGTATCTGATGTAGCATTTTAAACATTATTTTGACATCTCTAATAAAAATCAGGACATACTTCAAAGTATACATCAAGAACTATTACTTATAAACCCAGAGCAAATGAAATGGAAAATAATATTCTCAGCAATTTAATTTGGATTACATCTATCCATGTTTACTTGCTTCTGTACACTTAGACGCACTAATGCTAAAAAAATTAATGTTGGCAAGAGGAGCTATGCTAAAAACTTTTCCTAAGACATTAATTCCCTCTTATTTTTTGGAATGCATAATCTGTAAATTTTACTGACATTGTAAATCAATCAAAAGTGCTTAGAATACCAAATGAGTGTATGCTTCATAGTTAAATGTACAATAATGGAAAAGATGAAAAACATTACTGCACCACTGGTATGGTGGGAACGCTTATCTAATTACACAGCTCATCAGTTCCTGCCAAATAAAAGGGCAACAGCCAGGTGGAGCATCTTGATTTGCTATGTAGTTCTTTAACAGGAATGTTCAAAAATATTTTATTAAATCTGAAAGAGGTAATCATCAAAGATCAGTTATTAATCCACCCAGAAAAATGTACTCCTTTCAGCCTTGTTTTTGGAGCAGTGATTTCAGCCATCAAATATGAATACTTTTTTATAACACACTGATACTACACAGCTATAATCTTCTTTGTTATTTTCAATAATTCTGAGTCTTTCCTGTATGGCATAGGGGTTCTTTGTTGTTGTTGTTTTAGAACAAAAATTTAAGTTTATTTATGTATTTTGAGAGAGAGAGAGAGCGTGAGCAGGGGAGATGCAGACAGAGAGGGACAGAGAGAATCCCAAGCATGCTCCTATGCTCAGTCCAGAGCCTGATGCAGGGCTCCATCTCATGAACCATGAGACCATGACCTGGGCTGAAATCAAGAGTCAGACGTTTAACCAATTGAGCCAACCAGATGCCCTGGCACAGTTTTTAATAAACCCAGCTCTTGAACAATTGTATAATCAGTGGCACACCTAAAAGGGTACAGTTCCTCTTTACAGAGAGAACAACTAATAAAGCTTTCAAAATGAAAATAAAAATAAAATAAAACAAAACATCTCTCTTTATCAATAGCTGCCATTTATCAAGATCCAGGAACAATATAGCTACACCCGCACAATGAATAGTCACCTAGAGATTTAATCAAGCATAATTTTATGCAGTTCTGGAGTAAAGTACCAATTTTTCTTTTTACAGTAAACCTTAGACAGAAGTCTAAGGAAATATGCCCTGTTATGGTTTCAATTGTTTCCTGTTATTACTCAATTGAGTTACCAGCTGGTCCTTCTCTTGTCTTATGGTTCCTCATCCTCCATGTTAGACTGTTTCCATTCTATGTAAAAAATACCAGCCCCTGCAGATGTTCACTCTATATATTTTAAAATACAATACAATGTCTCAAACAAACATGTCCACATCAATAACTATGTGTGTTTGCACTTTACAGTGAACAAATGATTGTAATTATAGATGCAACATGTAGCATTACCATCTTCATTTCACATGATGCAATGTGCCTTCTATAAAACGCTACCTTCTGTTCCTTAGTATCAGATAGGTTTTGTGGAACACTTTAGGTAAGCAGAACAATGGGAGAAAGAGGAAAATAAAACCGTTACTGACTACTTACGATGTGCAAGACTATTACACCATAGAAACATTATATTTTGTCTAATTCTTATACTAAGTTTTTAAGGTAGATATTTTTATCCTTAAATTAAAATTAAAGACATCAAGAAAGACTTCAGTAGGCAAAGATACATGCCCAGGTCATATACTAGTTACTGATGGAGCCAAATATGTATAATCTATGGGCCTCAGCTTGTTTTAGATTACAGTTTCTAGGCTCTATGGAACCTAAAAAATTTTCCTGTCATTACTAGTGAAGACTTTTGCTTTGCAGTTATTCTCTTCTATGTTTTATCGCATTTCTTCTTATTCTCTTCTCCTGCCTCAGCTTGTAGAAGCAGTTGAGGTACAAACAATTGCTTATAGCGCCACTGGAATTTTCTTGTTTGACGATTATATTATTACTGTATCAACACAGAGATTTAGCATTGTCTCTGCCAAGGCAAGGATATTTCCAATTGGTGATTCTCAAGTCATATTGTTGTACTAATGCTTAATATTGTCTTTAGGAACTCAAAGACAAGAATAGGAGGCATGCTTGTTCATTTTACAGGTGAGCAACTTTGTATGCAACTTAACATGCAAGTGTAATAGAAATCACTGGTCAGAACCCTTATAGACTAAAAACAACTTGAATTTTGAAGTAAACTCAATAAACTAAAAAGAGAAATAGAATTAAATTCAATAAAAGATGTCTGCTCTCACCACTTTCATTCAACATAGTGCTGGAAGTTCTATGCATTCAATGATGCAAGAAAAGGGAATTAAAGTCAGGGGACAAGTTGAAAAGAAAGAAATAAAACAGACCGATATGCTTATGATATCATTGTCTACATAGATAATCCCAAGAATACACAAAACACTTTCTAGAACTAAAAAAGTAGTTCAGCAAGATTTCAGGATACTAGATAAGCACACAAAAATCAATTATATTTCTACATAGTAATAATAAACATCCAGACACTAAAATTTTAAATGCAGTACCATTTATAATCACTCAAAAATTTATATACTTAAGTATAACTCTAATAAAAATACATGATGTATATGCTTAAAACTGAAACCAATGATGAAATAAAATCAAATAAATTTATATATTTTGATCACCTTCATCAATTTCACCCACGAATAAAAGGATAACCTTTTCAGTAAATGGTGCCAGACAAATGGAAACAAAAACAAAAACCTCTACCTAAGTGTCCCACCAATCCAAAAAAGCAAAAATTGATAAATTGGGTTACATCAATTTCAAAAATATTTGATCTAGGAAAGATCCTGTTAAGATTATAAAAAGCTAAGCTACAGAGCCAGAGAAAATATTTTCAAACCACATATCTAACAGGACTTGTATCTATAATATATAAAGAGCCCTCAAAATCTAGCAGATAAAATATAACTAAATCCAAATAGAAGATGGACAAAAAATGTAAATATACATTTCATCAAAAAAGATATATAGGTAGTGAATAAGTACATTAAAAGATGTTCAGTATTATTACTCATTAGGGAAATGCAATTTAAAACCACAAAGACTGGATAAGAGAAAAAGAGAATGTGTATAATAAGATAAGAGAAGAGGCCAATGGTCTGAGTCTTGAGCCACTGATATTCAGAAGACAGAAGCATGAAGGCACGCCAAGGGCAGGTGGGAGGGGGATACTGTTAGAAGATCTTTGACCCATTTCAGGATAAATTTCTGCCTCATGTAGATTTAACCCAGAAGAATACACCTCTAACTTGTTTTTAAAAATTAACACCCTAGGGGCGCCTGGGTGGCTTGGTCGGTTGAGCGTCCGACTTCGGCTCAGGTCATGATCTCATGGTCCGTGAGTTCGAGCCCCGTGTCGGGCTCTGTGCTGACAGCTCAGAGCCTGGAGCCTGTTTCAGATTCTGTGTCTCCCTCTCTCTCTGCTCCTCCCCTGTTCATGCTCTGTCTCTGTCTGTCTCAAAAATAAATAAACATTAAAAAAAAATTAAAAAAAAAAAATTAACACCTGAGTTTTTTTTAAAACTAAAATATTGGCTGCCTTGTCAAATGCATAGGAAAATGGTGAACCTTAAACCACTGCTTGAAATCTAATCAAAATCTATTTATTCACACAGCTAAAGACACTCCTATCTTCCTTTAAACAGTATGACAATACTCTCATAAACTTTCTGCTAATGCCCCTGCAAATGGATTTCTAAATAGAATACATTGCAGCCTGTGTGCTGATTCAACTTAAGCTAAATATTATAATCACTAATAGAAGGCTGCCAAACCCAAGTTCCCATGGGAGGTGGTTAGAAACAAAATAAACCTTTGTAAAATTATTTGTATAAAATTCACCAGGACAATGTCGAGACGAATCACTAGCCAGAGTATGGAGAATATCATCATCCATCAGACAACTTCTTAGTAAAGCAAAAATAGAAATCTTTTGGCACAAAATCAAAGACCATATTTTGAAGTAAAAAAGATCAACAGAAGAACAATAAAGCCTTTACAGTTTAAATTCTCAACCTTAAAATCTCCCTCAAAAATAATTTCTTTGTTTCTTTAACGTTTCTTTTTTTTTTTTTAATTGAGGATAAGTATTACTTCCACTAAAAATCTATCAGATTTTTGGTACTTTGTCCTGTGATAAAAAGCATTTCACAACAGACAAGGGAAAAGCTGAACTGAAAAGTGTTTAAAACTTAGTTTTGAAGGAATTGGGAGAGACTCATTTTTCCTAAAGTCACTAGTGTCCAAATGTTTTTATAATATGCATAAGTGTAAAAAATTTTAAAACACTACCCTTAAACTTGAGAATTTTTATAACTAATTTGAGGATAACCAAAAGAGAAAAGTTTCAATCTAAGACTTAACTGCATCTCTAAAACCAAATTGCTTACAAGACATTTTGTTTTAAATGCCTAAAAAAGACATTTTTTCCAAAATAAAGAACAAACTTGCCATCTTCTAATTCAAAGTGACAACTATTGGTAGTATTTCTGTCTTTATCAATAAACTCCTCTGCTTCAGTTCTCTAGTTTAAAATATTCAACCAGTTTTTATTCCTTTTCCTTTTTTCATCAGCCTTTATCCAATCACATAGTATGTTTTTGAAAATGTTTTTTCTCAGTGCAACTCTGCATAAGAAACTCTACTTAAAATACTGTGTTCTTGGGGTGCCTGGGTGGCTTAGTCGGTTAAGCATCCAACTTCAGCTCAGGCCATGATCTCATGGTTCTTGGGTTCAAGTCCTGAATTGGGCTTTCTGCTGTCAGTGCAGAGCTTGCTTCAGATCCTCTGTCCCCTTCTCTCTCTGTCCCTCCCTTAGTCTCTATCTCAAAAATAAATAAACATTTAAAAAATAATAAATAAAATAAAATAAAATAAAAGTTCTGTGTTCTCATGAATTCAGAGAAATATGTCATTAAGACAGACAGGAACAAGTCTATGAAGGTTTTGTTTGTTGTTGTTGTTGTTGTTGTTGTTGTTGTTGTTGTTGTTGTTTAAAATCCCATTAGCAGGGAACAAAGCCTACAAAAGCCACACTCACATGGAGCTTGTATTCTGTTTGGGGAGACAAGAAACAAATCAGTAAATTACAGTAGATTAGAAGGATCAATTTCTGAAAAGAAAAATAAAGAACAAGGGTTACTGAGTGTTGGGGAGGGGGAGCAATTTTAAACAGGGTGGTTACTAAAGGGCTCTCAAAGGGGTTAAGTGTCAGCTAAGATCTGAAAAAAGTGAGAGAGAGGCCATGAAGATAACCTGGGGCAGGAGATTCCAGGAGAAAGAAATAGCTAATCCAAAGACCCAGGGTTTTGAGGAACAGAGAGACCAGCATGCCTAGAACAAAGAGTAAGGGAGCAAGGATCAGATGAGAAGGTAAAGGGAGGCAAAACTAGAAGAACCTTGTGGGAACTTTAAGGAACTTTGGATTTTAATCTGAGTGAGATGCGCAGGCACTGGAAGATTCTGGGCAAAGAACAGCAAGATCTGGTTTACCTCTGACCACTACATTGAGTACATTCTATAGGACCCAAAGATGGATGCCAAGAGACCAGTAATCCAGGAGAGTCATGATGATCGGGAGTTAGAATAGAGTAAGAGCATAAAGGTGGTGAGAAGTGGCATAATTCTAGATCTATTGTAAGAGCAGAGACAACTGGATGATGTGGAGTTACAAAAAGAGAGGAAGCGTAGAACCATTAACTGAGATGGAGATATTTGTGGGTGAACAGATTTGGGTATAAGATCTGGTTCAGTTAAGGACATATTAAATTTGAGAGGTCTATTAAATATTCAAATGGATTGCTGAAGGAAACTGTTTAGGTTAGAGAGATCATTAAAAGCATAAGGTGTCAGATTTAAAACTATAAAACTCCTAAAAGAAAACATAGGCAGTAATCTCTTGGACATCCACCTTAACAATACTTTTCTAGCTAAGTCTCCTCAAGTAAAAGAAACAAAAACAAATGGGGAATACATCAAAATAAAAAGGGTTTTCACAGCAAAGGAAACCATCAACAAAACAAAAAGACAACCTATTGAATGGGAAAAGATATTTCCAAACCACATATATAATAAGTCAATATCCAAAATATATAAAAAACTTACACAACACCAAAAAAAAAAAAAAAACAAAAACCAAAAACACAAAACCCTTAAATAATCTGATTAAAGATGTACAAAGGACCTGGATAGACATTTTTCCAAAAACATGCAGATGAAAAACAGACACATGAAAAGATGTTCAACATCACTCATCATCAGGAAAATGCAAATCAAAACTACAATGAGATATTGCCTCACAGTTGTCAGAATGGCTAAAATCAAAAAGACAAGAAATAACAAATGTTGGCGAAGATGCAGAGAAAAAGGAACCCTGTGCATTGTTGGTGGGAATGTAAATTGGCACAGCCACTGTGGAACACAGTATGAGTTTCTTCAAAACATGAAAAAATAGAAATACCATACAATGGGTATTTACCCAAAGAAAATGAAAACAGTAATTTGAAAAGATATATGCACCCGTATGTTTATTACAGCATTATTTACAGTAGCCAAGACACAGAAGCAACCCAAGGGTCCATTGATAGATGAATGAATAAAAATGTAGTATATATGTACAATGGGTTATTACTCAGCCATAAAAAAGAATGAAGTCTTGTAATTTATGACAACATGTATGTACATAGAGGCTTATGTACTAAATGAAATAAGTCAGAGAAAGACAATTACCATATGATTTGCTCATATGTGTAATTAAAAAAAACTCAAATGAGCAAACAAACAAAATCAGAAAGATTCATAAATATAGAGAACAAACTTGTGTTACCAGAAGGAGGAAGGGTGGGGAAGGGCAAAATTGATAAAGGGGATAAAGAGGTACAAAATTCCAGTTACAAAATAAATAAGTCATGGAGATAAAAAGTCAGCATAGGGAATATGGTCAATAATACTGTACTAACATTGTATGGTGACAGTGTGGTAAGCATTTTGTAATGTAGGAAATTACTGTATCACTATGTTGTACACCTGAAGCTAATATAACATGCATGTCAACTATACTTCAATAACAAGTTTCAAAAAAAAAAAAGAGAGAGAGAGAGAGAGAGCGCATGAGGGAATACAGAAGAGAACTATCTCCAGGGTCTCCAATATTAAGAGGTCTCTGGGAAACACACAAAACATTTCTAGAATTTCTATTTTGTTCTTTCTCAGATGCTATTTGCTATTATTCTCTTTATGTTTTGATTCCTTATTTTGATACTTAATCATTCTAAACATACATTTTTATATTATCTTGCACTTCATTTTCCTAATATCAGAAGTTCTTGATAACAACTCTACAATGGGAGAGTCCTTCCAAAATTGGTGGGGTATTTGTTTCTGCCAAATAACCCAAACAAATATTCATTTTTTTAGTTGATTTCTCTTTGGGGGGAATCTCAAACCTCAAATTCATGGGGAAAATAGCCCAGGATTTTTAAAAAAAATTTTTAATGTTTATTTATTTTTGAGAGAGAGAGAGGGAAAGCAGGAGAGGGGCAGAGAGAGGAAGACACAGAATTTGAAGCAGGCTCCAGGCTCTGAGCTGTCAGCACAAAGCCCAGTGTGGGGCTCAAACCCAGGAACTGGGAGAGCATGACCTGAGCTGAAGTCAGATGCTTAACCAACTGAGCCACTCAGGCGCCCGGCCTGGGATTTTTATTTTCCCCAGGAGAGGCTGCTGACCCTGAGCCCAGACAGAAACATACAAGTTTCCTATGAAATTGTTTTATTTTTTAATTTATCTCTTAACATAAAATGTTTGGAGAAACTAGGCTTTTTCTGCTAGTTTTATTGAGGCATGATTGTCAAAAATAGTATATATTTAAGGAAAATAACTTCAGGTTCTGGTATACGCATATATTGTGAAATGATTGACACAATCAAGGTAATTAGCGTACTCATATACGTATTTCCTCACATAGCTATGCTTCCCCCACCTCTACCCCCATGATGAGAACTCTCTTAGCAAGTTTCAAGTATACAACATACTGTTATTAATTGTAGCCATTATGCTGTATGTTAGGTCTCCAGAACTTACTCATCTTACACTAAAAGTTTGTACTCTTTGACAAACATCTCTCCAATTCTGCCACCCCCAGGTCATGGTAACCAGAATTCTACTCTGATTCTATGCGTTTGGCTTTTTTAGATTTTACATGTAAATGAGATCATATGGTGTATGTCTTTCTCTGTCTAGCTTATTTCCTCCAGGTTCATCCATGGTTTCACAAATGGCAGAATATCTTTTTTAAAGGTGGAATTATATTTTATTATATATATGTATACAGTATACATCATATACATATATATCATATATGTATATGATGTATACACACACACACACCACATTTTTCTTTACTCTAGGTTGTTTTTGAATCTTCGCTAATATGAATAATGCTGCAATGAACTCTTTGAAATAGTGATTTTATTTCCTTTGGATATACACCTAGAAGTGGGATTACTGGATCATATTATAGTTATACTTTTACTTTCTTGCGGAAGTTCCATACTGTTTTCCATAATGCCTATACTAATTAAATTCCTACCAACAGTATAAAAAGTTCCCGTTTCTTCACATCTTTGCCAACACCTGCTGCTTTTTGACTTTTTGATAATAGCCATCCTAACACACTTGATGTGGTATCTTTGTGGTTTTGATTTGCATTTCCCTCATGATTCATGATATTGAGCACCTTTTCATTGTATCTTCTTTGGGAAAGCATCTATTCAATAAGTCTCTTGCACATTTAAAAAAAATTTTTAAATGTTTATTTATTTTTGAGAAAGAGACAGAGCACAAGTGGGGAAGGGGCAGAGAGAGAGGGAGACACAGAATCTGAAGCAGGCTCCAGGCTCTGAGCTGTCATCACAGAGCCCGACGCAGGGCTCAAACTCATGGAAGCCGTGAGATCATGACCTGAGTGAGCCAAAGTTGGACACTTAACTGACTGAGACACCCAGGCACCCTATCTTGCCCATTTTTTAATCAGGTTATTTGGTTTTTTGCTACTGAGTTGTATGTATATGCGATCTGCAAATATTTTCTCCCATTCTTTGTTTTGCCTTTTCATTTTGTTCATTGTTTCCTTTGCTGTGCAGATTTGTTTTCGTTTTATGTAAATAACCTAGGCTTTAAAAGAAGACTTCTATTCAAATATTCCTTCTTCTAGGAAGATTCAAGGCCCAATCCTCAATCCTCCCATGAACATTTAACCCAATTCCCATGAATGGAATCTCCCACCACTCTGGAGCAGCAGCAGATGACTATCTCTGAGTGGTGCAGAACAGGAACTTATAAGTAATTTTAAATTTCTTCTTTTCTGTATTATTATGATACTGTTTTTGTGATAAAAATAAAATGTTTATAATGATTGGAAAGACAAAGCAAATGTGAGTTTATTAGTGTTCCCTGGAAATAAGATACCAATTATATGCATTATGTTTTACTCTACATGACACAGAACTACCCAAATGTCTCAAAGAAATAAAAGATGTATTTTCTGTTTAGATCAGAATTGGAAATATGGACATGGCTTGTCCTCAGTGGTACAGAAAGGTCATTGGGAACTTTAAAGAAACCTAAAGCATCTTTAAATTGTCTGAACAATAAGTTATGTGCCAATTTTACTTCAATTTGGTGCCAAATATCTTAATAACAATGGAATATTTCTTAGTCATCTGAATATTTGGTCTACATGACACAAACTTGCAGATGAAAAAAAAATAGCTGGGTTGACTTTATTTTTTCAATCTGCTTGTTGAATGCAGCCATAATCTAAATTGCCTACCAAGAATATTTCTTTTCTTCCATTCCATCTTTAAGGTGTCTGAGAAAATTCATTAGATAAAGAAATGGAAATAAAGAAAGCTATTGTAGGAACGTTTCCACTTAAGGACTTCTTCCTGGTTGATATATATTTCTGTGTAAAGTTGGGGCTCTTTCATCTCTGTCAAATCTTTGATCCTAATAAAAAGAAAAATGCCAGATGAAGGCAATGAAAAGAATACTTTTAGGAAGTTTTCTTTTTTTTTTTTTTAAACTTTTATTCATTTTTGAGAGAGAGAGAGAGAGACAGAGCATGAGAATGGGCATGAGAATGGGAGGGGCAGAGAGAGTGGGAGACACAGAATCTGAAGCAGTCTCCAGGCTCTGAGCTGTCAGCACAGAGCCTCATACAGGGCTCAAATCCACGAATTCCAAGATCATTCCAAAGTCAGACGCTTAACTGATTGAGCCACCCAGACACCCCAGGAAGTTCTCCTTTTTTGAAGATGGTTAAACATTGATAAGTTGCCCCTCCATTATACCTGTCCTTGAATCTTAATATGGTTTACTTCACATTTACCAAAATGAAAACCCAGATAAAGAAGAGCTGTATGATTAGCTGAGTAAATTGAATATAAAATAAATTCTCAAATTGCTACATTCAGAAATTCAGCTACAGAAAAATGAGAATTTCATTCCAGAGGGCAGAAAGAAGAGAAAGGAGAAGAATAAAAGCTTGCAGAGGCTACATTTACATAGCAAAATAAAGTAGAAAGTTAAGATACTCTCTGGGGAAACTGGTTTCTCTGAAATGGTACATCAGCCATGCAATTCCTCAATTCCTCCCCCCCCCCCCACCCCGCTCATGCCCTTCCCTGAGTATTTTTCCTCTCTAATCATCTCTTTCATAACAGTGACATGTCAAAGGTGATTTTTATGCAGAAATGTCCAAAATCCATTTTTATACTTTCCAAAGAAACTTGAACAGAATCATATGGATGTTATTAATTCCCAACTACAATTTCTCTATATAGATGCAGAGAGAGGGTGTGAAAGTCTGTCCTTCGGCTTCTGTCAGCAGATGACAAGTTCTATTCACTTCAGAAAAGTCTAGTCTGCTGGGAGTTCATCCTGGTACATGTGTAGAAAAGTCTAGAAAAATAAGTTTAGATGGTCTTAATTCTCCCAGGATTTGTTTAAAAACTACTTTAACTTCTTGAAGCACTGCAGACAGGGAAGGAGATGGTAAGATTCAGAATGCTCTTGCCAGAGTTAGATTCTCCAAGGGTCAGGGTGTTTACGGCTACACATGGCATGAGAGATCAGCACATCACATTCCTGTCTTCTCTCAGGTCTCCTATACCAGAAAGATTGGTACAGAAAAGTCTCTCAAAATTTCTCACAAAGTGACACACACAAAAGTTTCCAACTGGACCTGAACTGTCACTCATCTGCTCCTGGGTTTGCTTTCCTTTGGAGTCAAAATTAAAAATAAACAGAATTTCTGGGGCACCTGGGTGGCTCAGTCAGTTAAGCATCCGACTCTGGCTCAGGTCACAGTCTCATGGTTCATGGGTTCGAACCCCACATTAGGTTCTGTGCTGACAGCTCAGAGCCTGGAGCCTGCTTCGGATTGTGTCTCCCTCTCTCTCTGCTCCTTCCCCGCTAGTGTTCTGTCTCTCTATCTCTCTCTGTCTGTATCTGTCTGTCTCTCTCTCTCTCTCTCAAAAAATAAATAAGACATTAAAAAGATTTTTAAAAATAAACAGAATTTCTTACTAATACTAATGTAACCCTGCAATTAGGAAGTGCAGGAAAGGAGGTATATTTCTATATTCCCTATTTATGCCATACTTTCCAGAAAAGACATATGGCTTTGTATGTGGAGGTAAAGGGAAGACAGACAATATTTCATGTGTGTACCAGTAATTGGTTTAAAAGTCCCTCTCTAAAAAATTGCTTTTAGCTTCCACAATAAATAAAACTAAGCTTAGGTACCAAAACACACTCCCTATTTAAATACAAAGAAGGCAAAATTTCTTGGCCATTTCTGATTAACAGTCTCTACAGTTCTTTTATAATTTCAACAGACATACTAAGAAGAAAAGTAATTGGTAGTGGAAATTGTCAAGGCATTTCTTTAAATGAAGCACTTTAGAAACATTTCTGAAGATCCAATTTAAACACAGAAAAATTAACTGCTCAAATTGACAAATTATAGGTGAATTAGTGGGAAGATACTGTGTATTTATAGAGAACTTTTTCCTAATAGGCTTACGATTCATTAAAAAAAATTTTAATTATGATTCCCTGTAAAGTAAGTAGGAGTTATGCATTCTATTTTACAGATTAGAGTCCAGAACTCTAAAGCAAAGAAAGATTTAATTACTTGATAAAGGGCATTGGCAAGTTCTTTACACCATGGAAACTGACACACAAGTTCTCTGGCATTTTACACAGTTTTGTATTCATTACGATATGCATGATTAATTTTGATATGGACAAATCTTGGACTCAAACTACATTTATAGAAACAGTTAATAGACTTGACCTTAAATGTTCACAAAGAAGAAAAATAGCCTCTGTTAGACAAATATGGTAGTGGCTAGGTGGGTGTGCTACTGATTTTACTAACAAGACTCTTCCCCGAAATATTGCATCACCATTCTGGAACACATGCTTCTTCCCTCTTTAATTATGTGTTTGGATGGCAAGCTACTTTCTGGAACAAGAGACACAGCAGTTCAGCATGTGACCTCTGAATTGAACTGGATAACCCTACCTTATAAAGGAAAGGCAAAAAAGGCACTGACCACAGGCCTGTCTGCTGGATCCAAAGATATGTTTGTGGGCAGCAGGGCTGGATACTCTTGAGAACTATGTGTCCTTTATAATCATCTTTTTAAAGTTCAGAAAATAGGAGTAGAGGAGAGAAGAAATAAGAGGCATGGGGTTGATGTTGTTGATTGTAAGACTGACCATTTTATCTTTGGAAATTCATCAAGCTAAAATCAGGGCCTGGTAATGAACGAAGATAAGAGAGGCAAGATGGCTCCCAGGAGAGATTCAGAAAATGCAGATTAGCCAGACACTCCTATGGATGTCAGTCTAATCAAGCCTGCAATTTGTCAATTATGTAAATTTTAAGCTGTACTAGTTAAATACATTCAAATCGCATGCACCTGTGTCCCATGTTGGAGAGGGTAATAAATTAAATTAAATTGTAACCATATTGTTTTTTATTTTGTGCCAACATAACTGAATCCCAAAACAATGCAATAGGAAATTACTAATATGATCAGAAGACATTAATATGGCATAGAGTTATCTTTCTTGTCAAGTTTGATATAGAGTTTCTGTATTTTTCCAAAACCAGTTTCAGCCTGACTTCCCTTAGTGGTTTGAAAACGCAAACAGAGCAAGCTGAGATGGTGTATTGCCTCCAACTCTATTCCCACAGGTGGATTTAAGTTAGTGCTACACAGTCCAAACTGTTAAAAAATTGGCAGTTGTAATATTGTAGTCTGAAGTTCATTCCAGCAATTCTAGGAGAAAGCAACACAGAAAGATTTTTTTTTAAGAAGGTGGATTCCTTTACAAATATTTCAGAGTTGTGTGTGTAGGAGGGATCTTGCACAATCATTTCACCTAATAGATAAGGAAGCTGAGTGCAGATGGGTTGTTTGATTTGTCCAAGGACACAATTAATATGCAGAGTTAGAGGGCCAAGAACTCTAGTTTCTTGTAATGATATTGTAGATATTTGTAATGGTAGCCATTGTATAGGTGCTGTTTTACTTTTTGATGTGTTTAGTTGTGATATTCTTTCCCCAGTAACTATATAAAGTTCATCTCAAAGTTCTCAGTGGGAAGTAAAAAGAGGGCATGGACCTTGGAGATATTAGAATGCAAATGTTGACAGGCTTAAAACAGAGAAATGGACTAACAAGGCAGTCTCAGAAAACTTGAGATTTTGTCCTTGCTTCAGCTTTCTTAAAAGCTGTGGACTGCAGCTAACTTCACCTTTTAGAGTTTATGCTCTCCTTGAGAAAGTAAGAACCACATGTTTGCCTTATCTACCTCCATGGGTGGTAAGAAACCTGAATGAAGATCAATCATTTTGGTTAAAACATTTTATAAACTGTAAAGTGTCTCAACTGTAGGGTATCATCACACGATGCCATTTCACTTTTTGAAGATTTCCAAATTGGTTCTTAACTGATGAGAAATAACACTTGTATGGAGAGATACTTAACATGAAGCCATTGGTTAGAAGCAAATTTGGCCCCAAGTGTTCTACTCCCCAGGAGTTTCAAGAATCCAAAAGGTTAACACACCTAGGGCACAACCCTCAGGCAATCATACTCTTTCACAAATGAAGAAGTTTTTACCCTTTTCAGACTAGAGTGAACTGCTATTATTTACTTGATCATCAATTTCCAAAGTACTGAAGGCAATTATTTCTGATGACCTTTACTACCTGAGAGAAAAAATAGGTGATGCTATATCTCATACAAAAAATATTGTTTGGGCCTCAAGCATTGTTACATAAGAAATGCTTTTCTAAAGTAATATTTTAAAATAGCATTTATTTTATAATCTTTACAAGCACTGCACTGCTTGTATTTAGTGTTTAAAATCCTTTGGAGGGAATAATAACTTTCAGTTGCTATTCTACTTCAAATTCTATACCTTTTCCTGATAAAACTTTCCAGATTATGAAGGTATTTGAAAGTCTGGCATGAGACTTAGATTAAGTTTATCTAAATGCGGGATGAATTCTTTTTGGACTGACAGACTAAATTAATTATAAGAAAGAATGAAAGAAAGAAAGAAAGAAAGAAAGAAAGAAAGAAAGAAAGAAAGAAGCCCTTAGAATGAAGTACTCAATAACTGCTCATTTGTCCATGTTTTTAAAAGTTACTTTAAATATACTTTTAATGTTCTGAAGTTTTTTCTTACAACTTATGCTAATTTATCAATACTGTTTTAGGATCAAAATATTTACAGGAAATAATATTTATATATAATTAAAATAACATTTTTAATGTTTAATTATTTTTGAGAGCGATAGACAGAGCATGAGCAAGGGAATGGGAGGGGTAAAGAGACAGGGAGACAGAATCTGAAGCAGGCTCCAGCTTCAGCTGAGCTGTTAGAACAGGGCCCAATGCGGGGCTTGAACTCACAAATATGTGAGATCATGACCTGAGCCCAAGTCGGTCATTTAACCAACTGAGACATCCAGGTGTCCCCCAAAATAACATTTATGATCTTCTATTCTGAAGTATCTGCACCTTCTAAGGGCATCAATATCTTCTTCATTGCCTAGTAAATAATACTGTTTAATCTATTCCTGTGTTATTCTCTATCTCTCCAAATAGTTTATATCTAGTAGAGTGTAACTTATTTATAAACTTTTACTAACTTACAACTCAAAAGAACTTTGCCTAATTTACTTAATTACTCCCACTTTATTGCTTTAGAACAGAGGCCAATAAAGTATTGCCTGGGGACCTAATCCAACCCTCCACTTTTTATTTGTAAATAAAGTTTTATTGGAACGCAACTGTGCTCATTTCTTTATATATTGCCTATGCTGTGCTCTACAGTGCTCTACAGTGGCAGAAAGGAGTGGTTGTGACAGAAACTATGTGACACACAAATCCTAAAATCTTCACTATCTGGCCCTTCTCAGAAAAAAGTTCAGTGATCTCTGCTTTACAGAATCATTGTCTGCTCAATCTTACTATTTGTTGGGGCCTGAATACTTCTTTTCCCAGCTCATTCTTCTTGGAGATCCTTAGGAAAAAACATGCCCCTCAGAAATTCAACAATAAGAGATATAAGTATATCCATGTCCACACTCCTTCCTTCTCAGTGGGATTCTACATGGCATCTTGGTGATTAGAAAGTAGCTATTCATCCTAATGCCATTGCACATCATTAATATTGAGTTACTGATCTGTGATGTACAAAACTACCATACAAATGTCACTATCTTCCTCTTTAGACATCTCATACTATCATTCTTCTTTAGACACCATACTATCAAATCTTGAGTCAAACTTCAAGATAAGTTCCAGAGTGTCTTCTTTTTCCAGCATTTAATGAGATCACCCTATTTTTAGAGCTCTGCTATAAACCTTTTTTTCCTAAGATGGTTCATAATCTCTCACTTCTTTTTCTCTTTCTATTAATACACCCCTTTATATCCATACACTCCTAAATCATATAGGCCCAACCTTTTTTTTTTTTTTTTTAATTTTAGAGAGTGAAAGCACCAGTGGGGTAGAGGAGCACAGGGGCAGAGACGGGGAGAGAGAATCTTAAGCAGACTCCATGCTTAGTGCAGATCTTGAAGCAGAGCTTGATCCCATGACTGTGAGATCTTGACCTGAGCCAAAATCAAGAGTTGGATTCAACTGGCTGAGCTACCCAGGTGGCCCATATTGGCTCAGTCTTTGTTTCCTTTCTCACCCCCAAGTGTTTGTACTCTTAGACCACACACTGTGTCTAGAATGCACTTAGCCATGAACCAGCTTCTACCATATGGACAAGGTCAACATCTTAAAAAGTAATAGAGCAAGATAAAAGAAACCTGGGTTTCTGGAAGACCCCCTGAGACAGAGCCACCTACCTACCTTGAATCTTCCACTTACCTTTGTGATGATGAAATAAACCTACCTTTTGTCTGATCTGCTATGTTATTGGTATATTTATTATATTAGATTAGTCTGTACTCTAATATATAACTAATTTCATTTATATGATCCCAGATTCCCATTAACCCTGTTTTTTGAGTAGTGTTACTGGCAATAGCAAATTAAGTGCAGAACTGTGGATAAACTATTAATTCTTTTCTCTTTTCCTATTTATTTCCTTAAGTCCTCATGGAACTTTAAACCATGAAATTAAAATGTTTCTTCCATTTTGGATTAATTTAATTTCTGTTTGAAATAGCAATACATATTACCTTTTTGGTAAAAATCCAGAATTCTTCCTGTCTGATGAAACAAATTTTTGATGCAATCCCTGAGGCAAGTGAAAGCTCTATACCTTATGATTTTGATACACTAAAATCTCTTAGAAATCAGAGGACTCTCTGTGTCCTGATGGTTGTTTATCCCCAGATAAAAACATGCTACTAAATTAACTTTGATTATATTTAAGTTTAGTCACATTATATGTCTTGGTGAATGCTGATAGCCAAATATTCTCCAGACTAACTAAGCATTTTTTTTCATTTATTTTAAACATACTTACTTTCATAATACACTAGCCATCATTGATTCCTTTGCCTAATTATCAACGTGAAATGCAGAATGAGGTGTTTGCTTTATTTACACAGTAAAGTTGAGTAGGGTAGGGTCAATCAAATAGTTATAAACTTTTAAATTCTGACCAGATATTTTAACCTTCTGATTTAAAAAAAATTGAAATGTATGGGGGAAAATCTTAACACAATTATAAAATTCTAGGAAATATATATAGCAAATATACAAATATTTTCAGAAAATAGACCCTGTAGAAAATATAAATATATTATAAAATATAAAAAATAAAACCTCTCCTACAAAGGCCCATTGATGATCTTAGAAGAAATTAAATAGTGACGAGTAGTGAGTGCAGGATCAGCCTGAGTGATTTTGACAAATAGATTGAAAATCTGTAAATTAGAGTTGTTTTAATTCATCATTAAACCAATGTCCTTTAAAAAACTAATACTCTTGAAAAAATAAACCTGTTTAAAATTCGTGGGTTTGATTTATGTTCACATTGATTTTATTTATAGGCTTTAATTTTTCCAACAGGATGACAATTATAAGATAAATCTCATATATATCAGGGATTTTTTTTGACTGACAAGTAAAAAAAATATACAACAGCAAATAGGAATGTGATCAATCACAAGGAAAGAAACACAATTCTTTATATTCAAAGTGCTAAAGATTTAAATGCCTTGTTGGTGAAGAATATTTGGAATAAGCTAAACTATAAACTTCAGGATCTTGTCAGCCCTTAATAATACCCCCCTGGCATGAGGATTGCAAAACTGTTTTAAGATAGGTAATGTTTGTAGTAATCTGTTTCAGAAGGGGAAAGAAGAGTAAAGCAAAAATGCCTTAAAAAAATAATGGGCACAAAATAACAAGAAACAGACTTAAGCTACCAGAAGTTTTCATGGGGCAGTAAAAAAATGTCACCTTTTCTCTGATGGGCTCAAATGTACCACATTTTTCAGACTTCAAACAGCTTTTATGTGACTTCTTCCTAGTTTATTTCCCAACAGTGCACCATACTTTTAGCTCATTAAATATCATAGTAAAGATGTGCAGGAAATACAGTTAAACCTTAAGTTTTTGTGAAGCCTCAACCAAGGAAATTGAACTCGTTTTTTTGTTTTGTTTTATCTTGTTTTGTTTTTATTGAAATAGTGAGTTCATAGGTACCAGCCAAATGCCAAAGTTAGGTATTAAGGAATATTGGAGTGTCACTAGTTTTAGTAGGTTGAACTTTCAATCACATTATCATATTCTGTTTCAAATAAATTTCAGTCTACTGAGAGATACATGGATGTCAAGCTTTATGTTCTTTTCTTTGAGAATTGTGCTCTTTCATTTGGGGAGGAGTATTTCTTTGTAACTGTCTTGGACTTTGATCAGAGGAAAGAAGAAAAGATAAAGATACATTGTGTGTGGATTTTTTTTCCATATGAAAAAGGAGAAGAGAACAAAATATATTACTAAAGCGTTTTCAGGTAGTTTAGGATAAAATCTTATTTTTATCTGCATGTTTTGAGTGATTTTCCCTATGAGACCTTAAGCACTTCAAAAATCAAAACAATTTTAATGGCATTCCCCCCCAACACTGGCAAGTGCATTTAGGCCTCTGAAGAAAATCTTTTCTAAATCTGTTCTAAATGTCCTTTAGTGGTGTTCACAGTACTTGGGAAAGTTGCAAAATGTCCAGTGCAAAGTATGGATAAACTAATAGAAGGGAAAGATTAATAAAAAAATTTTGAGGTGAACTTCTAGTTACAAAAATATAACTTTAAAAATCCTTAATCATTTGTATTAAACATATTTACTAAGCTACATAATCAGTGGGGATGATTAGAGAAGTAAGCTGCAAGGTGACTGATACAGTTAATAAAGGAAGTTTCTATCTGGGATTACGATGTCATGCATAGTGTTGGCCTACATTGGTTTGGGACCCTTAAAAAGGAATGGATTTTTCAGATGGCAGCTACCTTTCTCTGCCTCAAGAAATACAGAAAAATTAAATTCTAGAACTAATTAGTTAAGGATGTAAATGTAGGACATTTGTTCCATCAGGATACCTAACAGAATTCCGTAAGTATCAAGAGTAACCTTCAGAGATAGCCAGGTTTGAGTCTTGGTTCTACTATTTACTGAGTAGTGTAAGGGAGGTGAGTATAGGAGAGAAAAGTCTTAGACTGACTTAGTCTTAGTCACTTAGACCAGTGACTGCATGCATTCAGCACATTTTTGCTGAGAAGTTATCATGCATTCATCTATCTGACAGAGATAATAATTCCCATATCATAACATCATTACTGTGAAAGTCAAGTGAATTAGCAAATATAAAGTACTTAGCAGAGTGTCAGGCATACACTAATAGCTTAATGAAGGGCAGTTACTGTCATTCTAATAAATGCAAATAGCTAATAAAGTTAGTTTACACAGAGATTAGCCATTAAGACTTACAAAAAAAAGTTCTTAAATTCTCTCTAGATATTTGTCACTTGCTTATATTGTACCCCCCAAATTAATATCCAGTAAGTAAAATAATATGCTGTATATTAAAGAATAAAGTTTTAGTAGAAAAAGCATTACCGAATGTGTATATTTGTACCTGTTCTTATTGCTGTAGGCCAGAGATTTTCGAGAAACATAGGATCATCCGAGACACTTTGAGAAAACTACTTTCATAATAATGCTATGCTATTTTTTGTCTTTTTCACTTGGTTGACATTTGTACTTATGGTGTAAAATCAATAACGGGTAAAACTGCTGATGCCTTAGGACAAATCAAGGCAATGGCACCAAACTCTAATAGTGGTCATTACACTCTGCACCATCACTAGAAGCAAGGGAAAAAAATGCCAATTTCATTTAAGAACATCATTAAGAAGGCAGTGAAATATTAATTTTATTAAATCTAAACCCTGGTGTACACAGCTTTTATTATTCTGTATGACACATACCAAAATATAATGATAGTCTTAAGGAAAAACACCTGTGTGGTGGAGTTGTAAGATGACCTAGCCGCATTTTTCATGCAATTGTTCTTACTTAAATAATGACTGACAGACAAGGGATGGTTAATCAGACTTGGGTGTTTGGAAAACATGTTATCAAATGTAAATGAAGTGAGCTTGTCACTTTAAGGAAAACAAGTGACACTATGAGTTGCTAGTAATAAAGAATTTGAGCTTTCATACAAAATTTAGAATGTTGGGAAACTAGTTATGTGCCACAGTGAATTTAACCAATTCCAAATACCAGATGTTGAAAGACTTAGTTGAGGTCAGTGGTGATATTAACAAGTGGGACTTTTTACATTGTATAAAATTGTCAATCTTTGGAAGATTTGCATAACTCCATGAATTGAGTCTTCTGAAAACCAATGCATGGTGTTATATGTATACATATACACACATACCACACACACACAAAAGATCTAAAGATCCATTTAAATTTAAGGTAGGTCAGTAGATTTTAATACAAGGAAGAATGAAAAGTTAATAAACATGGTTTTGGATTCTACACTACACCTAACTTTTGAAAAACTACCATTTGTTGAGTTTTGGGGTAGTATTAAAGGAGAATACCCACAATTATCTGAAGAAGCTATTAAAATAAATCCTCTCTTTTCCAACTATATATTTGCGTGAGGCTGAATTTTCTTTATAAATTCCAACCAAAACAGTGTATTTCAACAGACTGAATACAAAAGCAGGAATGAGAATCCAGCTATCTTCTATAAAGCCAGACAATATATATGAAGAGTTTTGCAGAAATTTAAAGCAATGTCACTCCTCATTGATATTTTTATTTTTGAAAATAGCTATTTTTCATAAATATGTTACTTTGTTAACATGTATTATTATTTCCCTTTTAACATATAACATTTGTTTTAATTTTTATATGGTATATAATATTAATAGTCATAGATATAATTCACAAATCAAAAGCTCTTTGGGGTTGTCCATAGTTTTTAAAAAATGCAAATTAGTCCTGAGACCAAAAGGTTTGAGAACCTTTAAAAACCAATGACCTGAGATTCCTTAGGAAGTCAGAAAAAAAAAAAAAAGGACAAGGTAAACCCAAATAAGCTGACACAAGCTATAATATAGATAAGAAAAAGCAAACAACAGAGAAATCTAATAAGGCCAACAGATAGTTCCTTGTAAAGGTCAACAAAATTGAGAAGCCCCTAACCAGATTCATCAATAAAAAAGGCGAAAAAACATAAATTACCAAAATCAAAGATAAAAGGAATTCATCACAACTGATTCTATAAACCCTAAAAGAAAGGCAAATTTCATAGGCGTATAAGGCAATATCAAGAGCCCATCTGAAAGATATTATGAATTTAAAGTGAAACGACTTAGCTGAATTGTGTATTTCTTTTCCAGTAATTTTACTTTACTTTGATTTAACTAGGAATAATTAGATAATTAATTAGGGTTGTGGAACTGTCAGAACAAACATTTGAAACAGTGAGAGAGAGTAGGGAGGTTATCAGGATTTTCACAACCATCCACTCTCCCTAACATCATCAGAGTAAAACAATTACCAGGGACCTTTCGCTTCAGACCTACTGATAAATACGGTATGAAAGGGACCCATTTTTCTAGCAGCTGTAACCATTTGCTCATGACCTCCATAATTTTCAGTGGAAAAAGGAAATGGTACTGGCCTGCTGCCCTGATAATTCTGTCTGGTCTTTTAAAAAAAATTTTTTTTTAATTCAAGTATAATTAACAGGCAGTGTTATGTTAGTTTCAGGTGTACAATATAATGATTCAACAATTCTATACATTTCTCAGTGCTCATCAAGATAAGTGTACTCTTAATTCCCTTCACCTGTTTCATCCATCCCCCACCCACCTCCCCTCTGGTAACCACCAGTTTGTTCTCTGTATTTAAGCAAAATGAAACTATTGGGACTACACCAAAATAAAAAGCTTTCGCACAGTAAAGGAAACCATCAACAAAATGAAAACAAAACCTAATGAATAGAAGATATTTGCAAATGATATATCTGATAAAGAGTTAATATCCAAAATATATAAAGAACATATACAATCCAATACCAATAAAACAAATAATCCAATTAAAAATGAGGAGACAACCTGAACAGATATTTTTCCAAAGCAGCCATACAGATGTAAAACAGACACAAGAGTATGTTCAACATCACTCATCATCAGAGAAATGCAAATTAAAACCACAATGAGATATCACTTTACATCTGCCTGGCTTTTGGATTCTGCCTCCCTGTATTTTCAGCACTCATCCAACCATGAACACCGCTAGCTCAGGCATTTCATCCCCTAGTGGCATAGTGAGAACTTATCTCTCTCCCTGCTCAAATGAAAACTTGGTTGTTCTGTATTTCTTGAGCCTCACACAATTCTTAACAGAAGAGAGAGCTGGCTCCTTTTTCCTGGTGACAGGAATCAGTATGACAAAAGTTCAGACATCAAAGATTGGATACAAGTTAGAACATGATGACCACCGAAGTCAATAACATTGTCCTCATACAATCCTACTTATCTTCTAAAAGGCTCACTGTGGGGTCATTACACTTTTGATCTGTAAGCCAGCAAGAGATCAGTTCTATGCAGACTGATGATCTATCTTTAGAACTTGCTGGAGTTCTTGGCTCTTCTAAAGATCACCATGTGAAATGTTGAAGTATCTTTGACAATGTTATCACCCAACAAGCACATGAGCTTACTTAACACTACTAGTCTGTACTAAAATATAGTCCTGGGTTCTGTTGCTCTAGACTCAAAATCTATTTCAAAAAACATAGATCTGCATATCTATTTCATTTCTTTCACAGTGTCATTTGGCATTGGTAATTATAAGTAGCCATATTTATAATAGCTAACATTTCTTGAGTGCCATCCGAAATGTCTTATGTGGATTAACCCATTTAATCCTCCCAGCATTTTTATGAGAGGGGTATTATTATCATTCCTGTTTTAAATGTAAGGCAACTGAGTCACAGATGGAGTAAGTAACCTGCTCAAGGGAAAGGTAATGTGTTGTCAGAGCTACAATTTGAACCCTTCCATCCTGACTCTAAATGTTAGTAACAACCACATGGTATGGCCCCAATAACTGGGTTTAAATAAGACCGATGATTTTTTAAACAGATTTTTCATCCTGTTTCTACTAAAATTTGATTTTAGATTACCCCATATTAAAAATATTATAGATCTGATCATTTAGCCTGAGGAAGTTGTTTGCATGAAAAAGAATCCGACTAGCTGACTATAGGATTCTCTAAATTCTCTTTCCTGTATTATAGTCAGAAAAAAAAATGTAAGTTTAATTCATATGAAGTTGCCATCAGTTTACCTTTTTTGACTAACAAAACGGCAATTTTGTATGGCTCAACTTAATATAAAGGGGAAGCTACAAATCCATATTTAGTCTAGCTCTCTGCTTTATTTCAGTATTATGATGATTTTCACTGTCATTCATGATCTTTTTTATGGCCTCCCTTGTGTCAGGAACAAACATCATTTCCTGGTGAGAGAGCAAGTCAGGACCAGAGGCGTGGGCTATAACTGAGGAGAGAATAATTTCTTACAACATGGCACTTGTCCCATGATGTCTGAAGCCTCCTGACCTTGGCCTCATTTGCCCTATGAGCTCCTCAGTCCAAGTGCCCAATAATGTGAGATGTGATTTGCCTCAGAAAGCAGATTCAACACAAGCCCTTGCTATTTTTAAAAGAAACTCCTCTTGAAATCCAACAGCAAAAGTCAGTTTTTCTGATTGAAAAGTTAATTATAATGGTCCTGAGAATGCTGTCAGACATTCGGGAATCATAATACCTACAAAGCGCTAAATTCCTCATTTTTCCCACAGGAGTTTTCAGTGCTAAAAACAGCATCAATGCCAGTATTCCCAGCAAAAGCACTGCTAATTGACAATCAGATGAATCCAGCTAATGTGTTTACTGAGTGTGAACAAGAAAGGTTGTCATATCCAGGAGTTCCAAAATAGTTTTCTTTCTTTAGAAAATGCCTATCTTCCCTGGACAAGCAGCAGTTCTCACGTGTTTTGGTCTGTGTCACTGGCCACCGCGGAGTCAGAAGAGGTGACTTCTGGGCTGTTGCAAGTGCCATTTTCTGTACTTGGCAAGTGTAGCAGTCTGCATGTCCTCACCACATGAGAAAATTGACACAATGGTCGGTTAAAAATTTCCCCAGCAAGCCTATAGAAGGTATGAAAGGTGGCACCCAGCAGATAAATGGTGGGGTCAGGAAAGAGGAACGTGGTTGTTACTGCTGACACAGACCATTCTTCCTGTCAGCAAGATATCACCAACATGTCTTTCACTATGAGGTGGTATGTTTCAGAGATACAAATAAGAGAATATAATTTCTGTCCACTTCAGAAAGAGATAAGTATGAACGCCTAAAATTGACACACCAATATGAAGCAGACTGTTGAGTAACTAATGACATTTGGTTTTAAAATCTCCTCCTCCAAAATTTCTAACAGTTAACAAAATTAGTGTCATTAGATAGGAAGATGTATAATCTTATAAGTATTTTGGAAGCCATCCCTATCAACCATCATATATGAATGTATCACGCTGGAAAATTGTCTACAGAGTGATGAAAAGAAAGAAGAAAAGCTACTAATAGCTGGGAAAAAATGTAAGAACTTTCTTCATAACAGTGAAATAATCCTGCTCTTGGCAGGAACTTAGATACCATATAATCCAATTGTCTTCTCTTTACAAATAAGGAAACTGAGCCCAGAAAAGCTAAGTGATATGTATTTTTAAAACGCATTTTATTAAAACTCTGTACAACATTCAATTTTCTGTTAAGAATTTTTTTTTTAATTTTATTTCTGTCAAGATTACAGAATGTCTGTGCTACCAAGGTTGACTGAAAATTGAAGACTTCCAGCTCTGCTTCATACTTGGAAACCAGAGGGGTATACTCTGTGATTCTTGGGAAAAGAGAGAATATGCTTATCCATTATATCCTAACTTCCTCAGACATCCCAATTAGCAAAGCCCTCAGCAAAAAGGCATTAAGACAGTTTATTATGGAAAAAGAAGTGATTTCGAGGTTAAAAAAGTTAGATTCCAAAGAGTTATGGCTATTTGATATGAGATACAATTCTACCCAAGCCACACTTTGCTAAATTTTAAAATGTATTTAATACTTCCTGACCTGTTACAAAGTCCTTCAAGGCTGGATTTAAGCCTTAAATTGAATGATTCCCAATTCATGACTGCATACATTTACCTTATTATGGGCAAAATTATTTTTTTTTTAATTTTTTAATGTTTATTTATTTTTGAGAGAAAGACAGAGACAGGGAGTGAGTGGGATAGGAGCAGAGACAGAGGGAGACACAGAATCTGAAGCAGGCTCCAGGTTCTGAGCTATCAGCACACAGCCTGATGCAGGGCTCAAACTCATGAGCCATGAGATCATGACCTGAGTTTAAGTCAGATGCTTAACCAACTGAGCCACCCAGGCACCCAAAAAAATTCTATTTTAAAGAGTAAAATTAATTTATACAAAGATTAACTATAAAGAATAATAAATCACTACATTTTACTCCTGAAATTATTATTACACTATATGTTAGCTTGAAATAAAATAAAACAAATCACACACACACAAAATAAAATAATAAAAATAAATTTAAAAGTAAAAAGAAGAAGAATTTACAGGGGCATTAGGACATTCGATGAGACACTATATATCAAAGTACAAAATATTACAAAAATGGTAAATATTTGGTACCCTTTATTCATTAATTAACATAGTCAACAAATATTGAGAATTTATTCTGTGTAAACCACTACTGTGGTGGGTTTTTTGAGTAATAGAGCAATTAACCTTACCCAAATCCTATCTTGAGGTATATTACTATAAATGTTTTTAATAAGATGGAAAAGAGGTACTATTATAATTTTTTTAACGTTTTATTTATTTTGAGACAGAGAGAGACAGAGCATGAACGGGGGAGGGGCAGAGAGAGAGGGAGACACAGAATCAGAAGCAGGTTCCAGGCTCTGAGCCATCAGCCCAGAGCCTGACGCAGGGCTCGAACTCACGGACCGCGAGATCGTGACCTGAGCTGAAGTTGGACGCTTAACCGACTGAGCCACCCAGGCGCCCCAAAGAGGTACTATTATAAATGAACAGCCAAGCTACCGTTAGTCAGGGTTCATGGAAAATAGATAGTTCATACCAGCTGGTATACAAGAAAAGACTGATGAAAACTGTTATTGCTACAACTGGACATAAGCCAGAATATAGGGGAGAGGGGAGAGAGGAAAAAAAAAAAGAGAAAGAGAGAGAAGGAAGAAGGGAGAGAGGAAAGAATAAATTGGCTAATGTTTTGTGACATTTCTTTCTTATAGAATCTCTCCCAAATCACCAGCCCTTCTCATCCTTCAGCCTCCAACGCATTATAGTTCTCCTCTCCATTGACTTATCACTGTGGCCTTTTTCTAGATACCATGAATACTCAGGCTACATCTGGACTCTTTCCAAGCTTCCTGTCATCACAGTGTTTTCACATATTGGGCACTCCAAGAATACTGTTATATTGATGAAGTGGTGAATGGGTGAATAAATAAATGGAATGCATTAAATGTCAGATTTTAACTTTTCTTTTTATCTGTATAAATCTGATGATCAAATTGCTCCCAATCAGGAAAAATTCCCCTGGAAAATAGGTGAGGTCTATCCCTTTGGCTGGGAGACAATAGTGTATCCATACTGTTTAAGTCTTCCTTGTATCATGTTCTGGTCCTTTCTAGGACAATATTAGGCATATTAACAGTTAGTGTATCCAACCAAATCTCTGAAGTTAAGAAATTCCTCCTCGAACATTTTAGACAAACTACCAAATTAGCCTCTTCTTGAACACTTAGGATAAAACTTACCTTCTGCCAAAGCATTATCATCCACCGCTAGTAAACTCTGATTAATAAAACACACCTTTTATTTTGAGCCCAAACCTTTTCTCTTTAACATTAAGCTGATAGCACTAATTCTCTAGCCTTGAGTAGCATATAGCATATCAACTCTTTCTCCTTCAGACTTATAGTATTTGAAATTAACTATCATTTCTCCTCTTAGTCTTTGCTTCTATATACTAAGCATCCCAATGCATCTGACACCATCCAGTTTCTGTCTCAAATACGACACTTAACTAAATACCAAAGGAAAAGTTGACCCCAACAATGCTGAGCTCTTTGCAGTCAGAGAGCTCAACTAATTTCACTGCTAAAATACAAATAGTAATAATTCCTTACATATACATATATATACATATACATATATATATATATATATATATATAGATAGGTATATATATCTTAGATCTATCGATCTATCTATATGTATATGTATATACATACATATAGATAGATAGATCGATAGATCTAAGATATATATCTATATATATCTTAGAAACCCTATGCAGGCATGGCTGACATTATTTCAAATCATGGTTGACATTACTTCAGAAAGTTTTGACTTTGGGAGTGATACAGAAGCAAATCTCTAAAGTCTGATTTCCAGGCTGTGTGACTGATGATTGAAACAGGGAGTGTATACTATGTATGCATATGTTTTGTAAGGCATTTTTGGTAAAAATATATTTATGTGCTTCTCAAATTTTACCCATAGCTAGCATATTATCTATCATGAAGCTAGATTTTTATAACACAAAAGACTTGTGACTCCTTTATTTATTGAAAAATTGAAATAGCTAGTTGTTATGAGATCAGCTATACTAAACAGTCACTTTACATAACTATAGCATTACTGGGGAACATGGTACAAGGTAGCTAAAAACTTTTTATGTTATTTCCAAGTATATCCTATACAGCCAGAAATAATTGGAGTCTTGGGAAGCTGACTTTACTCATTGCAGCATAATCCAAATTATTTTGAATTGTAAAAATAACAATGAAACATAGAACACTCTTTTGCTTTTCCTATGAACTAAGCATTAAAAATAGTGTTTGATCACCAAAAGTTTGGTTGCTTTAGTCTTTGAATTTTAGTACAACATATCCAAATGTTACTTCTTTACAATTTTTGCCAAGGCATTTAATGTCATTAAGTCCTATTCTAATAATAACACTCCTATTCAGCAAAGGCATTTGTTACGTGTTTGATTTAGAAAAAAAATCTTTGTTCTATCAGGGAAAAGGATTTATTAAAGCTCTTGGATTTTCTTTCTCATTATAAAATTCATTATCAAATCCGTTGAACTCCATGTCACTCTTTTTTTAATGCCTTTAGCATACAATTTGCTAATTTATTCTTGGAACCATGAAAAACACTATAATTTTTAACTGTGAATTCAGATTATTTTGACTAGACAGAATAAATACTTTACGAAAGATTATCTCTCTCTTCATTTGAATTGCCTTGATTTTCCATTGCCTTGTGATTTTGACCTTTTATAACATCACACTCTTGAAGCTTGGCTCTGTCACTTACTAAATTGGTAACTTTGGTTAAGTTATTTAATGTACATGAATGTGGGTGTCATCTGTACAATGGGGATGAGATCAGAAGTTCTTTAGGAAAATTAAATGAAGTCACGTATGTTGATGGCTCAGCACAGTGCCCAACGTCCCTTACACACTCAATGACAGTTTTTATTGTTTTATTAGTTATTCACTTTGGTATCGTGCTAATGAGATCACTGTTTTTATCCTCTTTAAAACTCTTTTTCTCAGCTATTTTGGGTACAATAAAAGAAGAAGTATAGTATCAGAGTAGCATCCTGATGACTTGCATATTCATTAAAATGAGTCCAGCTATAATTCAAGTACATGAACTCCACACACTTTTCTTTACTCATTTCATAAATCATTCTTAATAACCTGTTTTGGCTTTTTAAATATGAGGAACCTCATTAGTCAATGCTCTGTCACAGCCAAGCCACTTCTTCATGGGCCTGAGCCGAAGTATTACACCTGTGCCGACAAGGCAGCCCAAATTCGGGAAATTTTGTCAAAAGGCAGCAAGATCCCTTCAAATTTTGTGATCTTTAGCAAAGTTATTATTTTAGACATTGTTAAGACACTCATCAAGATGTCACTGACAATGTAGATTCCATGTGTACTGAAACTTGTACTGTTTCAGCCTTCAGCCTCACATATGACCACGTGCCTTGGGTGCCTAACCTGCTAGAAATATTAAATGATCAATAATTGATGGAATTCTGTTCAGTTCTTTTACACAAATATGTCACCCTACCTTCCCAAGTCACACATGGACCTGGAGAGACCAGGGCGTTTATTCAGTGAGTCAACAAACATGTGAGAGCCAGAATAAACAAAGAGCAATAACACAACAGCGACCAAGACAGAGATCATTCTTGCCTCTTGAACTTATATTCTAGCAGTAATTGAGAAACAGACACCAGTTTTAAGAAGCAGAATTGCGACACCTGTAATGAGTAAAGTGAATGATGTAACAAACATTGAGCTGAAATAGAGAATAATGTTAAAGAGTGTTAGGGATGCATGATAATGGTAAGGAATCGCCTTCAAGTAGGAGAGATGCTGAAAATGGAGTGTGAAACCCTATACATAAGAGTTAAAAAAAAAAAAAAGGTCAGTCATACGGGTTCTTGTGTAGAAGTTTTAGAACTTAGATTCTAAGTGTAACTAGAAGTCATGGAAATGTGTTTTGGGGGGTGATATTTACTTATGTTTTAAGATCACTTTAAGATTTTCCGTATATAAATTTTGCTTAAAGAAAAATGCCTTTTGATAAATTAGATTTTTTTTTTTCATTTTGGAAATAATGTCATTGCTCAGAGTCAGTTTGATAAATATATATTGGACTTCTGTCATGAAACATGTCACTGTGCTAGACATGGGTGATGTAAAGATGAGTGAAAAATGATCCATACATCTGGCTATTGGCTTATTCTAAATGTTGAACACCTACATGCGTTGCTTTGTTACTAGGTCTATACAATCATTTAAATTTCAAAGCCAAGTAACATATTAGAATTATGCTACTTCCTCACAGGAAGTGATCCCTAATCCCTGCGCCACTCAAGGAGGAATGTTGCTAGCATCAAAATCAAGTGTACAGTAAAACCTTGGGTCATGAGTAACTTGTTCTGCAAGTGTTCTGCAAGATGAGCAAACATTTTGAATAAACTTTAACTTGATAAATGAGTGGTGTCTTGCAATACAATTAGAACATGATGCCAAATGTCACATGATTGCAACTGAGCCAATGGTTCTTGAAATTCACTTTGATATACAAGTGTTTTGGATTACAAACATGTTTCCAGAACAAATTATGCTTGCAAACTAAGGTTTTATGGATTTTCTTTTCCAATATTCTGCCACATTCTAGTTTTCTTTGTATTTTAACCATGACAGACTCATGCAATTTTTTTTTCTTCCAGAGTTTCAGCTCTTTTCCCTCTTGGTGAAAGAATAATTTGTCTTCACAATATTCTAGAGTTTCCATTATTTTAATCTGGTTATGTGATTCATGGAAACTCTATTTTTTTTTTTCTCCTGGAGACAGACTAGTCCCCTTCTCCAACCTGAACTACTTGTGCTCTCAACTGTCTTCCCAGCTTACATGCAAACACTTCCTCTTCCCTGGTACTTGAATTTGATTCTTTTGGATCTCAGATCTTCCACTTCTATGGTTTTCCCCCACAACTCACTAGAGTAACATCTTAAATAATTTCTTGAGAAAAAAATCCATAGATGGTAGGCTTCTCAATCCTTGTATGTCTCAAAATATTTCTATTTGGCTTTCACACTGAGTTGACAATTTTGGTTGAGTACAGAATCATAAACTCAAAATCTTTTCCCCTCAGAACTTTAGAAGCCTCCCTCCACTACCCCCACTGTTCAAAACAGGGTTCCTCTTTCTCCTTTTTTTTTTTGCCTCTATTTTCTCTTCCTATTCTTTCTCCTTGTCATCACTCTGGTAAATATTGGAATATTGCCTTTATTCTTTGTGTGTAATTTTCATGTAACATGGCCAGGCTATTGTAAGTATTTGCAATCAGAAGACATTTTGGTTCTTCAGCTCTGGGAAATTTCATTTTATTATCTTTAGATCATTTGTTCCCTTTCACATTTTTTGTTGTCTTCTGGGACTCCTATCCAGTAAGATGCTCAGACATTGGGCCATTGGAGTACTCCTCTATTTCTCTCTTTTTTTTTTTCATATTTTCTCTTTGTTTTCTTCATATGGATTGGAAGAATTCATCAATTTCATCTACTAACTCTTCCATTAAGCTATATTTTGGCAATCCTTACTTTTTTTAAATTTCCATGAGCTCCTTCTGTTTTTTTTTTTATACATTCTTTTTCATTATTTTTCTCCTGGTTATATGAATATAATAACTTCTGAATTTCTCTAAAAATAGAAATTATAAATTTTAATATTCTCTTCTGTTCCCCAAATGATCTCTGCTTGCTCTGGGTCTTGTTTTGTTAATTATGATCTTTCTCTTACATGCTGCTGGTTTGACTCACATGCCTAATGATCTCTACCTGTATCTTTATTTTTAATAATAAATAATAGGTTGATGATTCAAAGTAGTTGAATGGTATCTTCCGCTGTTGAATTTATACATGCCTTGTTGAAAGAGAAGGAAGAAAGAACTCTCAGTCACTAGGCAGAGACTGTCAAAGAGCACATTTCAAGTTGGAGAGTATAGATGAGAAGTCTGCCTGGAGTTTTGGGTCCCCAGATGTCAACATAAACACAGTTGTTGTTTTTTTGTTTGTTTGTTTGTTTTTTAATTTTTTTTCAACGTTTTTTATTTGTTTTTGGGACAGAGAGAGACAGAGCATGAACAGGGGAGGGGCAGAGAGAGAGGGAGACACAGAATTGGAAACAGGCTCCAGGCTCCGAGCCATCAGCCCAGAGCCTGACGCGGGGCTCGAACTCATGGACCGCGAGATCGTGACCTGGCTGAAGTCGGACGCTTAACCGACTGCCCCACCCAGGCGCCCCAACATAAACACAGTTTTAATCTAAACACCAAAGTCTACCTCAGGCAACCTTAGCACTTCTTTGGAAATTTTGTTCAGTTGTTCTATAAAAAGCCCTTTGCTGTATTTTTTGCATGCGCTTCAATCCCAACTTACTGTCATTAGTACATACACATGGGCAGGTAGGAGGAGAGGCAAGACCAGAAAAACAGTTCTAGAAAAACATCTTTAATTGTTCTTATTTCAACTGCAATCCTCACCCTCAAGTTTTTCACTAGGAGATTAAGTTCTTCCTTCCCTGTAGCCCTGACATAGAGTCATCTGGACCATAGTTTCTTTTATTCTGTTTAGTCATCCCTTCACTTCCATCTGCCTTCTGCTGTCCAGAAATGTGTTCCATTGTTGCCTTGCTAAAGAGCATGTGAGATGGTAAATATTATTGCAGCCATCTTTGGGAAATACAATCTGCCACATTAGTCAATGCTACTGAAATTGCTACTAGTCAGTTTCAACAACGCATGTAATGGAGGAGGTATTGAGTAAGGGGAGAGGTACAGACAGAAACAACTCATTTCACCTCTGTATTCCCAACTCAAGAGTTGAGTTAAAACATGCTTATTTAAAAAACATTTATTTAGAGCATAAGCTTTCCTAATATTTGATTTTTGTACATGTATTTGTTACCCTTTATTCCCTCCTCTTTATATTCTTTAAGACATTTAAGATCTTGGGAAAAAATGCTCACTCCTGTATTCAATCCAACTTAAAGAATATTTACTGATATTGACTCTGTTCCAAATAGCTCATAATTTTTATATTGCCTCCTCTTCCACTCAAAAATGAGTATCCCCTGATTTATTAGTTTTTATTTATGTATTTAAGTTCATGTTAGCATGTAGCATAGTATTGGTTTCTGGAGCAGAACCCCGTGATTCATCATTTACCTATAACACCCAGGGCTCATCCCAGTAAGTTCCCTCCTTACTGCCCATCACCCAATTAGCCCATCCCTTCACCCACCTCCCCTCCAGCAACCCTCAGTTTGTTCTTGGTCTGTAAGAGTTTCTTATGGTTTTCTCCCTGTTTTTTAAAAATTTTCTCTCCCTTCCTCTATGTTCATCTGTTTTGTTTCTTAAATTTAAACACATGACCCATTTTGTACAATTTTATCTACTTATAATATTGCACGTTGTATTACTTGATTGTAAGGTCTATGAATTAAGGGACAAGTCTTCTCCCATTTTTTATATATGTCACCTAGTGTCCAATGCTTAATGTGCATTTGTTGGATTAATAAATTTGTCTCAGAAGCTCAGGTTCTAAATATTATACCTTTTGGTGAGAGAAGAATTCCTCAGGCATATTTAATTTTGTTTTACCCAAAGTTCTTAAAAATGTGGTTATATGATTTCTCAACCTACAGAATATGAGTGGAGTGAAATGAAAGCACTCTCTTGGATTATGAAGGGAAAAATGACTCAAGGAGCCAGTTAGTAAACATAAGACCAAAAAATTATTAAGAACCACAGCCTGAACTTGTAAAAGCACAATCATATCTGTCTATTTAGAATATTCAGTGTAGGACCAAAAAAAATTTTAGTAATTTTTAATAGTTTTTCTGTGTTCAAGTCCAATATAGGACTTGAAATTCATATTATGGCATTAGGGATAAGCATGGGAATTAGGGGGTTCCAAATGCTTAGGTTCAAACCTTGGCTCCTCCATTTAATCATTAAATGGCTTTGCAGATGTTGTTTTCCTTATCTGAGCTTTTGTTTCCCCATATTTAAAAAGAGAATGATGACTATGAGTCTTAGAACATGTTAAAACTCAATAAATGTTATTATTATGTGCTTAGTCTCCTACATCAAAATTTAGATACTTCCAATTTAAGAAAAGTCTGAACAGTACTCTAGAAAGATTTCCACTTAAAATGAATCAAAAAGAAACAAACAAAAAAAACAGAATTAGGAGAGGAAATTGATGTTTATATAACACCTATCAATTTTAAGCAGCTGTTGTATTTCGGGCACTACTATAAAAATTATATACAAATTTCCTCATTAGAAACAACACTATTATAGGTATTTTTATCTTTCTTCTATATATGAGAAAACTAAGACTCAGGGATAATCCCCATCTATTTTTAATCATTCAAATAACATTTACTGAGATTCTACTGTCTACCAAATCCTAGCATAAGAAGCAGAGCCTACAGATTTGGATCATCTTTTAGCCACCATCATTTATTTCACACTTCTTTAACTGAAATTAGTTATTTTCTACACTAGATAAGTGATTTATTATTTAATATAAATAATTATCAAATATAAATTTTCAATGTGATAAATTGATGTACTAAAACATGGCCAATAAATATTCAAAGAATATTTACAGATGAAAAAAACATGAAAAATGGAAAAGATAAAAAGTATAAAATAAATCTAAAGCCTTCGAATACAAGTACTTTAACATGCAGGTCAAAGCACATGCAACACCCTCTAAAGGTATCCAAATTATTCTGTTAAACCATGATTTTATGGCATTAAACACTTCCTAAAATAGGAAACTTGAAATCTGTCTTTATCCAAAAACCTTCTTTGTAATATTTTCCTAAATAAGATTTACCAATGTAAATATAGCACAGTTTTTTTGAGGGAAGTAATGGTCTACCCCTTTTCCTGTCCTTCCTAGATGTGCTGGGTATTTTGTTATTTGTTACCATCTTTATCATGTTTAAATTTGGCAACTTTGGAATCATATAGGCAAAGGGCTAGATCTTAATGTCATTTTAATGGGACATTTAATAAACACCATGATTTATTGGCTTACTTGCATGGACTCTCAAAACTGTGGTTACTTGTCAGCTCTTGACGGTTGCTTTCATTGGGCTGAATGTTTGAGATGTGATTCAAATGGTTTCATCCTCTAGGTCTCACTGAGGGAGGAGTTTCCTGGCTTCATTGCTCTCTTGGCAGAAAACAATGGATTCAAAAAAGAGATATTTGATCCAGGCACTTTAAAGTTTTTTCCATATTCATTACTTTATCATCCCATAGCCAAACCATCACTGAGAGTATGGCTGAAACTATACTACTTTAGAAGGTAAAATCCAAGGTTCTAATGCTGGCCTGACATTATTTAGCTTTATGATCTTGGCTAAGGCATTTAACCAGTGGGTATCTCAGTCTCTTCACCCGTCATATAGGTTAAAACATATCCACCATGCAAAGATTGAGCAAATTAAATTAAATCATGTTTATGAAAGCAATCTGCAATTTTTAAGGTACATGATTATGCTGGCATAAATCAAACACTAACCCTACAAAATTATGCCCAATTATATCCAACCCTTTCTTATTTGAACAGGTGCCTCATTCTCTCACCGTACTTTTCTCATGGTATTTCAACAAGGTTTAGAGTCATGATTCTCTTCACTAGAGTTTACAGTCTGAACCTATAGTCTAATGCACTTTCTCAGCATTCCCTAGCTGCCTTTTTCTGATCTTAAAAATAGTATTTGTGTAGTGCTTTACTGTTTATAAAGCTCTATATTGTTAAACATGATTCATTCAATAATCCAGTAAGCTATCTATGGAAAAGGTTATTTTATTATGGCTGTTGCATTGTAGCTTATGTACTACCTCTTTTTTGCAAACACTTGAAATAATAGAAATTCTAAGCCACATTTTGTAGATAAGAAAACTAAGACTCAGAGAAGCTAATTGGAAAAAGTCATAGATAATTACTTATAAATCCGTTGGTAAATTCAGGTCTTTTCACTACATATCCTAAGCTTTTCCTGCTAGGCAATCACCTCTTTTCTTTGCAATGGTTATTATTGAACCATTATTCCCATCTGTATTTAGTTACCTATATACAGTCAGCAGTTCAGTTGCTAAACTACATGTTTTAAAAATTATAAACCTCTCACTTATTTATTTTTCCAGTCCCAGAGAAATACAATATAATATGAAATGAAATGAGATGAGAGAGAAAATAGCCAATGTTTTATATTAAATAAGGTGACAAAGGCAACCAATTTAAGAATTCTCCATAAAATTATAAATAATAGATAAATCTCTGTCTTGCCAATTATTTTGTTGGAACTGCTGTAGTTCTTAGAATATCAATTATGATGTTGTTCAACTCTAAGCACAAAACATAATCCAAAATAAACATAACTTTTCTATATTACTGTGTCATTTCCTCTCTATATTTTTTTACTATTATTTCTATTCACATGTAATCTGATCTCAAGATTCAAAGTTCATAATATTTCAAAAACACAATCTTCTTTGAAAACTAATAAGCCAGATTTCTGTAAAAAATAGTTATCAAGCTATGTAGCAATTATTAAATACCAGATATGTAGCATGGATATTTCAAGACAGTTCAAAAAGCAGTTAAACATGAGGAAAAAGTGTCTTATCTCCATTTTTCTCCACTTGTACCTTGGGGAATTAAATTCAGGTTTATTCATTGCATCAGATAAGGAGTAAATAAAGATGCATTCCAAAAAGTACAATTTTAATATTTATAAAATGTAAGAAAGATTGAAGGCCTTAGAAATTCTTTTAATTGTAAAGCCTTAACATGAAAAAAATAAATCATAATATTCAGGTAAATGACAAAAGGTATTTAATATTATCATCAAATATAGATGTAGATGGAATAATTTACATTTGTGCAAAAGATTATACTTTTCATACCTTTTCTCACATCAATTCACTGTTTACTGCCTATAATTTCTGGTACTCAAATCTTGTTTACACTGATAATTCCCAGGAAGTATGAAAAATTTTAACTGTAACACTCAGAACTGCAAAGAAATCCAGAGCAAAAAAGTTTAGATTTCCTTGAAAAAAACATCCAAAAGGAAATAACAGAAGATGACATTTGGACAAGATGAGAAGCCTCCTCTTCCTTTGCTGTTTCATATAGAAAATGAAATGAGTTTGTCTCATTACCTTCTGTTTTCAACTCAATTTTTTGACATACTGTTGGCATATCATATTCTTTCTCTTTATAATTTCCACATAGAAAGGAAAACCATTGAAGAGCCCAGCTTTCAGGATGCAGTAAATCACCACCATGAAAAATTTAAGTTTGTCACCTATTGTCCTTGCTTTTGATATTTTTTCCTTTTTCTATCTGCATGTCTTTCAACACCTACTATATTTCCCCACACCTGTTTAGGTCTCTTAGTTGGACAAATACTAGGTGAGTCAAACAAGTCCAAAACTGCAGACTCATCAGCCATTTTGCCATACATTATGTACTAAATCCACTGATAATTGAAATGTAGGTGGAGTTCCCACATTTTAAAAAGGACAAATTTATTACTGCCAAATAGGCACTTTGCTAATAAGGAAACTGGCTCAGAAAAGAAGGAAATTATAAAGAAATTATATCACTGGGTAGAAAATTATATGGAAAGTCAAATCTCACCAAGTGTGGTATTTTGTGGTTCTGCTATAATGGAACAAGACAAAATGACCTTCAACTGAGTTTCCACTAAACATTTTATTTCTTATTACTAAGACATTGGATCTGTATATAGGAAATTTCAGAACTAGAAAACAAAGAACTAAATCAGTATCCAAATGTAAATACTGATTTGGATTATCCTCATTAGTCTAAATGTGGATAAGAAAGGGAAAGCCTGAAAAATTATTTAATTACATGACATTAAACACTGGGAGGCTAAAAAAAATAGACCATGAAAAAAGAATATACTAATTCTTCACAATTTAAAATTTTATATCATTAATTTTATTTTAAATTTTGAATCATGACTCCTTATTATTTATGATTTATACTAAAATTGTTCTTTTTTTATTTATAGAGAAAAGAAAGTGTCCTTTATTTAATAAGACCTTGAACCCAGAAAAAGCCAATTCTTCCTACTATTTCTTATTACTTGGACAAGAATATTGTTGTAAAGAGTCAAGTAATAATTTGGTCTTTGGGAGACACTTTTGATATCACCAAGTTCCCTATTAAAGATGGAAACTTCAGTGAAGTCTAAACCTGAAGAGACCCACTTTGGTGAAGAAGAGTTTGATAAATCAAAGATCAGCCATTTGATTGCCAAGTTCAAGCTCAATCAAGTGCCAAGTTCAGCATCCAAAGGATATCAGGAAGAACAAGAAGAGCAGCTTTACCTCCACAAAGTTTATACATTTTTCATGCAAATTAGTCTTTTCTGACTTTCAACCCAGTATAAATTGATTTGTTTCATGAAGAAAACTGATTTATATACATCCATCCATCATTGAACCAATGGAAAAGGTCTTTGGACATGCCAAATGACAGGAGACACAGGTCTGACATTAACTTTTTGGTGGTACTAACTTTATCATCTGAATTCAGAAACACCTCCAGTATTTTTCTTAATGGCAATGAGTCAAACTACATCATAAAATCCTTTCAGTCTCTTCATTGTAGTGTGTAGTGTACAAATTCCTGTCTGGTTTGTATGGGTATAAATCTGAAAATATCCAGGATTTGCTCCTCTTGGATGTCACACTTACTTAATGCTCTCTGATATTGGAGCTGATGGTGAAGTAATAACTGCCATGATCAGGCATAAAGTACCAATCCTCTCCCACCCCCACCACACACAAAACATATTACTTACTAGGTCAACCAGGCTAATGTCTTTGTTCAAATTTATAAATGTAAGAAAGCAATAACCACAGATAGGAACTTGTTGACAAACTTGAGTTCGTGGAAATACAAATTAATTTGATATTAATTCTAATAGCATTCTTAAAATGTATGCTACTGAGAAAAGTACAGACAAATGACACTATTAAATACAAAGCAGAGAGTTCAAGGTGTCTTCAAAGGAACTCACATAGATCCTTCCACAATAAGACCATGATAGAAGTGAGAAACTGCTGTTATGAACAGTAATAAAGGCAAAAAGATTATTCTAATCCAATTGGCTGGTTAAGAATCAGACTGTTGAGTAGGAAGATGAGAGCATCAACAGAAAGAGATGAAGGATGTATGTAATGCCATCATTATTATGCTGTAAGAAGGCAAGGATGAGCTAGGTAATGACCTGTACCTTCTAATGGGTGAAGTACCGCCACCTGGAGGTGTCTCTTCTAGACCCAAGATCAAATAGGATCAAATAGGCTAAGTAGATCAATAAAGGCATATTCTATTAAGCTTGTCACAGAATATGAAAGACCTACATTTGTAGCAACGTTGGTATAGTGGCAGTTTAAGACTCTTGTTTGCAATGCCATTCACAATATTCTCGTCTTGAATATAAGTTTTCTCAGCACTCTAAATTAGCAGAAAATACACTGCGTGTTCTTTAAAATAAAGACATTTAAAGCTGGCACCATTAAATAAGTAATGATAGAAACTGCTTATTTTTAGAGTTTCTAAAAACTAAAAATTTAGTTTCAGTGGTCTAATGACAGAAGTAATAAATCCTTTTTTTTTTCATCCCATAGACTACCCTGTTGCCCAGTATCCAGGAAGAAGCAGAAAACATGCTTTGGCTGAGTTTGGGGCTCTCTAACGTGGTGAAAATTGGGGCGTTTCCTAGGGAGAAGGGTAAGTGGCATTACATAATTAGATGTACCAAATTTTCTGCTTAGCAACAAATTTGTGTAAGGAAAAAAATGTATTCAGCTTGAGTTACTCTGATGAATGTTATAGAGGCCCTTGGAAGCCTGGAAAAATCTTTTAGCCACTTAGGGATGCTAATTTACAGGGGACAAAAAAGCAATATGCTAATTTTTGTAAACAGCTATTCTTTGGAAAAACATTCTGGAATACTACGAAAGGACAAGAAGAGGGAGTACATCTCCATTATTCTCAGAGAAACAAAATAGCCTGATCCTAATATTCTAATTAAATGGGGTTCTACAGAAATTTTACTTCATGGACAGAGCTAAGATTTCTCAAAATGCTTGTTTAGATACCAAGTCCTTGTGCCTTTTTAGTCTGACAAAGATTTAAGGTTTTCTGTCTCCAAGGTAGTGTTTTCCCCCTTCTAAAAATATTTTTGGTGACCTACTTCAATGGGGCTCTTTTGGGGAAAAAAAAACAACTTAGAAATCTCTTTTTCGCAAACCCCTACCAGCTCAGAAATTTTACTGAAAGTATCCCTGACATATGTCCCTTCTACCTCTGTCTGATACTACCAATAAGAAGGAGTTCATTACCTAAAAATGTGGGTTATTCTATTTTTGAACAGCTTTAATTGTTCTAAAGCTCTTCTTTACATTGTCTTTTTAAATTTTCCTTTCTTAATATTTCTGCCCATTAGTCTTAGTTTTGCCGTTTGAATATAACAAAGTTAATGAACTCCTTATCTTATGCAGCAAACTTCTCATATTTAAAAGCAATCATTAGAAATTCCTCTTATAGACTAAAATGCTCCAGTTTTTCCAACATTTTCTCTTTCAGCTTTTATCATTGTCATTGTATATAATATTTCTATTTGTGATTATTTATGCACTTCTTTCATCCCTCAAGAAAATATATGTGTCTAATATGTTGTTTAACTTTGTACGATTACCAGAGTTTCTCTGCACATACTGAGCATCAGCTTGTTATAGTAAGGTCACAGTTAGGCCTTGACCAGTAGGCTCAGTGATACAGCAAGAAGTGAACCACAAAAAGGGCACCTGGATGGCTCAGTTGGTTAAGCATCCGACTCTTGATTTTGGCTCAGGTCTCACAGTTTATGAGATAGAGCCCCGTGTTGGGCTCCATTCTGACAGCACAGAGCCTGCTTGGGATTTTCTCTCTCCCTCTTTCTCTGCCTCTCCCCTCCCTCTCTCACACTCCCTCTTTCTCTCTCTCAAAATAAATTAAAAAAAATTTTCTTTCATAAGTGAACCACAAAATAAAGTAAGATATTAACCATACTACAGGAATTAAGAAAACCCAGATGTAGACATTAGGACCAGATGACATGAAGTAAACTAAAATAGTACCTTCTCAGACAACCCCAAAGATGTAAAGGAATAAAAGATAGGAATCACCCATGGTTATAGATTCCCTACACTGGCTTCTAGGACCACTAAACTGAGAGTATGCTTTCTTAGATACAAGAAAGTTTGTGGGGAGGTATACTTCCTCAGGCTGTCATTGTCCTTAATATCTGGCATATCTTTCATATGGTTTATATCTTGACTTTATAAAAAATTAAAGCAATCTCAGCTGAGACTGACATCCTTGGATCAGATATCAACCAAACAAGTTTTAAAAGCTCTAGTTCTACTTGAAAATTAGTTAACCTGGGGTGCCTGGGTGGTTCAGTCAGTTAAACATCCAACCCCTGATTTCGGCTCAAGTCATGATCTCACAGCTCATGAGATCAAGCCCCACGTCGGGCCCTGCTCTGGGTATGGAGCCTGCTTAATATTTTCTCTCTCCCTTTCTTTCTGCCCCTCCCCCACTTGCGTATGCAAACTTTCTCTCTCAAAATAAATAAATTTAAAGAAAATCAGTTAATGTAATTCCCCATACCCACAGGTTATTGCAAGATTGTAGGATATCAGAGCAATACACATAAATAAATTCTATTTCTACATACTAGCAATGAAAAATTAGAAATTAAAAAATTTAAAATAGATGTCATTTATAATAGCACCAGACACATGATTAATTAGCTATAAATGTGAAAGATATAAATGCTGACAACTATAAAAAACTGATTTTAAAAATTAAAGACAATTTAAATAAATGGAAAGATACAATTTTCCTTCTACTTAAAGAACTTCCAAACATATGTTCTTAGTGTTGGTCTACTGGTGTTAAATTCTCTCAGATCTTGTAAATATAGAAAACATTGCACCCTCTTTTTTGAAAGATATTATCATTTAGTATTGGATTCTAGTTTTAAAGGTCTTTTTTTTCTTTTAGTACTTAAAAATATTCTGTTGTCTTCTCACATTCTTTTCGAAGAAAAATGTGCTCTTATATTTGACTTTGCTCCTCTGTACATAATGTATATTTTTTCATTGGGTTATTTTAAGGTTTTTCTCTATATCACAGATGTTTAGTACTTTAATTGTTGTATGTCTTGCTATACATGTATTCATGTTTCCTGTGTTTGGTGTTTGTTGAGCTTCTTAGATCCATGGATTTATAGTTTTTCTTAAAATTTGGAAATTTTCCAGATATTATTTCCTCAAAACTTTTTTTCTGTTTTCTATTCTTTTTTTCTCCTTTTGGGACTCAAATTACACATATAGTGGGTCTCTTAAAGTTCTGCTATTAATCACAAATGTTCTGTATATGTTTTTCCTTTTTCTTTGCAGAAAATTTATATTATTATATATTTAAATTCAATATTTTCTTAATTTTTCTTTCTTCAAAATCTAATCTGATATTAATCTCATCTAGTGTATTTTTATCTAAGACATTTTAGTTTTAATTTGGGAGAGCTTGATTTGGATCTTTTTACAATTTTATGTCTCTATATAACATTTTGAACATACAGAATACAGTTATAACTTTTGATGTCCTTATCTACTAGTTCTAACATCTGCTTAAGTTCTAGGTATATTTTAACTGATTCTTTTTCTTTTTATTATGGGTCATATTTTCCAGCTTCTTTGAATGTCTGCTAATTTTTGATTGGATGCTAGACATCATAAATCTTACCTTATGGGGTGCTAAATATTTTTGCATTATTACAAATATTCTTGATTTTTTTTTTCCTGGAAAACAGTTAAGTTATTTAGAAACAATCATATTGTGCCTTGCTTTTAAGTTTTGTTAGACAGGACAAGAGCAGGCTTAGTCTATAGCCAATTATTTCCCACTAGTGAACCAAAACTCTCTTAGGTGCTGTAAGGTTTCTAGTTTGGCTGGTAGGAACAGGCACTATTCCAAGCCCTGAATGACTATTAGCCACTTTTCTGTTTAATCCTTTTGGATTGTTCAGAGGGTTTCCTTTCCTTACATGCACAAACAGATTAATACTCAGCTGAATACTACAGAGGGACTTTCTGCATATCTCAGAAGTTCTCTCTCTATGTAGCTACCTTCTCTCCACTGCTTTGTTTTGTGAACTCTATGTACCTTGATTTCCCCAAATGGTCAGCTCCATCTTGACAACTTAAGGAGTCTATGGGGTTCTGCTTGAGTTCTTCCTCTCCACACAAGGCTTGGACTCACTGTCAAGGAGTTCACTGGGGAAATTGTATACCTCACCTCATTTGTTACCCATCTCTCAGGAATCACTGTCCTGTGTTGCCAGTTATACAATGTCTTAAAAACCATGATCTAAAATATTATGTCTGTGATTTGATTGAATCAGGCATGGAGGTAAACCTGGTCCTTATAATTCCATATTTTGCAGAAGCAAAGTCTCAAGGGAACTATTGAAATAGCTTCATAACTGGTTTCCCACATCTAAATTCATTTTTCTTAAATTTTATTGTTACTTTCCTACTTACAATATTTCTGTAACCCCAAATTACCACAGCAATAGTGCCCAAATGTCTGTCTTTAGACAATTGCCAGGTCTGTGGTAAAGTTCTTATCAGAAACATGAGAAAAATGGGAGTTTTAAATACAATTTTATTGAGAAGTACAGAATCATAAATATTCAGTCTGTAATACAATTTTATTGTGAAATATAGCATCATAAATATTTAGTCTACAGTTCAATAAATTGTCATTAAGTAAAAGTTTATTTAACATCATCAAATTAAGAAATAGAAATTTTGCCAGCTCCCCAGAAACCCCACATAGGCCTCTTCCAAACCATAGACAGATAGACAGATAGATACTTTGTTTTATCTTGCTTCTGTTTTTTTCAATAATTGTTTATAGTTAACTAATGTTACCAAAACAGTAAGATATGGTGGAATACAGTTGAAACCTCACTGAACTGAGGCAATTTGAGTAACCTCCATAAGGAAGTTCTATTTAAAGTGAGACATAAAGGAGATAACCAGTCAAGAAGAAGAAAAGAGGTACTAGGAGAAAAACTGTGGTTTTCCTGGCAGAAGTAACTTTTGACTAATCTAAACTATCAAACACGCACATACACACACACACACACACACACACACAACTGGAAATGAGAAGGGAGTAAAACTACAGAAGATAAATATTAAAACCTTCATAAAGTAATATAAAATGTCATTCCTATTAAACTTGAAACTTCCAATGAAATTAATATTTTTCTGGGGAAAAAATGAAGTGTTATTGAAAAAGGAAGAAATCAAGTACCTGGTTGCTCTGTTAATCATGAAAGGATTTCAAAAGTCATAAAATAATGATTCAAGTTAATTATTCAGGTTTTAGCAATTTCATGGATGCTTTCTTTCATATTTATAAGGAAAAGATAATATTTCTTCAACAGAAAATTCTGAGGCATAAGAAAATGTGGAAGGCTGCAGTTCATTTTATGAAGCTTTTAGAGATAACACAAAAATTTATATTAGTCTCATCTACAAATATCAAAAAAATACTAGAAAAAATTATTAGACATCAAATTAAATGGAGCATGATCAAGAAGGGTTTAGTCTAGGAATAAAAAGATAATAGCAACTCTATTAATAAACTAATTATATCAACATAAAATATAAAATTGTTTGGTAATTTCATGTAATACTAATGTTGATTTATTAAACACATATTTTTGGAGCAGACACTATGTGGCAGGCACTGTTTAAGTTCTAGGGATATAGGATAAGCAATACAACATCCATGCCATCATTGAATTTATAATATAGTGAGAGAGAATGGTACTAAAAATTAATGAAAAGAATATATATTATTTTAAAATTTTTGAGGAAACTCCATACTGTTTTCCAGAGTGGCTGTACCAGTTTGCATTCCCACCAGCAGCGCAAAAGTGTTCCCCTTTCTCCACATCCTTACAACTGAGCAATTTCACTACTGAGTATTTATGCAGAGGATACAAATATGCAGATTTGAAGGGGCACATTCACCCCCATGTTTATAATAGCACTATCAACAATAGCCAAATTGTGGAAAGATTCCAAATGTCTATTAACTGACCAATGGATAAAGAAGATGTGGTATATATATACGATGGAATATTACTCAGAGATCAAAAAGAATGAAATCTTGCAATTTGCAACAATGTGGATGGAACTAGAGTGTATTATGGTAAGTGAAATAAGTCACAGAAAGATAAATATCATATGATTTCACTAATAAGTGGAACTTAATAAACAAAACAGATGAACATAGGGGAAGGGAAGGAAAAATAAGATAAAAAGAGACGGGGAGGCAAAATTTAGAAATTCTTAAATATAGAGAATAAATTGAGGGTTGTGCAATGGGTATTAAGGAGGGCATTTGTTGAGATGAGCACTGGGTGTTATATGTAAGTGATGAGTCACTAAATTCTATTCCTGAAATCATTATTACACTGTATGTTAACTAACTTGGATTTAAATAAAATTTAATTGAAAAAATATATATTATAGTAATACTAAATACTATGATCAAAAGTGTAACAGGATGAAGTATAAGTGTCAATTAAAGAAGCAGCTGTTTTAGGAGGCAAGTGAAAAAAATATTCTCAGAGATGTTGGACAAGGCAGAGAAGCTTGCTAAGAATATGTGAAAGAAGAACTTTTCAGGCAAAGAACAAATAGAACAAATACAAAATCCCCAGGGTGAAAATGAGGATGGTAAGTCTTGGAGGCAGTAGGAAAGCCAATATTGGTAAACAGGACGGGGGTAGGAAGAAAAGGATATGCTATGTAGCCAGAGAAGACAGGCCAGATCTCTAGGGAACTTTCTTGCCAGGATTTTAACTGTTAAAGGATGTAAACTGAAGGGTTTTAAGCAGAAGTGATATAATTTGATTTCCATTTTTAAAAAGGTACTCTACTGGGTGGATAACATATTATAACCATAAGAATACAAGTAGAAGAACAGTTAGGGGGATATTAGACAAGTTGAGTCTAGAGGGAGAAGTGCTAAAAAGTGGCTGCGGTGGACATATAGTATGAAAATATGGGTATAGATTTGCTGAATGGATTATGTGTGATAGATCAAATCCACTTCATAACAATGTGGAATTTCGGGGAAGAGAAGATGCGAGGGAAGGAGCAGTAGAGACTAATACGCGAAGTGTGCTGCTTTGGACACAAAGGTTAGACATTTATAGTGGTTTAGTTGTTTTTACATTCTCAGAAGTGACTTCCATCATGGAGCTGAGGCAGCAGACCCTGTCACCCAATCCCAGTCAGCAGAAAAAGGAAAGAGAATAGAAAGCAAACTGCTTCCTTACAATAACATGATTCAGAAGGTGAAGCTATCACTGCTACTGCCATCACACTGGACCAAACTTACCCCTAACATGGTCCTTAGCTGGACAGCCAAATGCTCGGCTGAAACTCAGGGAGCTCTGTTATTAAAAGGAAGATGAGGAGAAAGCATACCAAAAAAGAACTGAGCATTCTACAACACAATAATTAACAGTCTCTTGCAGGCACTCAAGTAGGATGCCAAATAAGCATTTGATATACAATTTAAAAAATGGTTTCTGTAACTTAATAAATGATATTTATGTAAAACTGAGACCTATCATATTTAGTGTAAAATATTAAAATCAGAACTAACATATGGTTACTGACAATTATTTAACATGTGTCTGGGTTGCTAAATAATAAGACAAGAAACGATAAGTACTATTTACAACTCATAGTAGTTCAATAATGGAGACTAATTTCAAAAATATGCAAAATAGATACATTTAATATATATACACGTTTATATGAATAATTATATTTGTAACAGAAATAAAATATGTGGTTCATTGTAGAAACCTTAGAAAATACAGTAAATTAAGAAATAGAAAATATTAGATTTCTTCTTTAATTTCTTGGTTGACCCATTAATTATTTAGTAACATGTTATTTAATTTCCATGTATTTGTGCTCTTTACAAATTTTTTCTCTTGGCTGATTTCTAGTTTCATAACATTGTGGTCAGAAAGATGCACAGTGTGTGACTTCAATTTTTTTTTAATTTGTTGAGACTGGTTTTATGGCCTAATTTATAATCTATTCTGGAGAATGTTCCACGTGTACTTGAAAAGGACATATATTCTACTGTTTTAGGATAGAAGTTCTGAATGTGTTTGTTAAATCCATCTAGTCTAGTGGGTCATTCAAAGCCACCATTTCCTTCTTGATTTTCTGTTTATATTATCTGTCCATTGATGTAAGTGGGGTGCTAAATTCTCTTACTATTAATGTATTACTATCAATTATTGCCCTTATGTTTTTTTGTTTGTTTTTTATTAATTTTATTTTTTTAAGTTTATATCCAAATTAGTTAGCATATAGTGCAACAATGATTTCAGGAGTAGATTCCTTAGTGCCCCTTACCCATTTAGCCCATCCCCCCTCCCACAACCCTTCCAGTAACCCTCAGTTTGTTCTCCATATTTATGAGTCTCTTCTGTTTTGTCCCTCTCCCTTTTTTTATATTACTTTTGTTTCCTTTCCCTTATGTTCATCTGTTTTGTCTCCTAAAGTCCTCATATGAGTGAAGTCATATGATTTTTGTCTTTCTCTGACTGACGGATTTCACTTAGCTTAATACCCTCCAGTTCCATCCAGGTAGTTGCAAATGGCAAAATTTCATTCTTTTTGATTGCTGTGTAATACTCCATTTTGTGTGTGTGTGTGTGTGTGTGTGTGTGTGTGTGTGTGTGTATACACATCTTCTTTATCCATTCATCTATCAATGGACATTCTGCCCTTATGTTTTTTATTAACTATTTTATGTATTTGGGTGTTCTCATGTTGGGTACATAAATATTTACAATTGTTATATCCTCTTATTGAATTGTCCCCTTTATTGTTATATAGTGTCCTTCTTTGTTGTTATAGTCTTTGTATTATAGTCTATTTTATCCAATAGTAAGCATTATCTTTTGACATCAGTTTGCATGATAAATATTTCTCCATACCCTCACTTTCAATCTGCAGGTGTCTTTCGGTTTGAAATGTGTATCTTGTAGGCAATATATAGATGGGTCTTGCATCTATAGCAATATGGGCCTATCTCAAGATGCAAGACAAATCTCAAATAAATAATATAACATGAATTCAAAGGGATACATGGACCCTTATGTTTATTGCAGCTTTATTTACAGTAGCAAAATATGAAAACAGCCAAAGTGTTCATCAATTAATAAATGGATAAAGAAAAGGTGGTATATTATACAATGGAATAGTATTCAGCCATAAAAAACTATCTTGCCATTTGCGACAACATGGATAGAGCTAAAGAGTATAATGCTAAGGGAAATAAGCTAGTCAGACCATATGATCTCACTCACATGTGGAATTTAAGCAACAAAACAAATAAACCAATGAAAAAGAGAGAGAAAGAGAGAGAAAAACCAAGAAAAAGACGGTTAACTATAGAGAACAAACTGATTGTTCCCAAAGAGGAGGTGTGCGGAGGATGGGAGAAAAGGGGGATTGGGATTAGAAAGTACACTTACGATGAAAAAAAAATAAAATGACAAAAAGAAATAGAAAATAAAGATTACCCAATATCACTCTTCAGAAGTGTCCACTATTAACACCTTGCTGTGATTTCATTTAAATATCTACAGATTATTTATTCTTACAAATCATGCTCATAATGCATTACAAAGCAAGTTCATATTGCTCACACACACATACACACAAACACAAATATATATATTTTAACATGTTTTTGCTACCTAACACAAGATTACAGTTTTCCTAAACTTTTGTACTGCTGGGTTTTTTAAAATATATTTTTATTATCATATAATAGTTCGTAAGTAGTAATGACTTGAATTAAATTTTTGGGTTCCAACACTAAAAATGCTGACATTTGTTTATTCAAAAAGAAGAAATTATTCTCTAGGCAGCAAGAATTTATCCTATATTCCAAAAGCTATATGACATTGACATTCTAATTCCTATCTCTTTAAAAAATCGCTGGTGTTAAGAAAAGACAACTGACAATATAATGACAGGATCATTAGTATCTGGATTCTTTATTTTTCTGAACTACCAACAAATTCCATGCTTCCCTGAATTATTGCCTTGAGACATCACCGTCACAAGAAAAAATCCCCTACATGTTTACCTGTAGTCACAGGAAACTGCTTTGCTTCCTGAAAGTAGTAGTCAGGGGTAGACAGAAGGATACACATCTTTCTTAGAAATGAGGAAGGATGCTTCTAGAAGTTCTTCAAATCATTGTCTAAGGATTCTATAAAACCCAGAGAAAGCCTCCTGGCAGCCTCCTCTCCTTCAGTCACAACAAGGTCACTCTCATCATCGATATTAAAGAATAAAGGAAAGGAAATGAAGGAAATTATAATCTGAAAGAGAAAAGAAAATTTAAATCAGCCTGGAGGATAGGAAGCCTAGAAGGCCAAAACCTGGAAAGCTGTAGAAACCCATCTTGTGTTCAAGTCTGAGCCTCTGTTTTCTCATCTACAAAAGAACCAGTAATGACACCTCTACCTCTGCCAAGCACTTTTAAAAAAAATGATTTAACTTAAACCTCACAACTGTCTATGGTAGTGATCATTATCTTTACTCTATAAATGAGGGGTTTGAAGTTCAGAATGATTAGAAAACATGTCCCAGGTGATGCACCATCCCGCCTCAAGCAGGATTCCCCACCCAGCTCTCAAGACCTCCGAACTCTGTGTCTTCCATGTGTCATAGTAAATGCAACTTATCTCAAGGCTTGCTGTGAACATTAAAGGTTTAAGTGCCTACTATTGCATCTTAATAAATGTTAGTTGACTGAATGAAAGCAGATTATAGTCAACTGTTAAAGGAAAATCCATATTGAGTTAAATTTGCCAAAGACCTAGAAACTGTTGTTATTTAAATGAGTCCTATAAATGGCATAGTTATGGAATACAGTGAAAAAGGGAAAAATTTGTTGACATTATAACTGAAAAAAAATTTACTCCATTATATTGTATATAGGAAATTTATACATTTTCGTATTTTAAAAATTTGTCATAGTTTTAAACTCATATTCATTTTAATAGTTAGAACTCAGTTCACAAAAGGTCTTGGGTGCCAGACTTATGAATTCCATTTTTATTTATCTACCTTGGGAACCCACAAAAGAATTTTGAGCATAGTAGAAACAGAACCAGATTTGCCTATTAAAAACAAACAAACAGGGGCGCCTGGGTGGCTCAGTCGGGTTAGCCGTCTGACTTAGGCTGAAGTCATGTTCTCATGGTTTGTGGGTTCAAGCCCTGCGTCAGGCTCTGTGCTGACAGCTCAGAGCCTGGGGCCTGCTTCTGATTCTGTGTCTCCCTCTCTCTGGCCCTCCCCCGCTCATGCTCTGTCTCACTCTCTCTCTCAAAAATAAATAAACATTAAAAAAAATTTTTAAACGAACAAAAACAAAAAAACAAAAAAAAACCCTAACACTCTTCAAAGATGTACTCTCTGAATAGAATGGTATATCAGTGAAGAAAGCCCATGTTACGTTGCTGTCAAAAACAAATTTAAAATACTCAGTGGCTTAAAACAACCAAGGTTTATTTCTTGGTTTTCTTGGGTTTAGGGATGGGGACAAGGGTGCTATTCTATTTCATCTTCACTCAAGTACTCTGCTTAGCAGAGCCAGCAATAATGACAAGAGTAGGGGACATAGTGACTTGAGCCTTTGCCCTGATAGCCCTTGCCTACCAAGAAGTGACACATGTCACACCTCACATTTTACACAGGGAGAGAAGAGTGCAGCTTTACCATGTGCTGGAAAGAGAATTGAAAATATTGCTGAAGGGCACAAATATTTTGTCTCAAAAGGATATAAGACTAGAGGTAAGATCATTCCAGCAAGTGATGAAATTCAGCATGAAAGAAATGATGAGATCTTAAGTCAGACAGTGATGGGGGGGGGCAGAAAGAATGATAGGGATAAAAGCAATATGAATTAAAGTAATAAACTACAGGATATGGAAATTTCTTAGATATAGATTGGAAAAATAAAACACAAAATACAAATATATATATATATATATACCTGCAGCTTTGATAAAGCATTATTTTTTTTCGAAGTAGAAAGTAGTTTTAACTAACTTTCTAAGAGGTATAATCTGTTTTTTTTAAGTACTCAGATTACAGAAAAAATAAATAAGTAATTTATCCAGAAAGTTGTCTACCAATTTCTTTCCTCAATATAAAAAAGACAGCTATTATAAAAACACACACACACAAAATTCTGCTTAAAAAGGTGTTGAGAAGAATATATTTAGAAAACGAATCCAGAAATTATGTTTAACAAACTGACTTCCAAATCTCATTTCAAAACACGAAATCATCTCCAGTATCCTTCCAACAAATTTTCATTATTAATTTGTCCTGAAAATAGCACTAAAATTTGGGAAAATGATGGGAGCAGAGCAAATTTATAGCCTAGAATTGGCTTCTGGGACTCTATTTCCTAAGCAAAAGCTATAAAATCTGTCCCTAAAGTAATATATTATTTAAGCTGGAAAGGAGCAAAGTGTTTGTGGTAAACATATTGAAGAATCTAGAAGTGAATATTAATTTAGCAATAAGATGTACTTAAATTATTTATGCCAAATAAAGGCAATTTTCCCTGGCAAGAGTGTAGGAAGAACTATGGTATTGCTGTTAAAATTCTAGAATGGAGAAACACTGAGTCAGAATTTCCTTACCTTAGTCACAGTGTTGCTTTACCACGATGGAGAGGTTGTGAAACAAAGCACATTCCATTTTGATACGGTGCTATATGGATATGTTGGCACTTGTTCATTTCTCTGTAGAGAATTGTATCACAAGCCTCAACAGAACAAGGAAGAATGTTGAGCAAATAAAAATTCTACTTGGTCTAATTTATGTAATTACAGTTCTGGGTATGCACTTCTCTCCACATTTTAAGTTGAATTATTAGTCACAGGAGAAGTACACATAATTCCCTTCAAATGTTTCAGTTAATTTTCATAAAGTCATAAACCTGACTAATTTCCATAAAGTCATACATTGGGAGTTTATCTCCCTAAATGTAGACTTGGGAACATTCTTGAACAATGCCAGGCAACTGATAATCCATAGAGAAATAGCATGGTAGAATATCCTACATTCTTTTTTACTAGTCATCAGCTTCCTCTTTGTCTTCAAATCATGGGAAGGAAGACTCTAATGAACATTATTTTTATATTCAGAAAAATTACAGATTTTGGATTGAGTGAAGTATAAAACTCCACATTTCAAAACTAATTTTTCTTTAGACTTTTAGTTGCCTTATGGGGCACCTAGGTGGCTCAGTCAGTTGTGTGTCCAACTCCCGATTTCAGCTCAGGTCATGATCTCACAGTTTCATGAGTTTGAGCCCCACATCAGGCTCTGCACTTGGGATTCTCTCTCTCTCTCCCTCTCTCTCTACCCCTCCCCTGTTCATGCTCTCTCAAAATAAATAAATAAACTTAAAAAATTTTAAACTTTTAGTTACCTCAATTTTACAATGATGTAGAATATTTATGTAGATATTTAGACCCCAAGAATGGGAAGATTTGTATTATATTTCTAGCTCTGCCATTGATATTATATCAGAAACAAAATTTTTCTATGTGCTTCAACACCTCTGTCTACTAAAAAAATGAAATAAATTTATTTCCTCAAACAAATCTGGAAAAAAATCCTTTGGAAAATGTATAAGCAATTTGTCCTTCTGAGTGTAGAAAACCAAAAATTTCCTTTCCATCAAACTCCTGTAGTTGTCTTTATATTGAACTTAAAATAAGAGTAAATGGACTTTCTTAAATATATCGAAAATAATAGCTAAAACATTATTTATGGATTTCAGATTGTTCCTATTTGTAACTTCTAACAATCTCTCAAAGTGGATAGAAATGACATTACTCTCTTATTTTATAGGCAAAGGACTGAGGGTTAAGTTAAGCAATGTTTCCAAAGACCACAACACTATTCTGATGGTTGGCCCAGGGCTCATTCTCTTACATGATAGCTTATGTTTACCAATAATACCACTATCAAATACTATGCTAGTTCTTTTAGGGCATACAAAGAAATCTAAGATATTGTCACGAACCTTAGTAAGTATTAATGTATTAGTGAGTCAAAAAATCTGAATCCAAGGAGGAACAAACATCGCAGGGGTCATACCGAATGAAAGGTTACATAAAACGAAGTCTCCCTACCATATACAGAAATTGAGAAAGGCTTTATATAAACCGGAGCATTCCAGAAATATTTCATGGAAGAGGGTAATATTTAAAATTCATTATTTGGGCAGACAAGTGATGTTGGGAGGCTTTCTGATTAAGAGAGAGGAAATATTTGCTAAATCACAGAAACAGAAACAGGTATGTCTTTCTGGCACATTGAGATATAGGTATTCCTGAAGCAAAGCTTGTGCATCAGAGAAGGCTGAAAAAATAAGTTTGGATAGGTAGGGTAAGACAGGCCTTCAAAGTGTTGCAGTTTGTCTGTGAGGTAAATATTGAAGGAGGATAGTGTTCTAAAGTAGGTAAAAACTCTTACAGAAAATCTGTTTAAACTAGATTAGCAAGACTGGCTAATACATGCAATGTCTTTTGGTCATTGGACATTCCAGCCAAACTGGAAGGTGTTGCTGCAATTTAGGTTTGCAGGGATCGGCCTAGAATGGTAAGCCATGACAGTGAAGAAGAAGGGATATCCCTTTTTTTCCTCAAAGAGTAGGTAAATAAGAAAAATTAAAAGAGATTTGGAAGATATTACATCTGGGTGCTCAAAACAATGAAAACAAGAGTTTCACGGAGAATGTGGTTAACAACGATTAGTGTCAGATATGGAGGAGAATGTGGACAAATGGAGAAAAAGGTCAGAGCCACTAAAGAAGAGAAAGAAAGAAAGAAAGAAAGAAAGAAAGAAAGAAAGAAAGAAAGAAAGAAAGAAAGAAAGAAAGAAAGACACACATCCCTGGATAATCCCTAAAAGTTTATAATCATTTTTTCACTAATAATATGGACATGCAAGTGAACATAAGCATAACTGCTCATAGGTACACTTATAATGCCTTATATAAAGCTATGTTATAAAACTGATGGGGCTATAAGTGCAGCAACATGATGAATGGGATGTTCTTGCTGCGCTGTAATTGGTGGCTAAAATCCAAGTCTGAGATACTAAAGACACCCTATGCTAACCAACCTAAAGAGAACTGCAAACAATTGGAATCCTTCCTCCAGGACTTAGTGGTGGTTGACTCCACTACTCTCCTTAGTAATCACCACAAGCCCCTACCTCTATCTACATAGGCTGGGATGGAGAAAGAAGGGGGAATTGGAATAAAATTGTTAGAGTTGGAGGAAAGGATTATTGTTTTTCTTTCACTTCCCCAATGTCAATTTGGGGAAAGGGTGGGAATCAAGACAGTTTTTCACAGAGAGGTGCCAGAAAGAGCAGAGAAGGAAGGAAGGAAGGAAGGAAGGAAGGAAGGAAGGAAGGAAGGAAGGAAGGAAGGAAGGAAGCCAGATTAGAATATGATATTACTTCCCCGTCATATCTCCTATTTGTTATTTCTGTAATGCATAGTGTTTACTTGAGAGAGAGGAAGGTAGAAAGAAGACGGAAAGACACTGGTATTCACTCCTACATTAGCTTATGAAGTACACCTGATCTTCATCAGTACTGTTTTGAACAAGAGGAAAACAGAAGATAGAATAGAAAGAGGGGGCAGCTGTGGAAAGTCTAACCTACCACTGTGAGGAACAGAAAGGAAGTAGGTCAAGTGGATCCCATGGAATCCTGTAGGACTTGCCTGTTCCAAGCCCAAGATGGCCACTTACGTATGCCAACAGTAGGAAACTCTACAGTAAATATTCAGGAACAGATTCTGATAAATGATTAGGAAGAAATCAAATTAGACTTGGTCCCTTACATCAGGGAACCTTGAAATAGGATTACCACCATCAAACTAATTAACATATCCATTATCTCACATAGTGAGGTGTGTGTGTATGTGTGTGTGTGTGTGTGTGTGTGTGTGTGTGTGTGTACATTACTGGGAGGGGGGCGGATTTCATTCAAAGTTACATAAGAAAACAAAATGGAAGTGAACAAAAACAAAAACTTATTTTAAAATGAATTTTATTCCCCTATGGGAATGCCAAATAGTAGCTCAGGTCTTATTTCAGATTCAGTGAAATATCTTTGCTCCTTTAATGGGAATAATAAAACAACTGCTCTTATCAGAGTGATATTTTGTAATTTGTACAAAGTACTTCAAAACTTCATTCTTGTGAATTTCAGTATAACTGGAATGTCTGTAGGATTCTCCTACAGGACATGTGGCCACAGAAAAGAGCTGAATCAAAGTGGTTTTCTCCAACAAAAAGCCTGCCTGAAAACTAAAGCATTAAGAAACTCTGAGAAATAGTTCTAAGGATAAACCATTAGGATTAAGATAAAGTTAGACATCAGGCAACGTATTAAATGCCCTAGGTCTCTATTTAAGTAAGCCATGATTCCCATTTTGAATCTGTATGAGCCTTGTTTTTGACTGGCAACTTGGAAATTAAATTCTAATATAGTAGATGGATTTTTAAAGTCTGACTATCTTAAGCACACAAAGCAGTAAGTGGTTCGAACATAAAGTCCACAAGCCAGATCAGAATATGATATTACTTCCCAGTCATATCTCCTATTTGTTATTTCTGTAATGCATAGCGTTTACTCGAAGCATTCACTCAACCCAACAGCATTCCCCTTATGGGCAGGAGAATGTTTGGCATTTACTTGCTGTAAGATGAGAACTCTGTGCACTAAGTTCTCACAGCGGCAGTCCAGGCCTCCTCCTCTTCCTAATGCACCCTGAAATGGTTCCAGTTGATTGTAAACACTTGCCAGCAAGTTCTGAAGTGTGTCCAGTTGTTTTTTCAGCTTGCCGTTAAGAGCTTTCACACCACAGCCCCAAGCTTTAATTTCTTCCATTTGAGAAGAAATGGTCATCCAGTCATCTTTCAGCTCACAAGGTCTGAAGAAGTCATCTTTCATTGCAGATAACCCTGGGTTCTGGCATGTTCTTCATTAATGAAATCAATCCCCAGGAATATAAAACTGAGATAGCTCAATGTGATCTGACAGATAGTGTCCAGAAACATAAGCCAATTGACATCTGAAGAGCCTTGAGGGATTAAAATGCATTCCGTACATCTGTTCAGCTGCCCAGCATAGGTTTTCCCTCAATACCTCCCAAGTTTCATTCTCTTTTAGCCTAACAGCCTTCTCTATAATATCTGTGTATTCAAAGAAAACAGAGCTATGTAGAATATGATGACATAAAATATAACACACTTAAAATCACAATCCAATGACAAAAAGGCTTTGAAATAATCCAATGAGTAAGGTTTCCTATATGTTTTCCCCAATCAATACGACCTATTGTGAATGATGAATAACTTACTGTTTTAAAATTCTATTATCGTGGCACTGAGATTAAAGTTACAGTCTGATTAACCAAAGACATATTTCAGGATGATAAAATTTCATGCCTATCAAGTTTCTGTATTACAGCCTGAGAAATGACATTTTACCTCTCTATTGTATTATCACCCCAACGCTATAACAAAGTTCTATAAACTCCATTGGCAAAGGCCCAACTCTCCTGATTAAGTACAGCTTTAAGACCCCAAAATGACATTGGAAAATATTTTCATAATGCTCAAAACTCAGGTGCCATTAAAAAATGTACTTTTAAGTATTAGTAATGCATAAAGCTCACCCTTTGAATTTATTATTTAATGATACATTTTAAATGGCTAAAACTCTAATATACAAACTGCTAATTCCACCCATTAAGACTGAGATATGTTATGAAGAGCATGAAGATTCCTGAAAGATATAATAATTCCAAACAGATAAAGTAAGATTAGCACACACCTTCATAAGAATTCTCCAGTTCTAAGAAACAGAACAATTCCTTTGAATTTATTTCAGAGGCAAGATTAGAGTCCTTGTGATGTCAACAGGCCTCCTCCCCAGCAGTCTTTGTGTGCCTTCAATATGTCAAAGGAGATAAGTAGATCTTATGTTACTGACAATTAGACAGGAAGCAATAACTATGCCCTGTTTGGTATTTCAGGCAGCTCCCCCTCCTAGACTACATCTCCAGGCTTAGCTCCAAAGAGACAAGAATTTTCCTTCTGACAAGAGAGCCTCTCCCACACCAGGAGTTCAAATCTCTCCCTACAATGATTTTCTCTAGTCACAGAGTTTTTTTAGTCCTGTGTTATAGATCTTATCTATAGTACTGGTATTTGAAAGTAAATTCCATATGACATTAAATTGTAATCAACTCCTCCATCAGTCTTGCCAAAATTCCATCAAGTCGTGTTTCCAAAAATTCCAGTCAGTCCATGACATTATTAGGCTTTCAAATTGTACCACCCATCTTTTTCATAATGATACTGAATTTAATCAACTCTCTTCTATGTACTGTATTTTGTGATGTTTGTTTTAATCTCCCAAGAAGTTTCTTCCAGATTTTCAATGTGTTTGTCATTTTCCATAATTTAGAAATCCAACTTTGCTATTTTAGGCAAGAGTACTTCAAGTTCTCCGCCCCCCACCCCCCAACCCCAGGGAGGTCATGGAGTTATATAGTTTCTTGATTCTGGAAATAATTTCCCAAACAAGCCTTTCATGTGGAATCCAGAGTTCTTGACAGAGTCATTTTCCCTGTAACTTGCCTTATTGTTTAGATATTATAGAAAATTAATCATTAATGCACCTGATGTCAAGCTAAACGTGTGGCTCATATGAAACACATATTTAACTGTGCTTCCATGATAGAAAGCTGAATGAAAAGTGGAAAATCTACTAAATCATTTAGATGGTTGTCTATTGTTGGAATCAAAGTTTTAAATGTCATTTTAGAAAAGTTGAGCTTTGATTTCTCTAACATAATCCAATGATGAGTTAGAGAATTAGTCTCCCACATAATAGCAATCCATTTGCTTAATTTGTAAAACCAGAAAATGATAGTAAATTTGGAGAAGTTTTCATATTTGACTAATCAATCAACCCCCATTTAAAAATATATATAAATATATATGTATAACTATTTGATTTGCTTTGGTCAGCATTATTAAGTAATAATTTACATAAACTATAATTCTCCAATTTTAAATGTACTATTAGGTAAAATTTGAGAATATATGCAGTTATGTAACCACCACCATGATTGTGATATAGAATATTTTCATCACCCTAGAAAATTTTCCTTGTACTCCTCTGCAGTAATCCTCTCTCCCACTACCCCAGACTCTGCCTCTAGAAATCATTGAGCCACTTTCTATCACCATTGTTTTGTCTTCTCTAGAATTTTATACAAATTAAATCAAACGGTATATAGTATTTGTGTCTACCATCTTTCATTCAGCATAATACATGTGAGATTCATCCATGTTTCTACAAGTATCCGGAGCTGTTCCCATTGCTGATTAGTATTCTACCAGTTTTCCTTTCCAGTTCCTCAGTTCCTAAATCTGGGTTAACCTAATTCCAGGAGAGCTGGTAGTGGGAAGAGTAGCCCAGCTATGGGAAACCCTATTCCTACCTACAATGATGTGGTCTGATATCATAATCTCCGATAGATAAAAACACTATTGGTTTCAAATGCTTTCTGGATTGACTGCAGGTGGTGTTTCCTTGGCTTAATTTCAACTGACTTCTGGCCAATGAGAGGGAAGATACTGGAGAGTAGGAAAAGTGGAATAATTCTAGTGTTTATCTCTCCATGCCTTGCTTTTGTCAGCTCTTTTGAAAAAGTCTGCATTTCCTCTTTGGCTTCAGCTCTCAAGTCCACCGTGGTTCCATTTTCCATCAGGTCAACACAACCCCTGGGCTCTAATAACATCAATTTATCTCATTCCTTTGTCTTTCAAGCCTAGCAAAGACTTTTGTTGCTGCCAATTTCTGGATCCTTAATGATCTTTGTTTTGTTTTCATCTCTACCATCATCTACATAACCAATTCTCTGCATTACATTTCCTTGCTGTAGGCTACTTGAAGTGTATTCTGCTTTTCTTGATAGATTCTGCTGTTGGCTGGATGTTTACGATCCCCCAAATACATATGTTGAAACCCTAATCCCAATGTGATGGTAGTTGGAGGTTGGCCTTTGGGAGGTAAATCATGAGGGTAGAACCTTCAAGAATGGAACTAGTGCTTTAATGAGAAGAGGCAAGAGAGCTAGCTTGTTCCTTTTTCTGTTATATGAGGATACAAGAAGTTAGCAATGTGCAACTCAAAAGAGGGCTCTCACCAAAACCCAACCATGCTGGGACCATGATCTCAAACTTCTAGCCTCCAGAATTATGAAAAATAAATCTCTGATGTTGATAAGCCACTTAGTGTATGAACATTTTGTTACAGCAGCCCAAGTTGAAACAGATACTGACACTATTTCACAAAGTCTGAGTCACTTGGTCTTATTCATGTTCACCTAACTTTTCATAAAAAATGTATCATATTTAGTCCTCATACTAATGCTGAGGAATAATTATTATTCCCATTTATAAGTAAAGAAATGAAGCTTAGAGAAGTTATATATCTCACACACAGAAGGTCACAGTGCCAATAAGTAACAGCAGTTGAGATGCTAAAGAGTTGAGAAAAAGTTAAAGTGGCTGGTCATGGGCAATGAGAAGTGCTGAGCAGGTGAAGTGTGGTTAGCAGACACCAGGAGAGTTTACATATCCTTGGACAAAAGTGTAAAACCATTCTGTAATCTGTTTCATGTGAACACAAACTATTTTGTATTCTCACATTAATAATCAGAAACAATGCACCCAAGGTTGTGTTAATCTATTCTAGCACCAATATCACATCTGACACAGAAGCTAAACTTCATCACTACGTGGTTGAGTTTGTAGTAATCTGCGATCATCTTCCAGGATCCACCAGGTTTATGCAGGTGCCAGACTAGTAAATAGAAATAGAATGGCAACCACTATCTTAGATTTTTTACAACTTTAACGTTGGTGCTGATCACTGCCATTCTTCCTCAGATAAAATATTGTGATTTTCTATTTGGTCAGGGTCTACCAGGCAGAGTTAGATATTCTATTTGATTTTTCCTACTACAATAGCCCTTATCCCAAAGACCAAAGACTAGGGAATGTGCCAAATATAAAGCATGTCTATTCCAATTATACAATCAGAAACTGGGGAAATGATGACTTTGGAGCCAGGCCTAAGTTTACTGCATTTTATTGCCTGGCTCCCATTATGTCCCCACTCTAACATGGCATTCTGATAGCAACCTGGACCCCATACCTAATAGTTCTCAAAAGGTTTGGGCATTCTTCTTTCCACATTCTAGAGTTACCTTACTAAATGCCCATAAGTACCTTTGGAGAAACAGCTGGGGACACATTGCTAAGTACATTGCCATGGTGTTGCAGGGTTCTTCCTCTAGGGGATCTGGCATTTGGCCTCTCTTTCAGTCAATGGAATCCTACTGTGAAACTGCTTGAGGACCAAGGATCAAGACTTTTAAGTAAGGCAACTGCTCTCAAGCTTCTGATCATTGATTCTTGAATTCTTTGTAGAGATTAAATAGTAAATTGTTGGTTATCCATCTATTTAACTGCTAGAAACACCATGTTCTATTAAGCATCTCCACACTTAGAATTTCATGAGAAGACTGACCATTTCTTTCCTATTGCATCTTTTCTCATCAGGAGAGGCCAGTGTCTTTAATTTGATATAAAGAATTTCAGAACCCTAAAACAATTCTCATTACTAACGTACCTATGTCTCATAATATCTATGAGATGTCAAAGTCAAATATAAATATCAACTTGCAGGTATAATCCAGCCTATGAGGTGGTAACTGTACCCATCCTGCATTAGGAAGGGCTTCCACTAAACTTGAAAAGAACAGACTTTGTTGACATTTGAATATTTAAAATTGTGCCAATACCTTACTTACTTTTAAACTAGGAAGAGAAAATATAAACACTACTTTAATTCCTTCATCCATAAGGTTTTTTTTTTTATCTCACTAACTGCTTCTACTTTCCTTTCTGTCGTATTGCATAAGAGTGCAAAGAAACATAAAAGTTAGAGAAAGAACACTCAGGGAATGACTTCACTATTGAAATGGCACTACTAGGTAGTGGAAAGATGTTGAAAAAAAAGAAACTGTGGCTTCACTGCAAGATTTTTAACTATAAATATTTGGACATATCTTATCCAGACCCAACAGGGCTGAAAGAAGGAACATTTTTATTTGTTCAAGCTTTCAAAGATACCGTGGAAGAAAATAAAAAATCAGTAATTATATATTAACTGTGGCAAACCATATAGGATATACGTAAACTCAGCAAATACTGACTTTTCCCATTTTTAGAGCTGAACTTGAAAGAATCCAACTGCTGTGTAAAAATACTGACGGTGGGGGGAAATGGTATGTATAATAATCAGAAGAGAAAATGGGCTCTTAAACATAATGTGAGCAAGTAGAGAAATGGGGTTATTTAGAAAGGTGTCAAACAGAGGGTGAGTGATTTTAATTAAAAAGAAAACATGGAAGAGGTACCTGTGTTAGTAGAAGGCAGGTAGAATTGGGTGGGAATGCAGTGTCAGTCTTGTCAGGTTCCTTACACATAGGTTCTATGAGGGCAGAAGTAAGGAGGAGGGCTATGTACACTTTAATGGAGTGTGTAAATCATGAAATAAAGACATCTTACACGCTATTTGTCCCTTCATAATCTATTATGTATACAAAGGGAGAAATTATACAGGTACATATACTTTTCCCCAAAGTTGTTATTTTATTATATTGTATCATAAATCTCAGTTTCTCTAAAATACCACTGGCTAGACCCAAACTTGTACCTGCCTTTGGAATGTGTTTCTTTGTTTAGTTTAGTTTTGTTTTTATATGAATGGTTTTTTAGTATCTGTAATCCCTGGAAGCTCTCTGTTTTTCAGGTAAACAAACAAAAAGTACAAAATATATTAACGATATAACTGTTTCCCTCTGCAATCTGAGTATGACAGAACTTCATACTCTCAAGCTCAGATTCAGCTCAAACCAGAACTCACCAGTTAAACAATAATAATTTTGGATCACTCATTCTACTATTAAATGGAGTAGAACTTATTTTAATCTAAAAATCCTTCTCCTCTATACTTGCTAGACCATAAAAACCAAATATCATCTAAGAAAAGGACATTATTGCCATTGTCTTAAATTGATTTGTAGAAATAAAAACAATATCCTCATTCTTAAATATTAAAATAAGTAATTACCACATTAATAAGGATATTGCTGAAACAGCAAATCATATCTCAATTTTAATTCTGAATTCAATTAAGTGATATCCATACCAATGATAGAAACAACTTTCTTATGCAACAGATATATAGATATTGAATGGATTGTGTCCATAAAGTTCTAATTATTGAAATTTGTTATAATATTAACCAAATTAATTGAATATATGTTTATGAAAAGTCAGTGAGTATATTCATCTGATATTTGATATAATTGTTTTCAAACTAGAAGACCAGACTTCATAACCCAAACAAAAAAACAGCAGATCCCAGAGAACAGAAGCTGTATTAGGGCAGGTAAAGACAAAGAATTAACGAATTTTGGGAGGTTTATGTAAAGGTCTGCAGCTAGTTTTTGTCTCTAGAAATAGTCAAATGTGTAATTGCTTTTCTCAAAGTGTTCAGAAATCTAACTGATGAATGAAATTAAAAACATGGAGACTCTGAGGTAGAGATGGGAAAATGAAATCAGATTACAGACAGACCATCTGCCAGAAGGTGATAAATGAACAATGGGGGGGGGGGGGGGAGGAAAAGCTCTGAAATTCACCAGTAGCAGCCATACAAAGAAAGAAATCCAACTTCCTTCTATGAACTTTGAAAAATGATAGCCAGGAAAGAAATAGGATTCTGGCCAGAAGAGCAGAATTCCTAACTAGGGCCTCAGAAGCTATACTGGAAGAAAGAAGAAGAATCTATCAAATTCTGACAAATGTCACCAATACTACATAATTTCTATGTAATTAGAAAAAAATCATGGTAAAATCCTCAAGAGTAGGTGCCCAAATTATTAAGACAGGGTCTTGGGCCCTCAGCAAATGCAGAAGAAACTTTAAGACTTTCTATTTTACAGGGCTGTCCTCTGAATTGAGAAAATGACGTGAGACCCCAGATTATACACAAGACTAAGGGTCCAACTCCAACTAGATATGGATAAAATCTACAAACAGAAAACAGAGGCTAGGTCATCCAACATACGCTGCGTTCAGGCCTTAATAAGATCACCTCTTTCCAGTCCTATCCCCATCAGCAGCAGGCTTGAAAAAGTTCAGTCTTACCCCATCAGCAGGCTCTGAAAAAGTTGCTAGAACTCACATAACACAGCTCTAGATCTAAGCTCACAGGGAGGAATAGTTCTCAAGTATGGTAAAGGCAAATTGTAACCACCCACTCTCTGAATCAGTTTCAATTTTGTTTACAGCTGCTCCTATTTATCATAAGCTAAATGAAAAGTAACTAAGGGAGCCTGGGGCCTCAGTTGGTGGCACATGTGACTCTTGATCTAAGGGTTGTGAGTTCAAGCGCCCCACGGGGCATGGAGCATACTTTAAAAAATAAATAAATAAAAATAAATAAATAGATAAAAATACTCTTACTTCAGATGGAGACTTCAAAAAGAACCCTTAAAAAATAAATGAAAAGTAACTACACATACACTCATACACATTACACCAAAATAAAATAAAATAAAATAATCACAGGAGATTATGGCATGCAAAAGCCAGATGAAGAATTTATTTGGGGAAAAAAATAACCAAACTCAATGAAAAGAAGATATTCCCTACAAGCACATCATGCTATAAAAGAACTTAATAAGGGCATAAATTTAAAAATATAAAAGCTCAAAGCAAAGATAAAAAACCAAATGAAATAAAAAGACAAACTCCAGAGCTACAGAAACAGAGATCTCAAACACCACTTGTAAAGCAATAAATAAATTATAAACATCAAGCCACAGACATACAAAAAAGTATGAGATTTTTTTTATTTAAAAAAAAATTTAATGTTTATTTATTTTTGAAACAGACAGAGACAGAGCATGAACGGGGGAGGGTCAGAAAGAGGGAGACACAGAATCTGAAACAGGCTCCAGGCTCTGAGCTGTCAGCACAGAGCCCAAGGCGGGGCTCGAACTCACAGATCGCGAGATCATGACCTGAGTTGAAGTTGGACACTTAACTGACTGAGCCACCCAGGAGCCCCAAAAAGTATGAGATTATTAAGTGCATGTAAAGGACATGAACTAAGAGTTTAATCAAGTAGAGAGAACATGCTATGTGTAGAAGGAAAAGCTGATCCAGGACAAGAAAAGAAGTATATGTGGTGTGGCACATGCAACAAATGACACAGAAAATATGTCCAAGACATAATATTGAAGTTTTCTAAAGTAATGAAAGAACTAAAATGGCAGATTGAAAGATTTAAGATGTCCTGAAATATAAAACCTATGTGGCTTTCCAGAGAACCAAAGGGTCCAATCTATCAGAAGATAAACCAAAAGAAGATCTCAATAGAAACAATGTTAAAAAAGGATTATGCTGCCTGATGGGCACTGAATCCACCTACATGCAGAAAAAAAATAAAACTAAAACATCAGTGACATTTACGTTCTAGAAAAAGAATGCTATTCTAACATTTGACAAAGTAAAGGGAATAGTATAAATAATAAAAACACTGAAGGTCAAGTAAGGAAGTTGAAAGCAATATAAGGACTCACTTTCTTACTTTCACATAAATAAGAAGTCACATAATACTCCATAAAAATTAAATTTAGGGGTGCCTGGGTGGCTCAGTCGGTTATGTGTCTGACTCTTGGTTTCAGCTCAAGTCATGATCTCACAGTTTGTGAGTTCAAGCCCTGCATGGGGCTCCACGCAGGTAGTGCAAAGCCTGCTTGGGATTCTCTTTCTCCCTCCCTCTCTGCCCCTCCCCTGCTCACTCTGTCTCTCAAAAACAAACAAACAAAAACAAAAACAAAAAACCATTAGATTTGGAATTTTTAACATCATATTGATGCTTTTATAATCTTTTTTCTTAATTTTAAGGGGATATTTGTGAACATTTGTGGTAAAAATTATTTTCCAAACTAAAAAATCTGTTTAATTTTTCTTTGTGTTAAAACATTAGTTAATATGGCTAAACTAGAATTATTACATAACTCATTTTATGAAAATCATTGCTATCTGTGTGTATGTGTGTTGAGGAGTATACATCTTTGTCTGGGACCTGAAGCATAGCAAATTGTCTGTAATAATATTTACTTAAAGCTAATGATTTTTTTTTGAGATTATAAAATTTGTGGTGATACTTTGCTTTTTTTCTTTGTTGTTCTCTATTTTGATTCCATCTTCACATATCATTATTATATCAATAAGAAAATCATTTTCCCCTAAAATTAGTGAAGAATTAATGGCTAAGATAGTGACAAGTCACACACACACTTGGAAATATTTTGCTATTTCACAGTTTTCTTGGCTGAGACTTTGTTGAGCTAAACAATTTTATCCTAAAGAATAAAAAGCTTTTAGCCAGCTAAAAATAATGAGTTTTCAGAGAGGGAACTGGACAACAGAAGTGCAATATTTTTTTTTTTTTTGAGTCCAGCAAAACACTTGGGAAAAGCCTTGTTGACAATAAGGGAATAATAATAAAATTTTTCATTGCATAGTGCTTTCCACCTTCAAAGTTTTCTTCAGAGAATATTTATTTCTTATAGAATACCCTGAAGATACTAGGAACAATCTTGTTTTTCATTACTGAAGAGGAGAAACGGTTACAAAAATAATGTCTGCTTCCCTCTAAATTTATGGATGATTGTTGGTTTTACAACATACTGAGTGTGGAGCAGGCAAATTAGTGATTTGAGAAAAAGATCACAATTTAAAACCTAAACAACACTTGACTTTTACATCAATGCTAGACCAATACATTTATATTTCAACCTAAATGTACATCATTCTCATGAGACTCATCATCCACCATTTGCAGAAGAATATTATGAGTTCAAATACCTACTTAGAGTGATAGAAAATTAAACTAGAAGAGTTTCTAGCTCAATTTCTCTCATTTTACAGGTGAGAAAACTGAAATCCTGAAGCTAAAGGGGCATATAATTCACCAAAATTCATTTAGCTTGAGTTCAAATTCACATCTTCTCTCAGGCCTTTGCTCTTTCTGTACCACACAGAAAGATATAAGCCATCAATGCCTTCCAAAAATGGTCATTGGATCCTTAGAACAAACTTTCCTTTAGTTATACTTTTACATAAGTGACTTTTGTTTTTCCAGAAAATTGAAAGCAATAGGAAAATAACACAGAAGCAACAGTATGATTAAGAGAAAGATGATTAGAAAGCAGAAGACTAAGATTCAAAATAATTCATATGTTCTTGCACAGAATTTTTCAAAAGTCCTAATTAGAAATACAAAGTCCTCATTTTACCTCATGTCGAGGAAGACTGCTGTAAAATAATTATAACCCAAACCAAAGGATTTTATCATGATTACACATAAATGCATAGCTTACAGTCAGTGTTCCATTTAACTTTCATCAAGAAGTGGCAAAAAAAATAACTAAAAAATGAAGCCCACCAAAAAACATCTATAATCTAACCAAAGACAAATTATACTGTTTTGTCCAGATTTTTTAAAAAAATAGAAACCTTTATAAATGCATAGTAAAATAACAAAGGCATAGGAGACATATAATTTAGACTTTGGACAGCTAACCTTAGGACCCCAGGTATTCTGTGCTGCTAGCTAAAGACTCAGTACCAAATATGGGCATTTTTATAGAGTATAAGCCCAGAAGGTACAGCCAATAACCAAAAGGTAGGCACAGGGCAGAAGGAGCCAGAGGAACATGAGCTACTTTCTCAAGGACCCACATATGTGGGTGATGATTTGTGCATGATACCAAACTGAAGTGGGTAGAGGCATGAATAAATGACAACCCACATAGAAAAAGGGAATTCATGAGAAAGAAGCCTGGCACCTGGAAACTGAGGGTAGGACCAAAACACATGTACTAATGTACTAGTTGCAGAAAAAACAAAACCAAACTCTTAATTCTTCCCTGTTTCAAGACATAAATCTGAAATGGGGCTAAAATAGTAGAAAAGGATTATTAAATCCAGGATAAAGGGTATGGAGACAGGAGCCAACAAAGACATTGTACCTAATTTGATGTCTGGCACCAGGTCAATAATCTATATTGATTTGTTGACTTTAATTGATATAAGACAACATTTGGCATGGTCTGTTCCTTGCAAAATAGTATACATAGCAACCTCTAAAGAGAACAAAACTGTAGGTGGAAAAAGAAGAGGGTGATAAAGATTTTCCTCTTTCATATCCTAGGAACTGACTCTCTTCAATTTAAATTTCTGAAAGCTCGTTAGCTAACCTCACTAATAAAATATCTGTACCCAAGCAATGGAGAGTTCTAAACTTTACAATGTCACTGACAGCAAAAGATAAGCAATGCTACAATGCAATCCAACAAGAATCCATCATTTCTTTAAGACAATCTTTTCCCTACATTTTTGTTAAATATCCAAAAGTGGAATTCAATGACATCTTCAGAGGCTGCCAAGAGTAAGTCTCTTACTTTGTTAATTAGGTACATCAAAAGCAAATGCAAAAAAGCTAGATGTACCTCTACAGTTTCACAATACACTATATACTTCTCAGTTTATATTTACACATTTATAGACTGAATATTCAGAATGATTTGGTTAAATTGGCATCAATGCCAAAATCAACCCTTCTGACATCTTCTGTCTTTAAAAGACACTATGTTAATGTACCTTTCTGTGACCATAAAAGCAGTAAGGATAATAAACAAAAAGACATCATTTGAAAGCAACAGATGCTACTTTACAGTAAAAAAAAAAAGACTTTAAAGGATACTGTGAGTACTAGGAAAGAGATTTTTGTCATTTATACTTTATTAAAAATATAATTTCACTCATTACAAAATAAGAATTATCAATACTGTTATTCTGTCAAGCCTATAGCCAGAGACCAACAAGATTTATCCAGATTGTGCATCTCACCGACCTTGTGCTATTTCCCTCTGCTCAGATTTGGGCCTTTGTAACATGTGGAAAACCAGAGAAACTGACATTCAGGCAAATGTTTTAATGGTTTTAAAAGTTCACATGGTGGCAAACATTTAAATCTATAATTAATGTGAAGTTTTAGGAATTTCAATCTTTCAGTTACCATAGTTCATCATATAACCAACTGAGGCAAATTTGAGATTAACACAGGGGTAATAGCATTGGCTTTGGAATCAGAGACTTGAAATGGAATCCTCACCCTGCCTCTTATTAGTAACTTGAGATAATCATTCAACCTCTCTAAATCTGTTTCTACTTCTATAAAAAAAAATAAGAACAATATTATTAGTTATCTTTTGGAATGTCGTGAAGATTAAGTCACATCATATATGTAAAGAACTGAGCATTGCTTGGTGCAGAATAGCTATTCATCGTTCTAGAATCTTTGTTACTCTTAGAAATAGGATAGCGCATAGGAAGCTTTCAGACAAGTGTTGGAGATGTGATTCTGATCATTAGCATTTAGCAGTTAACAATGCCAGCCACTGCTAGTTGGCAGACAAGTACTGACCTTCACCAGAAAGTCCCTGTGATTGGCCGAATGTTAGCTCCCAACACTACCCACACATAAGCTAGTGGGAAAGCCTCCCTCTAATAAATGTCACTAGTGTTTCTAACGTGCCCATGAAGTATTGAAAGAGAAATTCAGAGGGCTCTTCCATTTCTAAGCAAAATTATTGGATTTGATTCAAACAAATAGTCTGCCCATTCCCAAACTGTTTGAAGCAATCCCCAGAACACAGAGCAAAATGTTTTTTGTTTGTTTTAATTAGGAGTGTCTTTTTGATGCTGTGTCATCTAGCAGCAGGGGCCTAAGGAATACTTCCCTTGCTAGTCATTAAAGCTGAGACCTACGAAGCCTTCACAAAGCTGAGACTCCCACTTTGAACAACCATCAATCTCTAAATTTAATAAACTTTGTAGCCAGAGCTTCCACTGCCAGTATAACGGGTGACCAGTATACACTAAATGAACCATGGTTCTTTGTCTAGCAACATATTGATTCTGATAGATGGCAAAGGCCAACACAGAAGAGACCCTTAGGGGAGTTGTTGAGAAGTTAGCAGTATTGCCTATTAAATTTAACACCATCCATCTACACATACGCTGCGAAAGGTCTGAAAAATCACGTTATTCTTCTCACATGTCCATTCCTGTCTACGCATTCGTTTTAATGTAGGAGGTCTTCAGGGATCTCAATGTCCGGTTCTTTTTAACATTTTATGTGCCACATAGACTAAATGGAGTACAAGGAAGAACGATTCTTCCTTTCTGTGTCCTAAAGGAGAATGCAAAAAACATTTATTCCTATCAGCCCTTATGTGGTACTGAATTTGAATTGGAAATGAGAATTATTTTCTATCTCCTTATTTACTTCCTTGAATGCAATGTGAAGTAGAAAGAAAGGGCACTAGAAGCCAAATAAGTGATTTGCCAACAGACAGAAATTACCCACTTGCATCACACTTGAACTATTAGTATAATTTACTTCTTGCCATTTCAGTGCCATTTTTACCCTACAGTGTGACGATCGAAAAGAATCATCATCCAGGCACCAAGCTGTCATGAACCAGGAGTAATAATTCCTCAAAGAAAGTGCAAAATTATTTAACTCTGCTAACCCTTGCACACTAGCATAAGTATCTTTCCAGTCACTTTGAGTAGAATCTGCCATGATACTCAGTCCCCTTGAGCATTAACAGGAATGCAGCATGAGCAGGTAGGAGGCCCATCCACGTCTTCCACTCCCAGCCTACTCACTCACCAGCCAGGCCATGGTGAACCATGACTCCCCCTGAGTATAGCTGCTGTTCTTTACTGCTCCTGTGGAAAGGAAAGTGAAACATCCTTTCCAGAAAATCCACTGCAGCTGCAGCTTTTGGTAGAGGATACTGAGAAAGGCTTTCTCCTGCCTGGAGACAGAGTTGAGGGGTGGGGAATGCTTGAAAGGAGACTAAATGGGTTGAGGGCATTTTTTCAACATGTGGGTTTCAACATGTTCATTTCACTTCAAAAGAGGATGGTTAGTAATATACAAGGAGGGGAAGGAAACAATGCAAATACAGTGTTTTGTATATGCTAGTAGTACCTGCTGGTTTATGATCACCACAGGTAGTATGAACTTCTACAGGTAAGATATAACCTGAGCCGATTTTTGAGGAAATACCAACACAGATGGAACCTGATTTTGAAATAAAAGGTGGAAAAAAAGAATTAAATCCTCCAAACGCAAACATTCTCCAAGTTTTCAATGACTATTTTATATGACTACATAAAGAATATTTCTTCAATAAAACTTTATTTTTATCAAGCTTTTAAGGAACCACTAGACTAAGTCTTCTTGAAATAATCTGAGATGTGAACAAAAATGTATTCAAAACAAGTGCTAACTTCAGATCAAATTTATAATAGTAAAAAACAAGAAACATTTTAATGTCCAAAGCACTGCTAATTAAGAAAATTATGTATTCCAATATAAGAGGATATGTATACATTAAAACTGTTGTTCACAAAGTTTTTATTTACATGGGGAAATACCCATAACATAAAGTTAAATAGAAAAAGTGATGTGAAATAGAAAAAAGAACATATTTGACGAATCTGCCAGAGAAGGTGGGGGTATTTGTTTTTCTTCTCTCCTGGGAGAAATGGGGTTGAGGAGACAAGGGAGGAAGGAGAGTAGGAGAGATAACCAAATAACATGAGGAAATCACGCAAGATCTTTAAAGAATAAGAATTCCCAATACTCAATTTTAAAACTGCATTTGCCAAAGTAAACTCTTTTTGACCCTCTAAGACCCCCACTTGGTGTATGTTACAAGCAAAGTCTTTGTGAGAGAAGGGTATTTGGGAGGAATTCAAAGACAGATGCTGATTTCATCTTTGGGTACATGCTTGGATAGATATAGAGAACTTCAAATGAGAATTTGCTAGGGACAGTAAGCTGGTGCCTGAAGTGGCCGCAAGGTTTGGGAAGGGCTCCAGGCTTGAAAAAGAGCATGTGACCAAGGTCCTATAGTGAGCAAGTGGCAGAGCAACATCTACACTTTTAAAACAATGGTTGCCTTTTTTTTCTACTCCCTTGCCCATCAGTGAGCTTTCCAAATCATTCTCTAATGGAAATAGTTACTTTGACAATTAGGAAAAATAGCAGCCCATCACTGTAAGGAAGATATTTTAGTACCTACATGGTTTAGTACCATGCAGAAGCTGTCCAATGGCACTTGGGAAACAACCAGGCCTATAGTTCAAGTGGTGGATAACATATCATTTGGTTGGAAAGGGAGCCCAAAAGTGGTCAAGCAAAGAAAAAACAATTTAGACCCCAGGAAAGAAAAGTAGGCATCATAGAAATCAAACAAAACATGCTGGGTATGTTAAAGGAAAGCAGCAATATCTTGGAAAGCTAGAGTCGTTTGGTAATAACAATCATGGGGCGTTGACTGAGAAAGGCCCTGTGATAATTGCTCTGTGTGTATTAGTTCATTTAAATTCATTGGTTTAACAAATGTATGAGGTAAATGATATGGTTATCACCAACTTAAATATGAGAAAACCAAGGCACAGAGTGATTAAATAACCTAGCCAATATTACTCAGATAGTAAGTGATATTGCCAGGATTTCAACCCAGATAGTCCAACTCCAGATTTCCAAAAAATAACACTAATAAGGGCTTACTATGTGCCCTGCACTGTGTTAGGGGCTCTTGCATGAATTACCTATATAATCTACACATCAACCTCTTGAAACAGGTACTACTGTTACCTATATTTATAAATAGTAAAACCATCTCATCCAGGCTTATGGGGAAATGTAGCTCGTTGGTTCATACTTTACCATAACTTATGGTGCCAAAATATTTTTATTCTCTTATTTAAACATAAGCTTTTAATCCCATGGGCAAAAAGCAAACTAACATTATAAATATGTTGATTATTTATACAATCATGCATTTATTCCTTCAGATGACATTGTATAATAACCAGATGTTAGTGTTTTCCATGACAAAACATGAAAGTCACTTTTAGGCAGGAAATGTGTTTCAGTATATCAACCTTGGCTTACATACACCTGCATCATTTTTGTGAACTACCTATGTGTTTGTGATTCATGGTTATATCAGCAGTTAAGGCTCAAGCGATCTCAAATGATTTAATATTAGTTGACATAAGATATGATTAAAGTTTGGTAGAGTTGTTGAAGGTAATATGAGGAGAATGGAAAATAAAAAGGAAAAAACAGAGAAGAGAGAACATTTTAACAAATGTTTTCCAGGCAAAAGTCTAAGCTCTTGAGAATACCTGAAGATTGGCTATGCCACTGTACTTTGTTTCAGATGGCTATAGCACCCTCTGGTGAATAGCACATGTATTTCACAATTTTCTCCAAAATAATATAAATAATAACATAGAGTGGCTTTTAGAAGTAGCTCTCTGTTTTTTGTTTGTTTCTTTTTGTAAGGAAGAATATGCCCAAATTGATTCACTTCATCTCAGAAGCTTTTCTAACACCAAAGTGAGCGTTATATAACATGTAAATTCTACATATAGAAACAAATAAGAAAAAGGGGGACCTGGGTATTTTGAATTAACCAATTTAGTTGTGAAGCATGATAGTTTAGAAGAAGCAGAAGCCTGTGAATTTTATATATAATGTATACCACTAATTTTTTTCTTCCTTTTTATGTTTAAATTTAAAAATGTCACTGAGCTGAAGCACATAAACATAACCATACATCTTTGCTTCCCTACTTCTTTTAGGTCTCTACTCATGTGTCACTTTCTCAGTGATATTTTTACTAATCATCTTACTTATATTCACAGCCCTCAACACCCTATACTCTCTAAGCCCTTCTCTGCTTCATTTTCCACCAGTTAGGATGGCCAAATAAATTTTTGTCCAAACCAAGACATTTTTGAGAGTGAAAAGGGATGTGTGAGTATTTAAACTGGGACAAACAGGCAATGGGAACACTGTGGCAAGGTCATCTCACTCATAACACCTATCATATTCTAATGTACTACACATTTTACTTTTTATTTTTTTTTCTTTTCCCAATAAAATGAAAGCTTCACAATGAGCAGGAGTTTTGCTTGTTTTTTTTTTTCCTCATGGCTATAACCCCAGTGAGCTCCATAATATTGGTTGAATAAATGAACATGTTTACCTGCTGTGATTATTCAACGTGGCTGCAAATTCTTGTTCACTCTCCTCATTGACAGGTGACACTTATTTCCCCTTTCTTTGAATCTAGGCTGGCTCTCTGACCACCTCAACCAATAGAATGTAACAGAAATGTGCCATGACAATTCCAGGCCCAGGCTTTAAGAAGACCGGTAGTTTTTATTTTCTGATTCTGAGAACTCTTGTTCTTGGCATGCTTTCTCTTGCAACCCAGCCACCAGGCTGTGAAGAGTCCAGACTACTCTGGTAGACCAGCCCAGCTGAGTTTCCAGCTGACAGCTAGGTTGAATGACCAGTTTTCAGTGAGCCATCTTGTCTGTTCCAGCTCATTTGAATCCTCAGGCGACTACAGTCCCAACCATCATCATATGGAATAGAAGAACTGCCCAGGTAAGTCCCAGAGAAATAATGAAATAGTTGCTGTTAAGTCACCAGGTTCTGGTGGTTTTGGCAGCAATAGGTAATTGTAACATCTGCTTTATCTATGGTAGGCACTGTAAGGACACAAAGTGAGTAGGAAAAGATCGGTCTTAAGGGACTATGAGTTTAAAGGGAGAAAAAAAAATCATTCCCATGAATAATGTTTTCTTGTAAGGTCATTACTGCTAGAAAAAAGCCAAAAGTAATTTAGGAGTCTATAGGAGGGATGCATTCAACAAGAATTTGGGAAGTAAAGACAACTACATTAAGTTGGTGGAGAACAAGGAACACATCACTAGACAGAATTTGGCAATTAGAGTCAGAGGGGCAGAGTTACTGGAGGAACCAAAGCTAACAGCACAAGCACAAAGGTAAAGAAAGAAGCATGAATAACTATTCACCTAACAACAAGAAGCTTGGTTTGACCAGGGTGTGGGCTTTATGAAGAGAAAGGAAAGCCAGAAAGGAGGATTAGAAATATGTCATGTAGTCCCAAAAGTTGTGCTAGTACTTGGATTTCTTTCATGGTCAGAAGTAAGTCAGATGGATTTTATTTTTAACATCCACTGAGTTTTCCATCAGTGATTATAGACATTATGTGTAATCACTGTAAGTGGAAACTTTTTAAAATATGAGAAAATAAAATCATTTTAAATTCCTCTTCCCAGAGTTAATCACTGTTAATCTTTTCTTCTTACATTTCCTCGACAGAAACATGATTACAACTGGAATGCGGGAGTTTGTATCCTCACTCTTTCGCTAAAATTTATTTCATAACTATCCACTAATTAAGGATCCTCTGAAGACAGTTTTAATTATGACATAAAATTTATCATATGAAAACACAAAAATTTCGTTAATAAATATCTTGCTAGTAAATATTTACATTGTTTCCAAACTTAGATATAGCTATTATGAAAATGAACACCAGTTGTGCCTTTACCCAAATATACTTGGGATAGCGCCATTGACCTCTACTGAAGGATTCTACAAAAAAAATAGTCTTATAAAATATTGTCATAAATACTGAATGTGCCCCACTCTGCAAATTCATATGTTAAAGTTCTAACTCCCAGTGTGGATATATTCGAAGATAGAGCCTGTAAGGAGGTGATAAGGGTTATATGAGGTCTAAGGGCAAGGCTCTACTCCAGTAGGGCTGGTGCCCCTATAAAAAGAGGAAGAGTTACCAGGGTGCTCTTTCTCTCTGCCACAAGACAAGGCAGACCTCTGCAAGCCAAAAAGAGAAACCTCATCAGGAACCAAACTGGCCAGTGCTTTATCTTGGACTTCCTAGTGAGGGCTGGGAAGAAATTGTAAGAAATACTGTTGTTTAAGCCACCCAGTATGTGGTACTTTATTATGGTAGTCAAAGCAGACTAATATAGTTTCCATAAAGATTTGGCTGAGAACATTGTTAATTACATTGTAAAGTTCATGCTAATGAAAAAAATTTCATTTTGCAATGAGAAAATAATTTTATTATCTCATGGACAATAAATTGAATACGAATCTTTATGTTCAATTTGCTTCGCTTGCTTGAAATCTTCTAGGCAAATATGTGGCTCTTTTTTCTTTGTCCCAATTTCCTCATTTCTTATTTCATATTTAATTAGAGCATATGTATCTTTATAAATAACATTAATCCTTTTTTGAAACAGGCAGTTTGCAAATAAATAAATGAAAAGATGAAATTAAATGAACATTATTTTAGCCACTTAAGAATAATTAAATACAACAGAGTAGTGTTATGATGGAGCTAAGCATTATACAACTGTTAAACCAGAATCGTTATATGAATTGATTGACAAATATCACTATTATTTACATATAAATGATATAGTGGAACAGTAACAGAAATCATGGAAATTGCACATTCGGTCAGAGGCAAAGCTAAAGAAATATACTTATTTTCCCAAATCATAGCCAGACAAAGAAATGAGATTTTAAAATTCCTTGAATAGAGAAAGTTTAATAATTTAAGGAAAGGCAAGTGTTGCCTTCATCATTTTCATTAGGAGAGAAGACTCGGAGGCTGGGAGGATAATAACAACAGGACTCTAAGAATATCCAAGCTAAATAAAGTAGATGATATAAATATTTTGCAATTCGATCTTCATTGTAAAAAATACAATCTTCATTGTATTTTCAATGTGATCAACACAATGTGCCTTAATGTTGAATGAAAATTTAATTTTTTCACATCTCCAAAATAGCATCATACTAATAATATGCAACCATATGGATCACATGGCTTCCTAAAGGTACAAAACAGTTTTCTCTGACAGCAATACTAAGTTTTAAGAGGTTCAGTTAGGCATACAATGTATGTGGTAGTTTGATCTGAGCTTTGAGGAAGGTTTTAGGGCTAAGTGAATGATTGCAGAATGGGAATATTTTGGCAGTAGCTGAACAGTACTATGAGATTTTCAGCCAGTGAAAGTTAAATGCAAAATCTGTTCAGATATCTTATGTAATAAAAAAAAAAAGGAAGGGGTGAAGTCTTTAAAGGGATGTAGTTCTTTATATTTTGAAGGGAAATGTGTAAAATATACAAAGTGTCATTTTGTAAGAGGTAAGATCCTCAATCCAACCAATACTTCTAATTAGGATACTTGGGGTTTTTTTCCTAAAAAAATCTAGTGAAAAATTAACTAGAGACATTGAAAGTGTATTTATGATAACTATGGCTGAAATTAGTGAAGCAAGAGAAAGAACAGGCTAGACAATATATCAAATGGCATTTCCTATCAGATTTATGTGGTGCAGTATAGAGAACATGGCTTTGAGGACCAAATGTCCTGGCTCAAAACATTATCTCTATGATCCGTTGAAATATGGAAACCCAGTCTATATACATTCATTTTCTTTCTTTTTACATTTATTTATTTTTGATAGAGCGAGACAGAGCACAAGTGGGGGAGGGGCAGAGAGAGGAGACACAGAATCAGAAGCAGGCTCCAGGCTCCGAGCTGTCAGCACAGAGCCTGTCGCCGGACTCGAACTCACAAACCGCGAGATCACGACCTGAAACCTAAATGGGAAGCTCAACCGACTGAGCCACTCAGGTGCCCCAAATATACATTCACCGTCTAATCTTCAACATTAGCCCGTGTTATGAATGAAGAGACTGAGACAGAGGATATTAATTTGTATGAGATAACAAAGCAGGTGAGTGAATCAGAATTCTGATACAGGTTACTCTAAAGTCTGTATTCTTTCTGCTTCATGAAAATGAAGTGGAATAGTTGCAAGAACTGTGAAGGACCTCAGATTTTAGCCTATCATACTTTCATAAGTGTTAGCAGAAGACATGAAATTCCTGGGTCAGAGACAAAGGGCTTTATTACTCATAGCACAGAAGCAGCATGAGCTTCATATTTAAATCTCTTCTCCCCCCAACTAGTAAACCCCATGGGGCAGTAGGAAGGCCCCAGTGGGCTGAGCACACAGTGGGTTTGGTCACATTTTATAAAGCCTGAGTTTAGGAAACCCCTCAATCTTTAAAGAGTAAAGCTAACTAACATTGTCATTCTTTGTCCAAGAGGAAGATAATACTTTCACTGTCCTGGTCAGGAATAAAATCTGCCCTTTACCTCTATAGGGGGTATGGAGACCAAGACTGTATGATATACAAACATCCTTTAAAACATAGCCAGGGGCAAAAGCTGCCACAAGTCATAGAAAAAAGCCATGAAGAATTTTCACCCACACTTCAAACAGTATCTAAGGAAACATCTAAGTGAAGTAGATTGTGAGGTCCATCAGGCAGTCTGACAAAGGCCCAGAGAGGTGTGATCAAGTTGTGTGTGGTTCATGTTCACATATATTAATATCTAAATGTGATTCAAATTCAGGTCCTTTAGGCCTGGGGTCTATGCCATCAGCTCATTCACAAAGGGACACAAGGCAGAGATGGTTGTGAGCAAGGAAAAGACATGTATCTTGGTGATAGAAATTAGTAAAATCAAGTAAGATATACGGGCTTCAGACACGGACACTATGCTTAAGGCAGAAATTCATCCTACACAGGAAAATCTAAGCAGAAAATCAGTTGTATAAATTAAGTCCATCTGTAAGGACAAGCTCCATTCAATTTACTGAGCACTCAGGAAGTTAGTATCTCACTCCAGGGCAGGGGCAATTTGTTTTCTGACCAGAATAATAAAGATAATGTCTCCCTCTGGGGCAAATATTGTGCAGTTTAGCTTGATACACGGATAATAGCTAGAATAATTCTAGACTTGGTGGACTTAAAAGCTTTAATACTCTTCTCACCTAGATAACAATTGGCTTGCTAGCTGGGCAGGGCTGTGCTTGTTGATAAAAGCACTTCCAGGGAATAGAGATCCGGGGAGGCAGAAATTGACAGAGAGAAGAGATAAAGAGCAAAGTTGGAGGTCACTTTTTCAAAAAGAAAATGACCAAGTGAAATGTCAACAGAAAAAAAAAAAAATACACATGCCTTTCTACACAAGCTAAACTACAGCAATCTTTGCCCAGGAATTAGAAGTGAAATGTCAAGCCAATTCAGAGCAAGAGCCTACCTGATAGCAGAGCCAAAGAATCAGAATTAGAATTTGCAGAGAAAATGTTCTCTCCTAGTTATTTAAAGAAAACATTATTGAGAGCTCAGTTAAATTAGGTCCAAACTGGTTTGAAATCCAACATATTACTTTTTTCATGTAATCCCTAGTCACTAGGTAACTAAACACTTGCAAGGTTTTAGGAATGCTCCTTTAAGCACTGCATTGGGAGAATATGATCTTTTTGCATAGTTTTCACTCTGGTAAGCAGTCTCAGAGTCCGTTATATTTGAATCCTGCATTCATTTCTTATAAAAAGGTAATATCATCTCCTGTATTATATTTCAGTCATTTCCATAATAAAAGTTATAGTTAATGCTGATAATATCACTAATTAAAAGAAAGTCATATATATATATATATATAGCAAATATCTAAGAATAACTGAGAATAAGCTAAGGGACATAATTTTTATCTATCTACTTAAGAATCATTGTATTCTCTTGGTTTAATTTAAAGTTTTGATCATAATAAACTTTTCCTAGGTCTGAGAGAGCAAGAGCAATAATCATTTATCTTCAAACTTTCTGTGGAACAAAGAATAATTCTCAATTAACTTTAAAAAATTGATAAAGGAAATGACAAAAGATAATTTTTTATTCAAGTAACTTTAACTTCTTCAGTATAATGATCATGCTTGCATAGAAAAACATTTATTAAAAATGTAAAATGATGAGAAATCTGGTTCATTTTCTCAGTTACGATTTATTGCCTAAAAACTGAAAATATTTTAATTAAATATATTAACATAGTTTGGAAAGGAATCTAAAACTTAAACATATTTCGTTTCCAAAATTTCAGTGGAATTAAAAATATTTCTTACAAAATATAATGTATAGTGTACAACATGATGACTATAGTTAATAACATTGCAGTTAATAGATCATATGTCATCTACAATAATGTAGTTAATGTTATATACTTGAAAGTTGCTGAGAGTAGGCCTTAAGCATTCTCACCAGAAAAAAAAAAAATTAGTTATCTGTGTGAGATGATGGTGTGTTATCTTGGTCTTCATAACCACTCTACAATGTGTGTGTGTGTGTGTGTGTGTGTGTGTGTGTGTGTGTGTGTGTGTATGTGTGTGTGTGTGTGTATAAAAATCATCACATTGTATACTCTAAATGTATACAATTAATTATATTTGTCAATTATTCCTTAATAAAGTTCGGGGGCGGGGGGGAATTCGTAAAAGTAATGTGATCTTGGGTGCCTGGGTGGTTCGATAGGTTAAGCATCTGACTTAAGCTCACGTCATGATCTCATGGTTTGTGAGCATGAGCCCCGCTTCAGGTCAGCACAAGTCCTGCTTCGGATGAGGCCTGCTTCTCTCTCTCTTTCTCTCTCTCTCTGCCCCTCATGGGATTCTCTCTCTCTCTCTGCCCTCACTCATTTGCACCCTCTCTCTCTCAATTAAAAAAAAAAAAAGGAATGTGATCTTTATTTTCAAGATTGGTTTTTTAAAAAATCTTTATAGATGAAAAAGTATTTTATAATTTCAGTATTATATTTATTATTTATTCTTAACTGAAGTGAGAAAGTTAAGTGAGGGATACAGAAGCCAAGCAAGTCTACCGAAAATATTAATATGCTACATTTTCAGTTTAGCACAATTTAAGTTATGAATTTATGGTGCCAAGAATGTAATGAGATTACCTGAGAAAATTAACTCAGGTCAAAGAAAAATATATTTAATGATCTATAAGAAAGAGAATTTCTCTGCAAGTATGGAGAGGTCCTTCAGTCTAAGCCAAATGTTCTAAACCATCAAATCTCAAAATGCTGGAAGTGTTGGACCTAGAAGTTATTACTGCTCTTCCAAATTGTGAGAACATAAACATGTCAAGGGGAGACAAGTGCTTGTGGGTCTCTGAGTTAGAACATTAGGATACAACAGCCCAAGTTGCAGATATATGATTCCTGGGCTTGACTTCTCCTAGCTGAAAAGATTAGAAAGGTAGGAGGGAAAAAAGAAAGAAAGGAAAACCTCAAACTCAAACTTACTACTTTATTGTTAATAAACATGGGTAATTAGATTTTAGCTATAAAACTAACAAGTGCTTAACTCACTACCTCCTCTGACAAACTAAAAGCTACCTTGAGCAGGTAACCACGAATTTTTAGTATTTTTAAAAATTATTAAACAATTTCATCTACCAATTTAATAAAGAAAGGATTTATGCTCAATATAGAAGAATAAAGTTATACAGCATGTTACAAAGGAAGCTAGGCTTTACTTTTTAAAATCTTCATATGAAAATATCCTATCTATCCAATACTCTAAAATTATAGGTAGAAAACCAGAACAAGGGAAGGACTATTTTTAAATGAATTTTACTGAACAGAAGGTCTTCAATTATAGAAAAAAAATAAACTCCAATTCTAATCTCAAAAATAGATTAAAAGCAGTATGTTTGAAGCTGACATAATTCACAAAAAGAAAACACCTTTTACCCTGGACAGCAGTAAGAAGGGAGAGCTGTGGCCAATCCCTGCCACTGACCCTGAGCTGAAGCTGGGTGCTTCACCACCTTGCAACGCTTTTCAACCTCTCTGCTGAAACCAAGCTAGTTACCTCTGAGGACCCTAACCTGGAATGACTGACTTCAGAGTTAGGATATTTCAGGCTATCAATTCTGTCCATGCATCTTACCTCTCATTCTTTGTTACTGCCTTTTCCTGAATTTAGACTTTTTCTCCTTCACTTTCATCACCTAACTACCTTATGCTTTCTTCACAACTTCTGCACAATCAATTGCCTCTTTCCACACTGTTCTCTTCTTGCAACCCAAATTCATGCCCAGGGCCTTCTGGAATCTCCATTCCACAGCAAACACTCATCATCCCCTTCTGAAAGTGCTTTCTCTACTGTTATAAACTAACCTGCCTCTCCCACATTGCCCCTGCCTCCAGTCTCCCCACCATCTTCTAACCTATGCAACAACTCATTGTCCCTTTTAGTCTCGTTTCTCCCCTTGCCGCTATCATCTCCTGACCTCTGAGTAACTCCTCCAATTCTTTGGGGATTTCCTATTTGACTCAGGGTCTTGTCTCCTCTCCCAAGTGCTTTTGTCATCTTGAGTCATCTAGACAGATGATCTATCCCACATGGTAGCATGATTTCCGAACCTTTTTAGTGTCGGCTACCTTCAACCTACTCTCTGTATCAATCACCCCCTCCCAGAGCAAGTTCTTGTCACCCAAGGAATTGGCCCATGTTTGTTTTCTTTCATGCAAACTTTTCTACTTCAACCATTATTTCCTTTCCTTTCCATATCTCATGCCCTTACTGACAACATCTCTTCTGCCACAAAGAAGGATAAAGGCCCTTGAATTATCCATTCCCTTCCAACCTATTGATCCCTTTCTACCCACTTTTCATCCCCAAGAGCCCATGGTTTGTCACCAGAACCACTCTAGCCAGCATCTTCAAGTCCCTAGTACCCACATAATTCCACTGAAACTAACCAGGAAAAACTCTAACCTGGAGGAATACCACAAACCCATCTTGTCTGTTCCTATACCTTGGGTGACTAGACTCTGCTAGAGAGAAATCACATGACTCTAAAGCTTGGATCTACCATAAATTCTCATTTCCAACCCCAGCTAAGCTCTTAGCACTGTGTAGCAATCCTGCTATGACTTCCCCATCAGTTATTCATAGTTCACTTATTCTTAATATAGCTCATTCATACTTCTTCCAAATCTAGATGCAATTTGTTAATTAAGGGACATTTCTGCCACAACTAATGTCAAAAATACAGTTGATATGTCATTTTTGCCAGGTTTCGAGGGGGACAGAGAGAGAAAGTTAACCAAATGTTAATTTCCCCTACATAAAACTGAAGGTTTGGTTAACCCTGTAGCCATACAAAAGTTTCATGTTTTATTGATATAGTTCTGCTTCCATATCTATTTTCCACACTAATCAGTAATTTCTTTGAAAAAGGAACTGAATCTTATTTGTATGTATAGTTCTGTAGATAGCTCAATAACTACTGCAGTCTAAAAATATTTGGAGAGCAGTGAAAGAGCTCTCTTACACTCTCTATGAGCCTAAAATTAATCTATGACTGAAAGTACAGTTTACTTTTCATAATCAGAAAATACTGGTACATAAGATGAAATTATGATCTGAATACCACACTATAATTAAGGAATCAAGAAAGTATGAGATATACTTTAGTAATATTTTCTTCAAATATGCTTTAATATTTTGAAACTTTTAGTATTTGAATAGGTAATTCTGTTTAAAAATACATTAAGTATCTGTGATAGACTGATAATGGTTCCCAAAGATATTTCCATGGTCTAATTCCCAGAACCTGTGCATGTTACCTTATATGGCAAAATACATGATTCAGGTAAGGATCCTGAGAACAGAAACTTATCCTATATTATCCATGTGGGCCATAACTGTAATCACATGTATCCTTATTAGGGAAAAGTAGATGGAGTTTTGAAACAGAAATAAGAGAAGGCAATGTAAAGATGATGGTGAAGATTGAGTGATGTGGCTACAAATCAAAGAATGCCAAAGACTGTTGGCAGGCACCCAGTAGCTAGAAGAGGCATGGAACAGATTCACCCCCGGAGTCTCAGAGGAGACTGTAGCTCTACTAACCCCTCAATTACAGGTTTCTGGAACTGAAACCATGAGAAAATAAATTTCTATCATTTTAAGCCACCCAGTTTTTGGCAATTTGTTTCAACACCCATAGGAAACAAATATAACATTGCCATGTGTCAGGCACCATATGCGTCTCTAAAGACATGAAGATTAAGAAAATAAAAGTACAGACAGGCATGGTCCCTGACCACTATTAGTTCTCAATGTAGTGAAGGAGACATAAAAATTTTTTAAAAATCACCATACAGTATGGTTTCTATGTTGGAAATATGCACTGGGGCTAAAGAAACACAGAGAAGATATCTACTAAACTCATGTGGAATTGTAACCCCATGGAATGGCATTTGGGAATCAAACAGTTAAAAGAGCATGGTAGGTTTAGAGAATGGCAAGTAAACTGAGGTGGATCATCTGTGGATGGAGATGAAACTGGAATGGTAGATTATAAAGCAATATATTGTTCTTTAGACAGACAATGGGAAGTCACTGAAGGTTTTCAGCAAGAGATCAAGGGACCCTGATTTCTGTTTTCAAAAGATAACTCTGAGGCATTTATGTGGAAAATTCGCTTACGTAGAATAACTCACTCCCCAGATGATGCCCAAAAAATGAAGTGTTACCTAACTAAATTTGTTCCAATAGCAGGCAATGAATTTTCATTTGTTTTGGCAACACAGTCGCAAGCTAGTATGCTTAAATTCAACTACTAGACAGGTCATTAACTTTTCTTTACTCAGCCAAAACAGAATTTTCAGTACCTTCCATTTCCAAAAGACTAGATAGATATAGAACCTCAACTTATCACATGGAGGATTATTTAAAAGTACCCAAATAGGTTTTTTAAGGCAAGAATCTGGGAAATATACCCTCCCAGAAAAGATTTCTTATAACCTTATTTTTCCCCTTCTAAATACTGAGTAATTTTCTCCAAAGGCTATTGAGTGGAGAATAAATTCATTATGGCATTATGGGTAAGAAATTATTAACCTAATTGAGTTCATGACTTATTCCTCAAGAAAAAAAAAATCCCTAGGAAAGAAAGCTGTTAAAGACTTCTTAAGGGATAATAAATGCTGGTCTTTAAAAAATACAGGAAGTAATATAAACAAGCTGCTTCTGTTAAGCAGTGGTCAAGCTGTACCAACAACAATCTTACAGTTCTCATTGTGGAAGGAAAGAAAAGAAAAAACTACTTCCTAAAGTAGCCACAACTGAGTGAATAGAAGTTAGAGATAAAAATCTACATTTTGTGGGTTTAACAAATAATGCAGAAATGCCAGACCAAATACACATTTTAAAACAGTTCTGTTCATCCAACTTAGAGGTATTTGTTACTTAATGAGCCCACTTTTTAGGGCTTCAGTGCCCAAGCCAAGCATTGACCATTGACCAAGAATTACAAAAGCAATGGTCTTGAATTTTCACCATTAACAGCAATCCACAAAATCTAGGAGACCATGACCCAAGTTATATTCAAAGACAAACATTTTTATTTCCAATGATCAAATCAAACCATAGATCTCTGGTTCACTTTTATCCTTGATCAATACAGCCCAAAGAAAAGGAAGGGGGCAGTAAATAACTGAGAGCATGGGTAATGAACATAGCCAAACAAGACTTATTTTTGCTGGAATATTCTAGATTCACCAATTAATTGCTAACCCTGAATTTCATGTTTTTCTTTTCTGACCCTAATAAGTCTTTCTTCTCTTTTTTTTTAACTGACCCTGATTATACATATGGGAAATTCAGTGAATGGAAAAGAAAATAAAATAATCATTAATGAACATATCACTATATTTTGTACTAGTGATAAAATCTACTTTAAAATTCATGATTCTCAATGAATGTGTGACTAGAAAAATACTGGTTTTCAAAAAAAACTATATATATATATAGTTTATATATATATATAATGCTCTACACTACCACACACTATAGACTTGGCACAGAGCAGAGAAAAAAGTAAACAGTCCTTGCTCTCTGCATCAGTAATCTAACTTTACTGTGAGTCAAATTTTACAGGCAAAATATTTATGATACAACAGTAATTCTTTAAGAAAAGATAATGGTAAGATTCTGATTAGATATGCATTGGAAATTAGATGTTGGACTTGAAAATCAGTGTAACAGAATCTCTCTTCCTCAACAAGGGTGCACATACCAGAAGGGTCTAATTGATTCTAATCTTCATCATACTTCTCTTTTAATTCATACAATTGTGCTATTTCCTCTGAAATCCAGTTGCTTATTATGAACAAAGCATCTGTACATTATTATTATGTACAAAGCATAATGAGAGACATCAGGTAAGTATGTTGAGGGTAGAGACCATGTGGTGTGGAGACAGTGGTAGGGATCTCTGGGAATCCTATGCAATGTTTCAAATTGAGAATAGTGCCTATGCGTGTGTGCATGTGTGTGTATGTGCATGCACATATGTGTGTGTACATGCACATATGTGTGTATATGCACATATGTGTGTATTCGTGTTTGTGCATGAAGTACAGAGGGATTGAATGATCCCTTAATCGTTTTAAAAATATTTTCAGCTAACAAACAAATGTGTGTGAGTGTGTGTGTCTGTGTCTGTGTGTGTCTAAATTTTCAATTCTTTCACCTTGAGATCTAACGAGTTTATTCATTAAGCATAATCTTGCAAGATTATCAAATCCACAGTTATATATAAGATTGGAAAATCTTCAGGACAATCAGTTCTCAGCAGCCCTATTTTGTGCTTCCAGAGTCACTGAAAGATGTTTCTGAGGTAATTATTTGAGGCAATACTGGACTAAGAATCCCAAAAGAACATCCCATTCAACATTGGTTGAATTAACAAAAGATTTGCAAAAAAAATAAATTTTGGACATTTTCAAGACTAAAAAGATGTTTTCTAAGAAAAAGAAGAGTAGTAAATAGATATTTAGACAGAGGAAATTACATGCCCAAAGGTACAGAAGCACGGAATAGCATGGAAAGTTCAGAGAATAGAAAGTAATTTTGCAATACAGTAGGAGTCTAGAAGTTTGGGAGAAGTTGAAACAAGTCAAGCTCCTTGCCCTCTACACCAAAAGCTCAATCTTGGATTCTCATCTCTGTTTCCACTCTCCCCTCCTCAACGTACATTACAAACACATTCCCCAGGGGCACCTGGGTGGCTCAGTAGGTTAAGCATCCAATTGGGCTCAGGTCATAATCTCATGGTTTGTGGGTTCAAGCCCCACATCAGGTTCTGTGCTGACAGCTCAGAGCCTGGAACCTACTTTAGATTCTGTATCTCCCTCTCTCTCTGTCCCTCCCCCACTCATTCGCCCTCCCTCCCTCCCTCCCTCCCTCCCTCTCTCTCTCTCCCCCCCACCCCCCCCCCCGTTTATCTCTATCTCTATCTCTCAAAAACAAATAAACATTAAAAAAAATTTTTTTTTAATTCCCCAAATCTTTATTTATACCTGAGTGTGACTTCTCATTCTTATTGATCTCGTTCTTTCAGGCAGCATGTTGTACTAGTATAAGTATAAGTTTGGAACTAGACAGAATTGGATTTGAATCACCGCTTGCTAAATTAGAAGCTGTGTGACCTTAAAAAGGCTATTTAATCTCTGGGTCTGTTTCTTTCTATGGAAAATGAAAAAAAAATAATGCCTTTCTCGTAGTGTTGTTCTGAAAATTAGATGAGAGAATACCTCTTGAAAATATATGGCAAACATTAATGATTTTTTAAAGAAGCTAGTTCTTCCCTTCTACTACTATGAGAAAGTTCTAGAAAAAGGCATTTTTCAAAGGCAAACAAAAGGTAGGGGGGACTTCTTTTCAAGGCAGATTATCCTAGTGTGAATTTCAGCTTCTTCATACACTACTAGCTACACAGCTATGGGCTCAATTCTCTAGTCTTCTGTTTCTCATTAATAAAATAAAAGTAATAAATCCAATCTAGAAAGTTGTATTAATCAGATAAAATGCACCTCTCCCATTGTCCAGCACTTTTAGGTTCTCCTCCCCTGAATATTCTCTCAACACCTATGTGAATACGCTGACAACTTCGCTTAACCTCTATATCGAAGCCTGACCAACCTCTTCACTACCGGTATTTGTGTCACCATCTTTAACTCACACTCATCACCTTTCATTTCTGGGCAGTCATGAGCTATTTCTGACTTCTTTCCTTTACTTTAGGGATTGTTAACATCCACTGTTTTCCTAAAAGTCAAATTAAAAATAGAAAGAAAACTGGTGAGTTTCACTCCATGACTCTTCTTAGCACTTGCTAAAAGACAAAATTAATATACATTACATTAATACTAAAGAGGATGGCTAAGTCAGTCTTTTGAACATTTATTAAGGACATAATATGGAACTATTACTTAAAAGATTCTCAAAATCCTACTTTTTTTTTTTCTTTTCATCATGGTACATATACTCTTTAATCCTCATCACCTATTTCACCCACCTGCCCACCTACTTCCCTCTGATAACCATCAGTTTCTTCTCTACAGTTATCTGTCTGCTTTTTGGCTTGTGTCTCTCTCCTTTTCCTTTGCTCATTTGTTTTGTTTCTTAAATTCCACATATGAGTGAGGTTACATGGTATTTGTTTTTTTCTGATGGACTTATTTTTCTTAGCGTTATACTCTCTAACTCTATTCATGTTGTTGCGAATAGCAAAGAGAATTCCATTGTATATGTATACCACATCTTCTTTACCCATTCATCTATTGATGGACACTTGGGCTGTTCCCATAGCTTGGCTATTGTAAATAATGTCACAATAAACATAGGAGGGAATGTATCTCTTTGAATGAGTGTTTTTCTATTTTTTGGGTAAAGGCAGCAGAAAGTGAAATTAAGAAAATAATTCCTGGGGTGCCTGGATGACTCAGTTGGTTAAGTGTCTGACTCTGGATTTCAGCTAAGGTCATGATTTCACAGTTGTGAGATCAAACCCCATGTTGGGCTCCGTGCTGATGGCACTGAACCTGCTATATATTCTCTATTGCCTCTCTCTGTCTCTCTCTCTGCCCCTACCCCCACTAGCGCCCTTTCTTTCCGAAAATAAGTAAAACATTTCTTTAAAAAAGAAAACGAGGAGCGCCTGGGTGGCGCAGTCGGTTAAGCGTCTGACTTCAGCTCAGGTCACGATCTCGCGGTTTGTGAGTTCGAGCCCCGCGTCAGGCTCTGGGCTGATGGCTCGGAGCCTGGAGCCTGTTTCCGATTCTGTGTCTCCCTCTCTCTCTGCCCCTCCCCCGTTCATGCTCTGTCTCTTTCTGTCCCAAAAATAAATAAAAAACGTTGGAAAAAAAAAATAAAAAAAAAGAAAAGAAAACGATCCATTTACAACTGCACCAAAAACTGTAATATGAGAATAAACTTTAACAAAGAGATGAAAGATCTGCACCCCAAAAACTATGAAACACTGATGAAAGAAATTCAAGACAACGGAAAGAAATGGAAAGACATTCCATGTTCATGGGTTAGAAGAATAAATATTGTTAAAATGTCTATACTACTGAAAGCAATCTACAGATTTAATGCAGCACCTATAAAATACCAACAGCATTTTTCAAAGAACTAGAAAAAACAACCCTAAAATTTTATAGAACCACATCTTGAATAGTCAAAGCAATCTTGAAAAAGAAAAACAAAACCATAGGTATCACAACTCTACACTTCAAGTTATATTACAAAGTAGTAGTAATTAAAACAGTATGGTACTGGCATAAAAATAAACACCTACGTGTTTCGATAGAATAGGATAGAAAACCCACAAATAAACCCACAATTATATGGTCAATTAATCTTAGACAAAGGAGAAATGAATATACAATAGGAAAGACAGTCTCTTCAACAATGGGAATGGCAATGGGAAAACTGACCAGCTACATGCAAAAGAAAGAAACTGGACTACTTTCTTTTACCATACACAAAAATAAACTCAAAATGGGTCAAAATCTTACTCTTAAGGTTATAGTATAGTGGGAGAAAAGGAATGATCCCATGTACCAAGTGCAATACATAGTACATAATTTATTTTATATTTATAGCAACCTCAGAAATTAAATATTTATTGGTTATCCCCATTTAAGATACAAATCCGACTGAGCCTTACAGTAGTTAATAACTTGTCTAAGGACACCAAAAAAGTAGATTTGAATTATTTTCTTTTTTTTTTTAATTTTTTTTTTAACATTTATTTATTTTTTTTTGAGACAGGGAGAGACAGAGCATGAACGGGGGAGGGGCAGAGAGAGAGGGAGACACAGAATCCGAAGCAGGCTCCAGGCTCTGAGCCATCAGCCCAGAGCCTGACACGGGGCTCGAACTCACGGACCGTGAGATCGTGACCTGAGTTGAAGTCGGACGCTCAACCGACTGAGCCACCCAGGCGCCCCTTGAATTATTTTCAAATAATTTTATGGTTACTTTTGAAAATCCATTTCCTATTTCATCAGTCTGCAGGGCTTTCCTATGTAATAGCGTTGCATATTTATATATGCTGTACTGAATTGCCTCCAGCTTTAAGAATTTTTCAGACTTCACTAAGGAAAGTATCCCATTATCTCCTGAATTTCATGGTTTAGCAACACAGCACATAAAATCAAGCTACTCCATAGTGGAAAATAGTGTATCTCATTCCTGAAACCAATTTAGGAGTACATTCAACATACCTCTTATAATGGTAAAAATAGACTATGAAGCAATTTTCAACCCCATAAAATGGAATCAGTGCTCATTCCAGCCTTGGGTCCATCACATCATTAATATGTCTGAATTTTAGTAAACAGTGGGAATTCCAAGACTTTAATAAAGGCCAACAAATTCTTTTCAAATCTTGTAGGAACAATGAAATAATCTACTTTATAAAAGAAACAAGCTTTAATCTTGTGTCTGAACAACAACAAGAAAAGCAAATCTATGAATTAGCAAGAAAGTCTTAGAATAGCATATTTAATCATTATTGCAAAAGAGAATGCTGTTCTTGGCCATCAAAGTTTAAATAGAAGATTCTATATGCAATGATTGTATTAGAAATGTTGATAAGGGGCATTTTATACTATTGTTTTTAGACAGAGTAAATTCATAAACATGGTATCAATTGATAAATGACTAGTCATGAATCTATTTCTAAGCAGTGAGTAATTAAGAGAAACATATGAAATAAGTGAAATTATCCTCTTCCATCTTGATTTTCTTATGAAACTTCCAAATATCATTCCAATCAATGGGAAGATCTTTGTTAACTCTACCTTTGCAAGTTTGATTAGAATTTTTTTAATCCCACAAAACAACAACAAAAGTGAAATCTGTCGAATATGTGTTTTTTTCTCCAAATTATTTTTCCAACTTCTCTGCCAAAGCAAACACATGGTATGTGTTAGTCAGCTGGGTCTGCATTAATTCATCAGTTGTATGAACCACCCTGATTTTGTTGCCAAACCTATTACACTAAACCCCACTGTTTTTAAAACTTAACTCCAAACATCCTTTTAAGCTTGCAGAACATTCTAAATGTAGCTTAAATACACACTATTTTTAAGTTACTTTTTTTGTTTTTTAGGAAACTTTGGGAATATTCCTCTTGGATAAATCCCACATTATAAGTTATTTTGGTACCTGTTAAGAGAAAGGTAAAATACAGCCCCTTTTTCTTTTTGGCACAAAGGATAGAGAAAAGGGAAAGTTTATTTTTGTTAAGATTTTTTAAAAATATTCTCAGAAGCAATAAGAGCTGTTAGAATAGTTTGACAAGAAATGCTATCAGATGGTTGGAATCCAGAATTTTAATGCACAAATATGCATTTTATTCTTTCTCCCACAGACTTGTGTCACTGGAAAAGTCACTTATTTTATCATAAAATAAAAAATACTCATTCACCCTATGATGATTTTAACCCTCACTTAAGGAATGTTATATTTATTGCTGTCCTAGATCTTCAACGGTAGGGTTGATACTGACAATTACCATCTCCTTGTTTCTGAAGAAAAGAGAACAATAGCCCTTTCCATGAATAAGCATAAATTTTTATGATAGCAATGAAAAAGCAGCTATTTAACAACCACGGTATGAATCTGTTACAATTTTCAAAGGTTTTATCCTCAATTTATATCACACTCTAGCATTTAATTTTGAATTAAGTAAATTTCAATTCAAGAAACCTGAGATTAGCTACCTAATTTGGATATTGTATATTTCAATGTAACCTTGTATACCAACATCTCACCAGAAGTCAATGACTGAGAATTGCAGAAAATAACATTCACAAGCCTTCGCCCCTACATCTCTTTTTACTTGGATCTATTCCCACCTGCTCTGTCTTCCCTCTGGTTAAAATGTGTGAACTCTTCGCAAAGGCCAGCCTCCCCACTTATATTCTGATCTCATCTCCTTTCTCCAATACAAGAACATTGTTTCCACAATTCTCACTTCTCTTTCCTACATCAAGTTTTCTACCTCCTCTGAAATGTTCCATCAACAGGTAAAATGTTATTCTCCCACCCAAGAAAAACAACCTCTAATTGTCTCATTTCTCGTTTCCTCTACTCTAGTAAATAGTCCAAACATCTCCTTCCCTTTAGAGGAAAATGCCTTAAAAGACTGTTCGTGCAAATTCTCTCTTAAAACCTCTCACAAGATTATCTCCCACCACACCACTGGAACTGCGCTTGTGGAGGTCACCAATGACCTTCACGTTGATAAACCCAATGGCCGCTTTTCAGTTCTTATGTTACTTGATCCCTCAGCAGCTTGTGACACAACTGGTCACTCCCTCAGTCTGTAAACATTTTCTTCACCTAGCTACTGCAGTCGCAGTTATGCTCCTTCTTTACTGGCCATACTTTTCATTCTCCTTTGATGTTTCCTCTTCATCTTTCCAACAACCTTTAAATGTTGAAATACCCAAAGGCTCAATCCATGCATATCTTTTATGCTCCCACTAACTCCCTTTCATCCAACCTCTGCTATAACTAATGTCTCCAATTATAGCCTGACCTTCTCCCCTAAACCCCAAGCTGACTTACATATTATATCTCCACATGGATGTTTAATAGATATTTCAATTTACCATGTCCAAAACTAAGTTCCTCATCTTTATCTACAGGTGCTCAGAGAAAAACCCTTTATACAGTTTTCTCTCCCAACTCACATTTAATCCACAGCACATATCATTAGCTTTATCTTCCAAATATATGTAGAAACTAACCACTTTCTAGCATTCCCTCCATTAATCACTATTTTAAGTCCCCCTGAATTATTGTCAATAGCCTCCTTAGTACTCTGCTTCCACCTTTTCTCCCCTTCAGTTTCTGCTCAACACTAAAAACATGTAAGTGGATCAAATCCTTCAGTAGCCCTTATCCTAACCAGAGAAAAGTCTAAGTAATTGCAACAACTACAAGGTCCTATGCAGGCTGGCTCCATGTGCCTTTGTGATCTTATCTTCTACAATCCCACTTATTTACTCTGCTCTAGTCACAACGGCCTCTTTGATCGCCTTGAATTTGTTAGGCATTCTCCCACTTCAGGACCTTCACAATTGCTATTTTCTTTCCTGGAATCTTCATCTTCTAAGTACAACCATGGCAAATTTCTTTCAGCTCCTTCAGGTTTTGACTCATATATTACTTTCTCGGCATGTTCTTCCCTGAGCATCCTACTTAAAACTGCAATCATCCTTCAGTATACCTTCTTACCTCTTCCCTTGGTTTATTCCTCTTTGGCATCATGATAACTTAAAACACTGTATAATTTACTTACGTAGCTTCATTTCTGTCTCCCAATCCCCACCTGGCAAATTCCAAGAGGGCAGGGCTTTTTGTGTTTCTTTCATGCCCATAAACCCAGTACCCAGGGAGCTGTTTCAAAGATAACAGTTGCTCAATAAATATTTGTAACATAATTATATAAGGAAGGAGTAGAGTCTATGGTAGTTAAAAAGCACAGGTTTCAGAGTCAGGGAGATCTACATATGAATCCTTGTTCTGCCTCTTACTAAATAAGCAATTTACCTTGGAGAAGTAATTTCTCTGAACCCCAGTTTCCTCATTATAAAAAGGATATAATGGTACTTAGCATTGAAAATCATTTTTATAAAAAAGGATGAGATCTTGCTATTTGTGAAAACATGGATGAACTTAGAGAGGATTACCTACACTAAGTGAAATAAGTCAGACAGAGGATAAATACCATGATTGTACTTTTATTGGAATCTTAAAAAACAGATGCATAAACAAACAAAAAGCAGAATCAGACCTATAAATACAGAAAACAAACTGATGGTTGCTAGAGGACTGGGAGTGTGGGGATGGGCAAAATGGATGAAAACAAGTGGGAGACACAGACTTTCAGTTATGGAATAAATAAACCACAGGAATAATAGGTACAGCATAGGGAATATAGCCAATAGTATTGTAACGGCATTTTATGGTGACAGATGGTAGTTACACTTGTGGTGAGCATAGCATAATGTATAGAGTTGTTAGATCACTATGTTAGGCACCTGTAACCATGTAACATTGTATGTCAACTATACTCCAGAAAATTATTTTTATAAACCTGAAAGGAAATAATAAAATTTAAGCAAAATAAAACAAAACTTTTGTGATGATTCATATTCACCATCAATAAAGAATAATATTGTCCAAATGTATACAATAAATTGTAATTGCTTTACTTGACCACTTAGTTAATTGTTTTTCACTAAATAGTTCACTAAATATAAATTTCAAAAATAATTTTTCACTAAATAGTGTCATTTGATACTTGGTCATTAATAAAATTATAATATATTTTCCCCACCAGTTTTTAATTATAAAATGTAATTTTATAAATAAAAGTTTTTAAATATATTTTCCATGAAGAGTTCCATATTCAATTTTATTTTATTTTTTAATTTTTTTTTAACGTTTATTTATTTTTGAGACAGAGAGAGACAGAGCATGAACGGGGGAGGGTCAGAGAGAGAGGGAGACACAGAATCGGAAGCAGGCTCCAGGCTCTGAGCCATCTGCCCAGAGCGCGACGCGGGGCTCGAACTCACGGACCGCGAGATCGTGACCTGAGCTGAAGTCGGACGCTTAACCGACTGAGCCACCCAGGTGCCCTCATATTCAATTTTAAAATATAATATTACAATATTGAACAAAGGCATTTTAAAATAATAAATTTAGATGCTAATTATTTTGGTGAGCTCATCTTACATTGAGCTTTATTTTAAAGTTGTTCTTTATTTTGTATTATGGCCCTAGGCCAGTGCTCTTACAGAAGAAATTTCTTCCACCATTCTTATCCACAGGATATCTCCACCCACCTACCACCATCTCCAAGGTAAATAGATTGTACTTGACAAAACCTAATATTGGCTCTTTTCTTAGATCCATAGATTTCTATTTTCCATAGATTTCTGTCTCCTTACCTCCCAATATCCACAAAAAATACCACCAACTCAAGCTATAGGAAAATAAAAAAATAACTCTTTTCCACAAAAATTTTGAGGCCCTTTCTTCTAATCTACTCTTTTGATTAAAGAATAGGATAAGTGGAACACTGACATACCAAGCAATTCAAGTTCACAAAATTATTTTATGAAAAAGTTGGATCTTGAATCCATTTTGGCAAATGGCCCATGCCTTGCTTTGTTTGGAGTTTTGTTTTTTTCTTTCTTTCTTTTTTTTTTTTTGACTTCACTAGTTACCCTCAATTATCTCCTCAGTTTTACTCTAAAGCGACACACCTTATCTGTGGTGTTTCCTTTTCTTAACACATATATGTATGATTCTAATAAACATTTTATTGTTGTTGCATATTGTGATTAGATAACGTCCATGAAATTATTGGTGTAGTAAAAGCCTAGACAAAACGCAAATGCATTTCAGTTATTAACTGTTTTTGCTTACTTCTTAAATTGTAATGTAAAATAAGTTGGATGTATAACAATGTGCTTGAATTTTTATTAATAATTATTATTTTTATGGAATATATTATTTGCCAGCTGATGTTCTAAGAAAAAGAATTCATGCTCTGCATCAGCTCTCAACAACAGCACAGAATATGAATGGAGATCTAACTCCTAAGCTCTTTCCATTGCTGCATGAACACTTGACTTGTTTCCGTATTAAGAAGAGCAGTGTCTACTTTCTATATGAAAAGATTCTTAAATGCAATCAAATTTATTCATTTCCCCCTTCCATTTGTGTCTCAGAATATTGAACTCCCACAGCTCATCTCCAAACAAGCTTTTTCTAAGATTTTTTGGTTCAGATTATTGGATGGTTTCATTATTTTGACAGAGATATTTTTTTAAAAAAAATACTATTGTAACCTTTCATCCTAAAGTATATAACATTTATGGTTAATTTTGATGACTAGAAAGACAATTCATTCATAAGTAATGCTACCAGTCATATAAACTGTTAAGTAGAGGTCAAAGGAGCTTTGTATTTAGCAATAGCACCTTTGCGGAATAGAAAGTGGCATTTCATCTCTTGTTGCACCAATATTGGTGCAGTAACTTTACTAATATTGGCTAATGTAGGTCTCCATTTCAAATAAAGTTTGTAACTCAAATATGATCAGGTGGACATTACAGCAATATTATCTCTTTCTGATTCTCAGAAATTTTATAATATACAACCAAATAATATATTATTACTTTTTTATATGGATAGGGTAATCCTCTGATAGCAGCATCAAAAGTTTTTTAAAGTCATCATATTTTAAAGTCCTCATATTCCATGTTAGTGGAAACTTCAATATCCCTACTGAGATAGTAACTCAGAAATGTATATTTCAGTCACTGAGGGAGAGCTTTCAATGGGCATGCAGTTTTAACTCAAAATGGAATGTAATATTTAATGCATGAGTATATATCTACTTAGGCAGCATTGTAATAGATGAAAATAATCAGAGGAGAATCTTAATAATGGAAAAATAATGTCTTAAATTTCTGAAATCTATCCCTCCTTGCCTATATCAGAAATGTTCTACATGCTTTTGGCTCATAATTCAAGAGTGCATTAACAGAGTTCTCAATTCAGAGTTCAGAATTTACCAGGAGTCATGGATTGATTTTATCTTCGTTTGTATCTTACCAACTGTGTGAAATGACTTTTTTCATTATATTTTAAGAAACTTACAGTTTCTTTGGTGATAATTCAATAGTATTCCTACTGTTAAAACATCTTGATTCAATATTAATATTTTATATGCAAAGCTTAAGATTTTATCATTTAATTAAAATTTTATTGTGTATATACTACTACTAGGTCTTTTAAAAATAATGGATATGCTTGCATTAGTTATTATAGAAATAAAACTTTTCAATAGTAAGTCAGATACTAGAATCAATGCTACCTACACAATGGATGAAACTAAATGCACACAGTATGTTTACACCAGACAGTAACCAAGAAGACAGTAAATTCACTGAATCTTATAAATTAGGCCATTTCCTAAAGTTTTTGGTACACACATGAGTAATTTACATATATTTTGGTTTTATGTTTTGAGGACTGACTTATGAGACCATACAAAATGGAAAAAAAAACTCAGAATATTTTTAGGTTACATAATATCACTTATTTAATATGGAAGAAAGTCTAAATAAGATATATTTATACCTATACCACATGTGTGTGTATACACACACACACACACACTTCACACACACTTTTATATATAATATAGATATTCTATACATAGTGTGTATATATATATATATATATATTTTATATATATATATTCTATTCTATTCTTTAGATATCTTTGGTCTCCCACACGAAATCCCCCACATTCCAAAAGTACTACCTACTTTTACGGAAAGCTAGTTATTCAGAAAATATACTTAGGTTTATGTTATATTCTAGAGATGTTAGATTCCAGGGATCCTACAAAGATGGTGTATCATTTAGGCAAAAGACAGATATGTAAATGAATAAATTACATTGTCTTTAAAAGACTATAAGAATAAACATTTCTATGAAAGCAAATAAGTACTGTCTACGTAGAGAATTAAATAAATGTTAGAAGACACAAAATTGGTGCTGACTCTTAGGGTACAAGTAAAAGTTTGTCGAATAATTAATACAGAACCCAATTAATATAGGACATTTGAGTTTTACCTTGTAATATATGATGGAATCTTGTATTCACAAAGGAGAGAGAGATAATTAGATTGAGATTGTAGAATGAAAAAATATCTAGAAATAGAGTGGAGGATAGATTTAAGGGAGTAGAGGTTGAAAGGCCAATAATTAGATGACAACTGTAAAGAACTTAGAATGAAGATTATTGAAAATTTATATGGCCTAACTTAAAGCAAGTCCAGTTAGGATATAGACATGGAGACATATGCAGTATGTACTTGAAGATATATTTTGGTAGCAAAGGATGTAAGAGAAATTCATACAATCAAATGCTGGAGATTATCCTGACCTATGGGTGTAAACTGGAAGACTCAGAAAGTACTGAAGAGTAATGTACAAATGAAGTGAACAAGAAAGAGTAATATCATAGACACTGAAAAAGAACATCAAAGTAGTTCTACAATGGTTAACAGTGTCAAATACCATAGAAGGATTACATAGGATAATGTCTAGAAATGTTGCAAATCAGGAGGTCAGGGTGGACCTGAATGAAAGCACTTGTATAACAGTGGGAATAGAGCTCAGGTTGTATCAGATTGAAAAATGAAGAATAGTTGGAGAAGTAGAATCAGGGAACTGAATGAGTCTATGATTTCATAACATTTGGCAGTGAAAGAAAAGATGGTAAAAGTATAACAGAGCAGATTGAAGGAATGTTCTCCTGGGTTATGAGTGCTTCGGAAATCGAAGAAGGAGGACCAGTGGAGGAAAAGTGACCAAAGTCTTAGGACAAAAGGAACAATTTCTTAACTGTGACCCTGATGAATCAGGAAGTGATAGTAATAGTAATTTTCATACTATGTACCAGGCACTGCCCTTCACGTTGTTAATGTTTTAATTATTGCAATCGACTTCAGAACTTTATGAGCTATGTATCTTCATTGTATCCATCTTAGAGATGGAAAAACTTAAATACTGAACTGGCCTAAGTGAGGGAGGGAAAACAAGAGGCCAGGAAGCTGGGAATCAAAAACTGTTCTCTTAACCACTGTGCTCTACTGTTTCTGAGGCCTTTGGAAAGAACCTGAAATACAGATTCTTATAAAATAGAAAAGAAGGAACGGATGGGTGACATCAAAGGTATGTAGAGAAGTGAAGTGGAGAAAAAAAAAAGTGGAGGGGAGACAAGCTGATTAAATACTTACTTGATAGCTTGTATTTTCCCTATAATGTATAAGGCAAACATCATCTGTTAATGATTAGGCATTTGGGAAAAGGGTAAAAAGTCTGAGAAACGTAGTAAACTCTTAGGGATACCAGACCAGACAGCTTAAGAACAATTCTGACCATTAGCCATCAACCTCTGTTCACTAAATCATCTTCTCCACATTATCTTAAATGCTTACAGGAAACTTTACAAGAATTATTATTCCCATTTACATTCATGGCACCTGAAGATCAAAGAGGTTAGGAATTTGCTCAAGATCGCCCAATTAACAAGTATAGAAGTTGGGATACGAATTGAGGTCTACCACCAATGTTCATGTCCGTGCTCTTTGACTCTGCCACACTGCCTCAGTAAAGAATAGAAAGAGACCACTAAGGGCAAGTAGAGGCAATGCTGTGAGGTATTGAGGGCACGGTCTACAATGAAAATCGTAACTGCCGCATAGCATCAATCTGCATAGGTAAGCAATGCTCCACACCAACACAAGGCAATGTTTGAACCCACATTAGAAACAGATAGTGGCTGCCTTCGATTGTGGTAGGGAATTAACTGGTTAGGTAAGGATGGTGGAAGCATAAGGGGTAGAGGGAAAAGGTAGAGCCAGGAAGGAGCTGTTAAACTCAGAGAAAGGTGGTAGATTGTGGCCCTAAGAACCAGCGGCAGGTTGAGAAGAAAAAATAACATGAAGGATCCAAAATGTTGAAGAGAGTGAGATCTCTGAATTTAATATTTTTGCAGATGGAGTTCAATAAGGTTGGACTGGCAGCAGAGCTTCTCAAACTCTCAGGCAACTGTTTAACGATTTTCAAGCTTTCAGGCATACCTAGCAACAGTGTTGTTTATTTACCTTAATTAGTTCTAGTGACATCCCAAACACTGCAGAAAAGATTACTTCAGTTTCCATAAGCTAAAAGCTTTATAGAATAAACCTTTGTCCCCCTTGAGTACTGATGTTAAAACTATGAAATCTATTATAATTCCAACTTTTTTAATGTTTTAGAACTTTATTAAAGTGGGCAGTTCTTCATCTACTTTTGAAATTCTATCAGATACACTGAGTTTTATGCCCCTATTTTATATTCCATTCTGTGGCTACAATCACTGTGTTTGGCTGGATCAGCTATCACTGCAGTACTTGGCAGTGTGGACCACAAACAGTAATTTCCTACTTCCGGAACCTGTCTGATGACAGAGTTTGTACCTTCTGGTAAAAACCAGTAATTCAAGACTACAACTATAATGTTACAAATAATCATTTTTACCCCACATCCCAAAATGTTGCATCCAAACAACCTCTTTTGATATCACTGTTTAATATCTATCTCAATTTACCAACGAATTAATGTACAGATTTCATCATAAAACTGAAATCAGCAAGACCTGAGCAGCTGCTTAACTACAAATTCTTCCCTGGCCACTTACAGTCTCTCAAGCAATAGAAATTCTTGGCATTACTACTTGATTGACCTCCTGATCAGTTTACAGAATGAGCTGTCTTAATTTGACTCAAAGAAACATAAGTACTGGGGCATAGCAGTTTATTGTGGGTTTAAACTAGGATGGTTCACCAGCAGGATTTTCTACTGAATACGTATTTATAAGTGATAGTCTAAAGTGATGTAGCTATTCCAGAAAATGTGTTGTATAAGCATATGTCATTGATGATTATCAGAAATGTATTCCCATACAATAAGAAAGTGGTTCTAGATACCCTAGCTCCACTGTAAGAGGCAAACTTTCATACTCAGAAATATTTTAATAAGAGATATAGTTCATCCTCATCTTTTTTTCGACAAGCATAATAAGCAGTAAAACCTGGTGAAGGCTGAAATACGTAGCTTAGGTTTTACGTTCCATATCCCTGAGTGTACCAGATTATCTTCTAACACTGATTTTGTAATGTTCTGCCTTGCCTGGTTTTTAAATATTACAAAGAAATATGTTTCCACTATGCTTCTTGGAAGATAAATTCTCCTCCAATCTTTAATGCCATATTCAATGTTTAAAACACCCATGTAAATTCTTTCTCACAGTGGAAGTTTTACTTGTTGAACTTTTTTTATTATGATATAATAGAACATTATATCCTAAAATAAGAATATATACCCTCCACAACAGGAAAATTACCTTATCTGATAATATTTTATGTATGTGAGTAATGAGATGACTAGCTATCCAAAAAGGGATAATAATTCATTACCACACCCAGTAGAAATCATTCCCTCCTTAAAGATACAAAAGATGAAGCAAAATGATTTTTAAAAGTAAAATCACAAGTTTAAAAGATGGCAACTGGCTTTGGGTTGTATTACATGAGGGTAAATGTGATCTATATGGAAATATTTTTACAAAAATAGATTCTCAAGAATATCAAGCTATCATTTATTTTCTGATGCCGTTCATTTTTGGGTTTTTTCCCCCTTTGTTCTTGTTCTCCATTCATTTTACTCACTATTTGGCACCAGACTCAATGAACATATTTCTTCTGTGACCTAGAATTGACTTAGTACATTGTACAAATGCAAATATTGAAGTTAATATATTTTATATTAGGACAGAATCCAGAAATATGTAAAGAAGGATGTGTGTGCATGTATGTGTGTGTGCGTGTGTGTGTACTCCTCATTTTATCTAAAACTTAGGGAAGTTATAGTTGTCACATTTCCAAGACAGAATGTTTACAATAAATTTGGTAAGGTATAATATCTTCTAAATTGATCTTTTAAGACTAAATCTAATTTATATTTGATAGTGTCCATTAGTGAATAATCATCAGCACCATCACACCATAATTACTGCTTTTATGCTTTATATAAAGTAAATGGAACTATCTTTATTGTGAAACTATTTTGACAATATTAACTGTTAGGAAAATAGAGGATAATTTTTCACTGAAGTGATTTATTTGCTATAAAAACCTGCTATGCAATAACTTGACAAAGCAGGGTGTCGGGGGAAAGGAGAGTTTTTCAAATGGGATATTTTGGCCCTGAGATCAAAGAGAAGTGAGTAGAAGCAAGAGGCACAACAGAAGCTATGGTTGTGCATAGCACAGCTAAGCTGCTATGAGCAATTAATGGACATACCATTGATTACTCCTTCAGTCAACAGGTACATTTTTCACTCACATCACAGGCCAGATGGGTTTTGCCAACTGGCCTTCCTTGATGATTTGGGATCTGGCTTCTCCATCTTGTGTTGCTGACATCTTCCAGGGCCTCCTTGTGTCCTCTACATTTAGTCAGCCAATCAGCAAAGATCATAAGTGAAGATACCCCATCAGATGCTTTATGACTAGACTTAGTAATGGTATATATCACTTCCACCCACATTCATTTGGCCAGAACCAGGCAGATGGCCTGACCTAACTGCAAGAGGGATCAGGAAATCTAGCCTTTAGGGTGCCCATAAAGAGGACATGAAGTTAGTGAGCACTATGGTTTGTACCCCATCTCCCAAAAAGGATATGTTAGTGCTCTAATTCCTGGTACTTTAGAACATGACCTTATTTGGAAACAAGGTCTTTACAGAGATATCAATTTCAAATAAGATCATGATGATGGGCCTTAACCCAATTTGATGTGTCTACACAGAAAGGGCAAAATTGAACACAGAGGCAGACACAGACAAAGGAGAACATTACATGAAGAAACACAGGGAGAAGACAACCATCTACCAGCCAAGAAACACCTGAGGCAACTAGAAGCCAGGACAGGCCTGGCACAGATCCTTCTCTGGCACCTTCAGAGAAAGCACAGCCCTGCTGACACTTTGATTTCAGGCCTCCTACCTCCAGAACCATGAGACAATAAATTTCTGTTTGTTCTATACCACCCAGTTTGTGGCACTTTGTTATTGCAGCACTTGGAAATTAACACAGTGAGCATCTTGCTGTTCTCTGCCACCCTTTCATCTCTGATACACAGAGGCTAAATAAATCAGAAAAACTTTTCTAAAAAAATAGAACCAACTGAAAATTCTGGCTAAAATATTTGTACTTATTAAAAGCATCAAAGAGCTAATAAGTTAAGAAAATACTAAGCCGAAGTATAAGGGAAGTCATGAAACCATGGTACTAAAGAAACAGAGCCACTTTTGCTTTAAGGACATTTAAGAGCTAAATAAACTTGAGCATAAATTTGGCAGGTCTTGAGGGTGAGGAGAACAGAAGAGAAGACCTAGAATCTCCTCAAGTTGGAGAGCTTAAAAAGTGCTAACAGAAGTATAATGTAACCCACACACATACTTTTAAATTTTCGAACAGCCACATTTCCAAAAGTAAAAACAGGTGAAAGTAAATTTAATAACATATTTATTTAACTCAAAATTTTCAAAATATCAATGTGTAATGAATAGAAAAATGTATTGATGAGATACATTACATTTTTTTGTATTATGAAATCAAGACCTAGTCTGCATTTCATAATGTCAGTATGTATCAGGTCTGACCAGATACATTTCAAGTGAATAGTCCCATGTGGCCAATGAATGCAGTACTTGACAGCACAGGTATAAACTTTCAAACTAAAAGGCACAAATAATTGGGCTGAATTAAAAAAAAAAAAAAAAGACCCTACTATCCACAACAAATAAAGACCCAGCTAGATTAAAGGTAAAAGGATAGGACTTCCACTTATACCAAATGGAATAACATCCCCTAAATGGATAAAATCTATGAAAGAATACTTGCAAAGACATTGAACTCAAGCAGTGAAGGACAGTCATTCATGAGAAAACAAACAGAAAGAAAACAAATCAGGTAAACTTTCTGAATTCCCAGCTGACTGTCCAAAGAAATTTCCACCTGTGGTACAAGAAAGGGATCCACATAGAGTCTACCTGGACCTGAGAGTCAAGGGAAGCTTAGACAACTAGAATTCACAGAGAAGTGTACCAGAGGGGAGAGAGCTGCACTGAAAAAGACCTCCAACAACCTGTAGGAAAGCCACCTTGACAGAAGGTAAGGCCAGCACATACAATCTAAGAAACCAACCTGAGGCCAAGAAACAACCATTAAGAAGATTAGAGGGGAAATTCCTGAAGCTCACACAGGGCCAGGAATAGTTCCTGTTCATATCAGCTAGAGTGGAAAAATAGGAAGAAAGAAAAAAGAAACTCTCATAATTTATACGATATTGGGTAGAGTACTCAGAAAGGTTCTGCATCTGTAGTGGGTTTAACCCTAGAGTAAACCCTATTCTGCTCCTGCCTAAAAACAGCTTTAAAACAAAATAAAAAAGAGTCAAAATACTTCTAAGTAGAACAACTACATCCCAGAACAAAGTTCAGGAATATTTTTGTGGGGGTGCCTGGGTGGTTCAGTAGGTTAATTGCCTGACTCTTTAAAAATTTTTTTAGCGTTTATTTATTTTTGAGAGAGAGATTGAGAGACAGAGCATGAGTGGGTGAAGGGCAGAGTGAGAAGGAGACACAGAACCTGAAGTAGGCTCCAGGCTCTGTGCTGTCAGCACATAACCCAATGCGGGGCTCGATCTCACGGACTGTGAGATCATGACCTGAGTTGGATGCTTAACTGACTGAGCCACCCAGGTGCCTGAATGTCCAACTCTTGATATCGGCTTAGGTCATGATCTCCCAGTCATGGGTTCAAGCCCCACATGGGCTCTGCACTGACAATGCAGAGACTGCTTGGGATTCTCTGTGTCCCTCTCACTCTGCCCCTCCCCAACTTGTACATGCTCTCTATCCCTCTCTCAAAAATAAATATTTTTTTAAAAAGAATATTTTAGGGAATATAAAAGTATCCAAGAGCACAACAAGATAAAATTCATAATGTCTGGCATCCAATAACAAATCAGCAGGCATGCAAAGAAGTGATGTTTCATAACTCACAGTGAGGAGAAAAATCAATGACTCAAAACCAACCCAGAAACCATCAGATGCGAAAATTAGCAGATAGGACAATAGAAATTATTATACTCATATTCCACATTTTTAGAAAACTAAAGAAAGATTAAGCATAATATGTAGACATAGAAGCTATTTTCAAAAACCACAAGATGAACTTCTGAAAGGTGAAAATTATAATATCTAAAATGAAAAACAGATTGGGTAGGATAAACAACAGATAAGAAATTGCAGAAGAAATAGTAAACTTGAAGACATAGCAATAGAAAATATTCACAATGATATACAGATAGAAAAGAGGGCTGAAAAAAATAAAAAGAGCAACAATTATCTATGAAATAATTTTTAGTGCCTTATTCTATTTGTAATTGAAGACTTTTAAAAATTTATTTATTGTTTTGCGAGAGATAGAGCACAAGTGAGGGAAGGGCAGCGAGAGAGGGAGAGAGAGAATCCATACTGTCTGCATGAAGGCTGATTCAGGGCTCAAAGTCAAGAACCATGAGATCATGACCTGAGCCAAAATCAAGAATTGGACGCTTAATCGACTGAGCCACCCAGGCTCCCCTGTAACTGAAGTCTTTGAAGGAGAATAAGTGGGAGTGTACAGAAAAAAAAGAGTTAAAGAAATAAAGGTGGAAACTTAAAATGTGATGAAAACTGTTAACGTACACGTCCGAGAAGCACAGTAAACCAACACAAGAAAAGACAAAAAAAAAATTACACTAATTCAGAGCATCAAATTGCTTTAAATGATTAAGAGGAAAATGTTAAAACAGCCAGAGAAAAACACAATTAACATAAAAAGAACAAAGGTCAGAAATGATAGCAGACTCTGTTTGGAAGCAATACAAGCTAAAAGCTGGTGGAACATCACTAAAATACTAAAAGGGAAAAAAATTATGTCTATAATTCTTTACTCAGAAAAAAAAATAAAAGGGTAAGAGCATTAACAGTGAAAATGTTTTTTTATATATTCTTTTGTGTGAAGCTACTTGCAATAGAACATTTCTTGTCAATTATTTAAAGCTTATCTATTTTGAGAGACAGAAAGCATGAGCAGGGAGAGGCAGAGAGAAAGAGAGAGAGAGAGAATCCCAAGAAGGCCCCATTCATTAGCACAGAGCCTGACACAGGGCTCAAACTCACAAATGGTGACATCATGACCTGGGCTGAAATCAAGAGTCAGATGCTTAACCAACTAAGCCAACCAGGTGCCCCCCTTGTCAATTCTTTTAAAAATGTTTCAATGCAAGAGATGGTTATTTTTTTCTTGAAAATTTATGAACTAAATGTTTCTTATTTTAAGGACTAGGAAATAGAAGAATATTTGCAATTTTCAACAAAGAAATGTAAGGTATAATAAATATTAATAAAAATAATCACTAAAGCTACTTGAATAAGGATAATAGTATTTTACCGCCTTGTAACTTGGCAAAGAGACTGCATGATAGCTGTCTATGGGTCTTGCATTTTACTTCTTAAAAAAGTAACTATTAGAAAATGTAATAGATATATTTTCTGAAACAAGAAAAATCTGTTTTAAAAATGAATAGGTGAGGCACTTGTCTTTATACCCATTTGTAAGCATTAAAATGTTCCTATTCAGCATATTTTACAGGGAAATTACCTATGTGGTGTACCTTTTTGGCAGTAGAATAGTAGCTATAAATATCCACGAAGGTCACCTGTTCAATTTCTTCTTTTTCAAAATACTTAATGGGCTCCTTTGGTTTGAGACATTTTAAAGATAGCAAAAGTATATGCTGCTTACTGAACCCATATTTATAATGAACAGTTAATTTATAGTCATTATATATACCACAAACTAGAAATAATATATAGAATCAATGAAAATATTCTGATATTAACTAATAGTATTTCTCCTAAAAACTTTAGCCCCAGAAATAGAGTGAAATATCTTGTCCTCATCCATATCACATTCTTTCATTGTTCCAGAACTCAGCAACATTCTATTCCAATATGTAATGATCTTAATACTTCTTGATAACAAAATTAATATTCTAAATAAAGGCTTTTCTCTAGCTTCTCTGTTAAAAACCTCAAAGTTTGGTAGTTAAAATTACACAAGCCCCACAAACCAAATTTCCAATGCTCTATATCTTTCCCTCATTTTTATTCTATAAATATATGAATGTTGAAAATTCAGAGAAGACACTTATTATTGAAAATGAAAATATTTCACTCATTTCTATAATCAAAGTGAGGGAAAATGTTCTCTGGCTTTGAAGGGAACAGTCTTATGGACGTTTATAACTTTATATGAGGTGTTGTGGGGGTGGTAACATAATATATTTCAGACTGTTTTCTTGAAGACAGTTTCTTTACCATGAAGAACTCACTCAAATTTTCACTTTTCCACTACTAAAATATTGTCTCTCAACTTACTAGCTATGTCTTTTGAAATTATAAACACACAGTTACATCAAGATAATGGCTTTCAAATTTTATGACCAGTGATGATCTGTAAATTGCTATTAAGCAAGACAGTCCCACCATCACAAAATGGTCATAAATCATTAATATTGGAATAAGGTCTTAAGGAAGGGTGCAGGTAGTAGGATGAGAAAGGAGATCAGGACTTAAGAATGACTCCTACCTGAGGAAAGAAACCTTGATAGTCTCATCTAAGGATAAGTTTTATCTTCTCTATAAATATTTGAAGGAAAACAAAGGTATCAAATAAGCATGTGAATTGTCATAAAAGTTTTTTAATGTTTTATTTTAATTTTCAGAGAAGAGAAACACAGAGCACAAGTGGGGGGTGGGGCAGAGAGAGAGAGGGAGACACAGAATTCGAAGCAGGTTCCAGGCTCTGAACTGTATGCACAGAGCCGCATGTGGGGCTGAAACTCATGAACTGCAAGATCATGACCTGAGCCAAAGTCATAGGCCCAACCAAGTCAGCCACCCAGGCTCCCCTGTCATTAAATGTTTTTAAAATATATTATGTTGCAGTGTACAATATTATACAATATGAAATAATGAATGTACCTTAATTTCTAAACATTTCATCTTTTTTAATGTTTATTTTATTTTATTTTATTTTATTTTATTTTATTTTTTTTTTTTTTTTGAGAGAGAGGCAGTGTGAGCAGGGAAGGGGCGAGAGAGGGAGACACAGAATCTGAAGCAGGCTCCAGGCTTTGAGCTGTCAGCACAGAGCCCGATGTGAACTCAGGAACCGCGAGATCATGACCTGAGCCAAAGTCAGACACTTAACTGACTGAGCCACCCAGGCGCCCCTTTCATCTTGGTTTTTTTTTTTTAAGTTTATTTATGTATTTTGAAAGACAAAGAGAGAGCATGTTTGGGGGAGGGGCAGAGAGGCTGGGAGACAGAGAATCCTCAGCAGGCTCCTCATTCTCAGTGCAGAGCCTGAGCAGGGCTCCAACTCAGGAACCATGAGGTCATGACCTGAGCCATGAGATCATGACCAAGAGTTGGACACTTAACCAACTGAGCCACCCAGGCACCCTTAAACATCTCATCTTAATTGTAAAGTTTAAATTTTGCAGTACTGTCATTCTTTACCTAAACTTGTCCTGTGTTAATGTTTATTATACATAAATACAAAGAAAATAGGTGTGATATGCTGAAATATGTACATACAAGAAAAAGAAACACAAATGAAAAAATAATACAAAGCTTCAATGAATTTTTCCTATTATAGCTAAGTGGCTTGTGTTATGACAAGGAATACAACACACTGGTAAGTTACATGTTTCTACTTCCTCCCTGTTAGTCAACAAACTAAATGCAAATGTGTCAAGCCATTTTCAGTAAGTATAAGAATCAGACCATTATTTGTTAGGAGTATCCAGTGGGGAGCATTTTGATAAGAAGTAAAGAAACATTTGTTAGATGGAAAGTCTAAATCTCCTTATGGTAATTGAAACCGCCTACATTTATCTGAGGTCTTCTATGGCATCACAGAGCTTTTGCTTAACTACTTGATTGCTTACGTTTTTATCCAGCTCAAAACACAGGCTTCTAGGTTCTGAGTGTACACTCTGAATCACAGGCAAAATCTTGCCTTCAGAACACAAAAACAACTAACTATAGACAGTCATTCATTCTCAATTTATTTTACCCATTAAATAAATTTACTTTTTAAATATTAACTTCTAGCTAGTTTCTCCGAAATATTTAGGAAATACAAAGATGCATGCAATAGGGTTCCTGCCTTCAGAGACCTAACCAAACAGTTGAGACTAATAGATATGAAATGGAAAATAATAAATAATAACACAACAAAGTAGGAATTTAAGTTCACTTAGTAGGATTTAAGTGAATTTTTATTTGAGGCTAAAAATCAAGTGTCATATAAAATTTCCCCATTGATTTTAGAGAGGTATTACTCTCTAGATTCGAAAAGCTGTTAATGTTTTGCTCTTCTTATGATGAACTGATGGTCTCCCAGTGACAAGTTGTGTTTTATCAACTAGTCTTTATCTCTTAAGAGATGAATCTGACTTTTTTCAATCTATACAATGATGAGGCATGTCATTCAATCATTGTTTTTTGCCCTAAATTCTGTAGTTATATTCTGCATTATATTACTTGATCAGTATAAAAATATTACTGAATGACTTCAGGCAAGCTGAATTTTTTATAACCCTCTCCCAGATCAGATTAAAGAGGGGAAGAAACATTCAAATAAACCTTTTATCACTGTAGGGGTTCTATTTAATGCAATAAATTTACATTCTACATATTGCTATCAAAACTCTGTTTTCTTAGATTTCTTTATACTCAATTAATAGATCTTCAAGCCATTTTAGAAAGGATGCAGGATTTAAAAAAACATAAATACAAATAAGCTCACATCAAATGGAGAATCTGTAGAATAATAAATTTTGATCTTTCTTTCTTTACCATTTAGAGAAATAAAAGAACTAATTTCTCCAGTTTTCAAAACAAGAGAAAAACCACATAATAAGATGGGGCTCTAATATCTGGGCACATGTTGAAGAATATGAGCCCAGACAACAAAGCCTGGTGACATGTGACTAATGATTGTGAGAATGCTGTTACACACACACTCACATTCATGTACACATGCACACACACACATGCTCACATGCTTATTTTCTGTGCTTAATTGAAACTGATTCATTACAAACAATGCCAACAGCTCTGCATAATTACTTTAAAAGTGAAAAGAAGCCCAAAACCAATGAATGAGAAAAAGAGAGAAAGAGAGAGAATTAGCTGTCTGATTCCAAAAGCATCCATCTTCTGATCCCATTGCAAATAGCATACTATTGTGGGCTAAAACACACGAAGGATTTTGAAAATATGTATTATTAAAGGAAGCCAACATGTTTTCTTATTAAATTATTTGAGGGTAAACATTCTAAGATATCCCATTTCTCTCATATTACAAGTGTCTTTATAAAAACAAAAGAGAAGGTACATGTAAGCCACATTTGGGGCTTGAGGGAACCCCAAGTTCTTAAAAAAACACTTTTAAACTTCAAAGTACAATCAGCTAAGCTAGAAAGCAAGGCATGTCTCTAAAAGAGCCACTATTGTCAAATTCTTGGGATCTTGAAAACCAAGTGAAAGGAGATAAAAAAAAAAAGAAAAGAATTCAAAAAATGATTAAAGTTAAGATCTAGCTCTTGAAATGATCTTTACCAAATGACAAAAATCCTTTAAAAAAAAAATTAAACCTGGGGGTGCCTGCGTGACTCAGTTAGTTGAGCGTCCGACTCTTGATTTCAGCTCAGGTCATGATCTTGCAGTTTGTGACATAGAGCCCCACATCAGGCTTGAGATTCTCTCTCTTCCTCTCCCTCTGCCCCTCCCCTGCTTGCACAAATGCTCTTTCACTTTCTAAAATAATACATACATACATACATACATACATACATATCAAAAATCAAACCTAAATTTGAGCAGCCTAATCATTAGTTCATGCTGAAAAAAATCTTGCCCAGCAACAGTGTAATAGGAGCCTAAGAGTATGATGATTTAAAGATACTCAAAATTGGTTAAAAAGATGGTGAGAGAAAAAGAGAGCAAAAGATGATGATGGGGAGGATTTTATAATAACTTGGTTATATAAACCAGTGAACATGAATTCCTTTAATAAAAAATTGAAATAGAGCAGAAAGAGATTAGCAGGCCCAACAGAAACCCACTAAAAAGACATGCAATTGTCTCTAAAATCTGTTACAAGCAAGAAAAAGAGAAACCTACTCCTACTTCCTGGGCAATAAAACATGGAAAGCTTCATCTGAAATAAGTGAAAAAAGACAGAATCCTTAAAATAGTTATGATCCTAATTGTCTTTAAGTATCCCCTGTGATTACAGAAGAAAATTGAAATCATTAGTGCTTGCCTTACATATATAAATACTGAGTAACATCTAAAATTATCCAACTAATTGAGCTAACCCTCAATCTAGGTATAGAAAATTGCATTACTTTCTCATTTTACAAAGATAAATTTAAGGATTAAGTTTCAAGCTGCAATAATTTTAGCAAATTTTATAAGGAATGAAAATAATTGTGTAAAATAAGATTGGATCTTGAAAGCAATAAAGGATTTGTATCATTTGAGTTGCTTAAAATATTAAAGTCTGGGGAGCAGGATGTTTTTCTTACTTAGCTTTAAAGGTTCTGAAGATAATTTTGATGCTGGTTTGAAGGGGCACATGCACCCCAATGTTTATAGCAGCACTATCAACAATAGCTAAATTATGGAAAGAGTCCAAATGTCCTTTGATTGATGAATGGATAAAGAAGATGTGGTGATATATATATATATATATATATATATACACACACACACACACACACACATATATACAATGGAATATTACTCAGAATATTATATGAAATCTTGCCATTTGCAACAACGTGGATGGAACTACGTGTATTATGCTAAGTGAAACAAGTCAGAGAAAGACAAATACCATATTTCACTCATATATGAAATTTAAGAAACAAAGCAGATGAACATAGGAGAAAGGAAGCAAAAACAAGATGAAAACAGAGAGAGACGCAAACTATGAGACTCTTAAAGACAGAGAACAAATTGAGGGTTGCTGGAGGGAGGTATGGGGGGAATAGGCTAAGTGGGTGATAGACATTAAGGAGGGCACTTATTGTGATGAGCACTGGTTGTTATAAGTAAATGATGAGTCACTAAATTCTACTCCTGAAACCAATACTATATTGTATGTTAACTAACTTGAATTTAAATTTAAAAAGGTAAAAATAATTTTGAAACTATCCCATCAATTGAAAGTTAAGAGCTCAATTTTTAGTACTTAAATTGTTTTACTACAAAATGTAAAACAGGACATAGTTTCAGCAGTTTAAACTATGAGACTGGAGGGGCGCCTGGGTGGCTCAGTGGTATTACGGACTTCAGCTCAGGTCATGATCTTGTGCTTTGTGGGTTCAAGCCCCTCGTCGGGCTCTGTGCTGGCAGCTCAGAGCCTGGAGCCTGCTTCAGATTCTGTGCCTCCCTCTTTCTGTCCCTCCCCTGCTCGCACTCTGTCACAAAAATAAATACACATTAAAGAAAATTTTTTAATAAAAAAATAAATAAATAAACTATGAGACTGGAAACGCTTACCAGTGATAAGCAAAATGTTATATTTTATTAACTAAGAGCAATATTGCTAAATATAATATGTTTATTTAGTGCTTGAAAAATAAAAGTGTAAAACAAACATTTTTTTTAACTTCCAAAACCTTAGTATTTGAATAAGAAGGACAGAATTTTATATAAAGGATGAACCAACAACCTTAACCTTTATCCTGGCCTGCCAAGGTGTTTTTCTAGTCAACTAATATTCACAACAATTTTTTAATTACCTCTAATTGAATCTTCAATCTTCCCCATAACCTATCCCAGATCCCTCATTTCATTATCAGCAAATAATTATGTCTCTTATATAGCAAAGAAAATGCACACCATTGGACAGGGACTCCCATTCCCCACAAGGAATCTATATACCTGCTCGTACCTTACCCACCCTTTCCTCCTGGACTACCGATCTAAGGAAGGTGCCTCTCTTTTCTTCTAAGGCCAATACCTAACATGGGCACCAATGCCCATCCCCTGCTCCTTTACCAGAAACTCTTACTTACTTATTGTATTCTCCACTTGCCCTACTTTTCCATCAGTATGATAAACAGTCTCAAATATCTCTTGCCTTTAAAACTTTCCCTCAATTCCCCTCTAGCTACTGTCCTATTTCCCTTCACAGCAAAACTTCTGAGGAGTGTGGCTTTATATTTATGACTTCCCTTTCCTCACCACTTTCTTAGCTTTCTGCGGTCTGTGTTCTATTCCCAACCACTCCCTCATATCACACTTTGACTAGTCATCAGTGTACTCCACATTGCTAACCACAGCAGTTACTTTCAGCTCTCATTGTGCTTAAGCTTTAGCAGTAAAAGCCAAAAGAGTTCACCACTCCTTGAAATGCTTTTCCTTTGGCTTTTGTGAACTGAATGCTCTTGGTTTTGCTCCCACCTCCCTGCACTCTGCTTTTCAAGACCCTCCATCAACAAGTCATTCTTTTTTTTGACCAGGCTTTCACTACTGGAGTTCTTTAAGAGGTCTTAGCCCTCTTATTCTTTAAGTCCACAGAGGGAATTACTTTGTCCTTTATAATAATAAATTTCTAATAGTAAATGGGATGGAGGAATTAATTTTTTTACAGATAAAAACAATGAGGCTCCGAGAAGTACAGTTATTTGTTCAAATATTCAGCAAAACACTTCTTCCCCAATTCAGATGCTTCCTTGTGGAAAGAACTCTGTTAGAGTAATAGTCTTGGCCTCTGTCAACCACCCTACATACTCCTCTCCACAGCAAGAAAAGAGGTTATCTTATCAGTATACTTAATACAAGAAATTGGGCAAGCTCAGATCCACATAATTCTTCTCTCTCTTTGGGATTTGCCTGCTTGCTGAAAGCAAACCTTCATCTACTCTTCCATGCCATAAATGTGAAGTGCAAGCCCTCATGGGGAAAAGCTCCCATTTTTCAGTGAATCTATGACTGGGTAACTGTAATCAGGGAGGAAATCTGAGAAAGCCCCCTTGGCTAACAGATTTAAATTACTTTTTTTTTTTTTGTTCTCTACCTGATGTTTGTTTGAATTAGTTTGGATCATGGATGAAGAAAAGGATTTTTATGCATTTATTTTCACAAAATACTTAGATTAATAACATGAAAATATATAGTCAGGAATATAGTTTTTAAGGCCTTCATGATTAATGGAACATAAAAGAATTTAAATTTGTACAGCTAATAAAAAAACTTGATCTGCTAAATTCTTGAAATATCAAATAGATGGATATTTGAGCATCAACATAATAATATAGTAATGAAAATAACAGTAATGATAATATGGATTATAGCTCATTGAATAAAATAAGAATTTTAATTTGTTGATAATAAATGTATAGGTAGATAAAGGAGAAGGTAAAGGTCTTCCTTACATAAAATGTCAACTCACAAATGTAGAAGGAACATGGGTATCAGAAAAATCACCATTTTGCAACCATCAGAGTAAATATTTGTTCAGGCAAAAATCACCAATGAATGCTAAACTCAATGGGGGAAGGGGATGAATATCATAAGGAATAGGATATTTACATTGTCTCAAAATATACCCCCACAAATCACTTGATTAATTATAACATAAAAAACATTATACAGTGGAGAAAAAGGAAAAACTAGTATCCGCTATGGGGAGCAAACGTTCATTCATGTACCTTAGGATATAGTATGCTGAGCAAAACATATCACTTCTGTGACATTCTAGCCAAAATTCATAACCCAAATCTAATAATGAGGAAACAAAAGATGAATCCAAATTGAGAAAAATGCTACAACATAATTGGCCTGTGTTCTTATAAACCCATGTCATGGAAGACAAAAAAAAAAATGGCTGACAACCTATACTACATTAAATAAGGCTAAATATATATGACATCTAAAGGCAACAGGCGGTTCCTTCTAGACTAGGAAATACTCCCATCAAGGATGTTATTGGGATAACTGTTAAAATTGGAATTGACACTACAGATTAAGCTAATGTATTAATGTTAAATTTCCTGAATTTGATGAAAATACTGTGGTCATAAGAGAAAATATCATTATTGTTAACAAATGGTCATTAGAGTGTTAAAAGATAAAGGTAAAATCTACTTTCAAGTTATTTAAAATATTTTTTTCAAAAAATTATGTATGTGTGAATGAAAGAGAGAAGGAAATGTGGAAATATATTAAAAATTGGTAAATTTGAGTAAAGATCGCCAAAAGAATGCCATAGTAGCCATACTTATATCAGACAATCTAGATTTCAAAATAAAGACTGTACCAAGACTTGAAAAAGGGCATCATATCAAAATAAAAGGGTCTATCCACCAAGATCTAACAATTTTAAACATTTATGTCCCCGATGTGAAAGAATTCAAATATATAAATCAATTTTTACAAACATACAGAAATTCATTGATAGTAATACCATAATAGTAAGGGACTTCAGGGGCGCCTGGGTGGCTCAGTCAGTTAAGCGTCCAACTTTGGCTCAGGTCATGATCTCATGGCTTGTGCGGGCTCTGTACTGCATCGGGCTCTGTGCTGATAGATCAGAGCCTGGAACCTCTTCAGATTCTGTGTCTTTCTCTCTCTCTCTGCCCCTCCCCCACTCACACTCTGTCTCTCTCTGTCTCTCAAAAATAAATAAACATGAAAAAAATTTTTAAAAATAGTAAGGTACTTCAACACCACATTATAGCAATGGACAGATCATCTAAACAGAAAATCAACACAGAAACAATGGCTTTGAATGAAACACTGGACCAGATGGACTTAACAGATATTTTCAGAACATTCATCTTAACACAGCAGAATACACATTCTTCTTGAGTGCACATGGAACATTCTCCAGGATATATCAGCCAGATCTATCCGGCTGGGACACAAATCAGCCCTCAACAAGTTCAAAAAGATTGAGATCATACTGTGCATATTTTCAGACCACAGCACAATGAAACTCAAAATCAACCATAAGAAAAAATTTGGAAAGACAACAAATACTTGGAGATTAAAGAACAACCTACAAAAAAAAAAAAAAAAAAAAAAAGAACATCCTACTAAACAATGAATGGGCTACCAAGAAATTAAGGAGGACATTAAAAAGTACAGGGAAGCCAATGAAAATGATAACATGACAGCCCCACACCTCTGAGATGCAGCAAAGGTGGTAATAAAAGGGATATATATAGCAATACAGGCCTTCCTTTAGAAGGAAGAAAGGTCTCAGATACATAATCTAACATTACACCCTAAAGAACTGGAAAAAGAACAGGAAATAAAACCCCAAACCAGCAGAGGATGGGAAATAATAAAGGTTAGAGTGGAAATCAATGCTATCAAAACCAAAAACAAAACAAAACAAAACAAAACAGTAGAACAGATCAATGAAACCAGGAGCTGCTTCTTTGAAAGAATTGATACAGAATTGATAAACCCCCAGCCAGTTTGATCAAAAAGAAAAAGGACAGGACTCAAATAAATAAAATAAAAAATGAAAGAGAAGAGATCACAGCCAACACTGCAGAAATACAAACAATAATAAGAGAATATTATGAGCAAATATATGCCAATAAATAGGGCAATCTGGAAGAAATGGACAAATTCCTAGAAACATATAAGCTACCAAAACTGAAACAGGAAGAAATAGAGAATTTGAACAGACTGATAGCCAATAAAGAAATTGAATTAGTAATTAAAAACCTCCCCAAAATCAAAAGTCCAGGGCCGGATGACTTTACAGGGGAATTCTACCAAATATTTAAAGAAGAGTTAACTCCTATTCTTTTGAAGCTGTTCCAAAAAATAGAAATGGAAGGAAAACGTCCAAACTCATTCCAAGAGGCCAGCATTACTTTGATCCCAAAACCAGAGAAGACCCCACTAAAAAGGAGAACTATAGACCAATTTCCTTGATGACCGTGGACACAAAAATTCTCAACAAGATACTAGCCAACTGGATCCAACAATGCATTAAAAGAATTATTCACCATGATGAAGTGGGATTTATACGTGGGATGCAGGGCTGGTTTGATATTAGCAATCAATCAATGTGATACATCACATTAATAAAAGAAAGGACAAGATTCACATGATCCTCTCAATAGACACAGAGAAAGCATTTGACAAAATACAGCATCTTTTCTTTATAAAAAACCTCAGGAAGAAAGGGATAAAAGAATCATACCAAAAAATTATAAAAACCATATATGAAAGACCCACCACTAATATCATCTTCAATGGGGAAAAACTGAGAGCTTTCCCCCCAAGGTCAGGAACATGACAGATGTCCACTCTCAACACTGTTATTCAACATAATATTGGAAGTCCTAGCCTTAGCAATCAGACAACACAAAGAAATAAAATGCATCCAAATACGCAAGGAGGAAGTCAAACTTTCACTCTTCGCAGATGACATGATACTCTATATGGAAAACCCAAAAGATTCCACCAAAAAACTGCTAGAACTGATCCATGAAGTCAGCAAAGTCACAGGACATAAAATCAATGCACAGAAATCGGTCGCTTTCTATACACCAATAATGAAGTAGCAGAGAGGGAAATCAAGGAATCGATCCCATTTACAATTGCAACAAAAACCATAAAATACCAAGGAATAAACCTAACCAAAGAGGTGAAAAGTGTATACACTGAAAACTATAGAAAGCTTATGAAAGAAACTGAAGAAGGCACAAAAAAATGGAAAAATATTCCATGTTCATGGATTGGAAGAACAAACATTGTTAAAATGTTGATATTACCCAAAGCAATCCACATATTCAGTGCAATCCCTATCAAAATAACACCAGCATTCTTCACAGAGCTAGAACAAACAATCCTAAAATTTGTATGGAACCAGAAAAGACCTGGAATAGCCAAAAGCAATCTTGAAAAAGAAAACCAAATCAGGAAGCATCACAATTCCAGGCTTCAAGATGTACTACAAAGCTGTAATCATCAAGACATTATGGTACTGGCACAAAAACAGACACATAGATCAATGGAACAGAATAAAGAACCCAGAAATGGATCCACAAATGTATGGCCACTCCTTGACAAAGCAGGAAAGAATATCCAATGGAATAAAGACAGTCTCTTCAGCAAGTGGTGCTGGGAAAACTGGACAGCGACATGCGGAAGAATGAACCTGGACCACTTTCTTACACCATACACAAAAATAAACTCAAAGTGGATCAAAGACCTAAATGTCAAGAAAGGAAACCATCAAAATCCTAGAGGAGAAAGCAGACAAAATTCTCTTTGACCTTGCCTGCAGCAACTTCTTACTCAACACGTCTCCAGAGGCAAGGGAAAAAAAAGCAAAAATGAACTATTGGGACCTCATCAAGATAGAAAGCTTCTGCAGAGTGAAGGCAACAATAAGCAAAACTAAAAGGGAACCAGCAGAATGGGAGAAGATATTTGCAAATGACATATCAGATAAAGGGCTAGTATCCAAAATCTATAAAGGACTTATCAAACTCAACACCCAAAAAACAAATAATCCAGTGAAGAAATGGACAGAAGACATGATGAGACACTTTTCTAAAGAAGACACCCAGATGGCTAACAGACACATGAAAAAATGTTTAATATCACTCATCATCAGAGAAATACAAATCAAAACCACAATGAGATACCACCTCACACCAGTCAGAATGGCTAAAATTAACAACTCAGGCAACAGCAGATGCTGGTGAGGATGCAGAGAAAAAGAAACTCTTTTGCATTGCTGGTGGGAATGCAAATTGGTGTAGCCACTCTGGAAAACAATATGGAGGTTCCTCAAAAAATTAAAAATAGAACTACCCTATGATCCAGCAATTGAACTACTAGGTATTTATCAAAAGGATATAGGTGTGCTGTTTCATAAGGGCACACGCACCCCAATGTTTATGCAGCACTATCGACAATAGCCAAAGTACAGAAAGAGCCCAAATGTCTATTGACAGATGAATTGATAAAGAAGATGTGGTATATATATATGTAATGGAGTATTACTTGGCAATCAAAAAGAATGAAATCTTACCATTTGCAACAATGTGGATGGAACTAGAGGGTATTATGCTAAGTGAAATTCATCAGAGAAAGACAAATATCATATGATTTCACTCACATGTGGAATTTAAGATACAAAATAGGTGAACAGAAGGGAAGGGAAGCAAAAATAATATAAAAACAGGAAGGGGGACAAACCATAAGACACTCTTAAATACAGAGAACAAACTGAGGGTTGCTGGAGGGATTGTTGGTGGAAGGATACGCTAAACGGGCAAAGGGCATTAAGAAGGACACTTGATGGGATGAGCACTGAGTGCTATATGTAAGGGATGTATCACTGGATTCTTCTCCTGAAATCATTATTGCACTATATGCTAACTAACTTAGATGTAAATTTAAAAAATATATATTTGAGTAAAGAGTTTCTACTTCTTTGTGATATGCTTGCAACTTTTCTGTAAGTCTGAAATTATTTAAAGATAAAAAGGTTTTTAAAATATTTAAAAGATAAATCAAATAGCTGTTCATTAAAAATACTTTCATATTCCTAGTTTAAATCATTTTCACTTTTCAGAATGCATTCATACACATTCTCTGCCTTGCTCATACATCCATCTCACAAGTACAGTATGCAAGACTATAGTGTCTGTTGTGCAGGTAAATATAGCAGTAATGATCAGAGAGGCCAGACCACTTCCCCTGAGCCTCATTGCTGTGAGTGACAAAGTCAAAGACAGAACACATGTACTTTCACTCATTGTCCAGTCTTCTCTCCACTATATTATTTCTTAATGTCTGACCAAATAATGGGATTTTTCAGGGTCACCTCAAATATATAAGTGCATTAAAGTTTAGAGTTAAGAAAATATGAGAAATGTATTCGGTCAATACGAATATCTCTATTTCAGAGAGCTTCAGAGACCAATATATACACAAAGGTAGGTCAACCATGTGTTTAACAAATACAAATGAAACACAACCAAGAAAAATGCCCTATGTCACCACCATGCAGCATTCATAATTTTATGAAAATGAAATCATGTATATCAGAAGTGCAATTGTACTAACATTGTATTCACATATGCAAATAAATATACTGCCTCAATTTCTAGAGCTAACAATCTTCCTAACTCCTCTATGTAACAAGGAAATTGGAATTGTTGATTAACAAAATCTGCCTCTTCTACTTTAAATAGTCTACTTCAGTTCAAATACTCCCATCTATTTAAAATTTAGCTCTGTGGGGATACAAGCTGGTGTAGCCACTCTGGAAAACAGTATGGAGGTTCCTCAAAAAACTAAAAATAGAACTACCCTACAACCCAGCAATTGCACTACTAGGCATTTATCCAAGGGATACAGGTGTGCTGTTTCTAAGGGACACCTGCACCCCCATGTTTATAGCAGCACTATCAACAATAGCCAAAGTATAGAAAGAACCCAAATGTCCATCGAAAGATGAATGGATAAAGAAGATGTGGTATGTGTGTGTGTATATATATATATATATATACACACACACACACACACACACACACACACACACACACACACAATGGAGTATTACTCAGCAATCAAAAAGAATGAAATCTTGCCATTTGCAACTACGTGGATGGAACTGAAGAGTATTATGCTAAGTGAAATTAGTCAGAGAAAGACAAAAATCATACGACTTCACTCATATGAGTACTTTAAGAGACAAAACACATGAACATAAGGGAAGGGAAACAAAAATAATATAAAAACAGAGAGGGAGTCAAAACAGAACAGACATACATATGGAGAACAAACTAAGGGTTACTGGAGGGGTTGTGGGAGAGGGATGGGCTAAATGGATAGGGGGCACTAAGGAATCTACTCCTGAAATCACTGTTGCACTATATGCTAATTTGGATATAAATTTTAAAAAATAAAAAATTAAATTAAAAAATAAATAAAATAAAATTTAGCTCTGTATTTGTTCTCATTTAAAGAGTGCTTTTGGAATGTTTAGCGTTCCTAGGGAAATACTCAGTCTTTAAGAGTTCCCTCACGCTCTTCCCTTCAAATGGCATCTGACTAGGTGAGGGAATGTGCCCCATTCCCACAAAGGTTGGGATGGGCTCTGATGTCGCAAGGAGAGACCTTGTACTCCTACCTGGTTTCTGCTGGGTTAAGGCCACTCAAGTCTGCTGCCTGCATGGGTGACTGTGGTCTGCCTTTTGGTGGTTCTCCTATGGGTCTGCAGTTCCTCCTGGTCTTCTTAGAGACCCATATATCTGCCTGGATGTTTCTATAAGCCCTTATCCCACCCTTGAGCGTGGATCTGCAGAGTGCAAGGCTAGTAGTCAGGAGTGGAACACAACAGAACACTGCCATCCAGTCTCTCTGCCAGCTCGGCATCCCTCTCTCCCCTCAATCCACTAGGGCCTAAAGAAGGGGACCTCTCCTTTATTCCCCTATTGTTTTCTTTTGTTTTGTTTTGTTTTGTCTTGTTTTGTTTGGCCAGGACTTCCTTCTCACATCCCTCCTCAGATTACAGATTCACGATTCAACCTCAGGACCCAACAAAGGGGAAAAACCCAATAAAGGAGAACCTAATGGAGGTATAAAAAATCTAATGTGTCCATTACAGACATATAAACATTTGAGTATGTCTCCTAGCTAGGCAGAGTCCAGGAATGAGATAGACCACATTCTGCCAGAGCTACTCTCAAAAGACAACTTTTCCACCCTTTTTGGGTTATTTGGAGTTTTCTTATGCATGCATAAATTTTCAGTTCAGTCAAAGTTAAATAAAATCTAACTGAGCAAACAAACAAGAGGAGAGGCAGATCACCCCACCCCTACTGTCATTCCATTCTGGCACATAGAACATGATCATGTGTGACAGGCACCTGCATGGGAGACATTCCTCCTTTCACTCTCCAGGATAAAATGATTAAACAGTATCAAAATCTTTGCTCCCAAGTTGACTCTGCTGCAGCTTGAAGCTTCCATATGTTCTTTTTATACAAATACGTTTCACTTGGTAGGTTTTGTCATATATATTTTTTTAATTTTTTAATGTTTATTTATTTTTGAGAGAGAGAGACAGAGTGCAAGCTGGGGATAGGCAGAGAGAGAGGGAGACACCGAATCTGAAGCAGGCTCCAGGCTCTGAGCTGTCAGCACAGAGCCCGACACAGGGCTCGAAACCACCAACCGTGAGATCATGACCTGAGCCAAAGTCAGACGCTTAAACAACTAAGATACCCATGTGTCCTGTCATATATTTTAAACATAAAATATATACCATTATATTTTCTTCATTAGCTCCATAATTAATAATTAAAAACTAAAACATTTGATTATATGCAGAGATCCTTACAGACTCAAATTGAGTTAGAGGAAGGCTCAATATGCCTAAAGCAGTACTATTTTCATGTCCTTAAATTCCATCTCTTCTAATGTCCTTTTTCCTGAACATAAATTCACTGGCCAAACAGTAACTATTATTTCACAGGTAATATGGTGAGGCTTCTCAGAGTCAAAAAGGAAGGCAAAACATAAATGGAAAGTCAAACTTTTATCATAAAGTCAAATCATACAAATAGAACAAAGACCAGATAAACTATTGGAAACTTTATTTGAAGCAAAGGAAGACTTGCATGGGTGAAAGGCAATGAGCAAAAAGAAATAAAACTTCAGATAGTTATGAGCTTATATCTTAACATAATCTTACCAGGCATAATATTGAGTATTTATCTAATTAAACATCTACAGTACACAATTTGAAAGAAAGCCTTAACCTCTGAATAATGGAAAATGTTTCCTAAGAAATTCTGGTCTGTTGAAAGAAGGAAAGCCATGCTATGCTCATCCCTAACCATAAAAGGCAACTGAAAGGTGACTTCAGGATCCATTATCAACATCTCTAGTCTGTTATTTTGTTTGCTGCTTTTTTGTTTTTCCTTTGGGGAAAGACTTTTAAGTATTTCAAGGAGGTTATTTATTTTCATATATACTGCATAAAATTAAGATAGCTACGTAATGCAAATTAATTACCTTAGTTAGCTAAGGCTGGCTTTACAAAATATCATAGACTGAATGGCTTAAACAGCTGACATGTGTTCTTTTACAGCTCTAGAAGCTGGAAATTCCAAGATCAAAGTCCAGCAGGATTCAATTTCTAGTGAGAATTCTCTCCAGTTTTCAGATGGCTGCCTTCTCACTATGTTCTCACATGGCAGGAGAGAATCAGAGAAAGAGACAGAGAGATGGATAGAGTAAGAAAGAGAGAATCTCCTTCTTCTAAGGCCACAGTCCTATCAAATTAGGGCCATCCTTATTAACACATTTAACATTAATTATCCCCTAAAGAATACACTTCTAGATAAATCACATTAGGAATTAGGGTTTCCACATACAAATCTTGATGAAGAGACACAATTTAGTTGATAACATTAATCAACAAGTTTCTTAGAAATAATCTTTTGGATTATATAATACTATTTTCTACTGATACTTCTTGACCCTAGTAAAAATTACATAAATAAATTAGTGTCTTGATTGAAAATGATGAAGGCCAGGGGTGCCTGGGTGGCTCAGTCAGTTAAGCGTCTGACTTCAGCCCAGATGATGATCTCACAGTTTGTGAGTTCAAGCCCCGCGTCAGGCTCTGCACTGACAGCTCAGAGCCTGGAGCCTGCTTCAGATTCTGTGTCTCCCTCTCTCTCTGTCCCTTCCCTGCTCACGCTCACTCTCTCTCTGTGTCAAAAATAAATAAACTTAAAAAAAATGATGAAGCCCAGAATTATGAAGTCTTGTTGACCCCAAGGTTGAGAAGCAAATGTTAGTAATTTTCTAAGCTGGAGGGATTTATTACCAAATGTTTGAGACCATGATTTGAGATCATTATTTAACAGGTCACTGCTAGTATAATTATCAGGTCTTCACCTCTGAAAGTTGAATGTCCAAATATGTGTTTTCTTTACTTCTGCTGTGTTTGTAACCCAAGGTTTAAATATCTACCCTAAAAACTCTGAGTTTATCTTGACATTTTACTTAACAATAGGAGTCAGTTTTCCTCACCATAAAGTCCACTGGGTTTATGGAGGAGCCAGTGATCATCAAAGCCAGAGTCAGGCAATGAACTGGAAGAAAGCATGTTATGAAATTCTTCTGTCAAATCCACTAATAAAACAAGACCAATAAAAATGAATTCATGTTTATTTTTTCCCTTATTCTTACTTTGACTTTTACATTCTTTTGATCCTTATATCTATGACTGAACAATATCAGATTTGACTGTAAGACTTATAAACTATTTTCTAAAATATCTGAAACAAAAAGCAGATATCTTCCTCTTGTGGTTTAGTATCTATTTGCTGAGAGCAAAAGATGTCAGAAAGTAATGCACCTAGGCTTTCTGCCTTCTGCATTCCAAGTCCTGAACAAATTTATATAACGAACTAAATTTCCCCATGAAAATAAATTATTTCCTTTGCATATTTGAAGATGCAGATGAAAAAGTTAAAAGCACACTGAAGGACCTCAAATATTTTACCAGTTAACAACACTTTTTTAATAGAGGATCTGACCAGATAGAAGTTAAATTGTAAGCAGTGTTTATGAAAACACCATTTGCTTTTGTAAATGATGCTATTGATCGTCTATAAAAATGGAAAACAAGTATAAAATGCTTAAATCAAATCCCACAGTTAGCTATCTAAACGGCATTCTTTTATTTTGGTTTTTGTTGATCCTTTTTTCAATTTTTTTTCAATTTTTTAATTTTTTAATTTTAATTCCAGTGTAGTTAGCATACAGTTTATATTAGTTTCCGGGGTACAATGTAGTGATTCAACAATTCCATATATTTCTCAGTGCTTATCAAGATGAGTGCACTCTTATGTTTTAATCTATACCATATTTTTAATTTGTTTTTAAAGATTTTGTTTTTAACCCCATGTGGGGCTCGAACTCACAATCCCAAGACCAAGAATCACATGTTCCTCTGACTGAGCCAGCCAGGTGCCCCTAACCTATATTTTAAAATCTGAAGATAAAAAGCCAGAATATCAGATTTAGTTTTTTTATTTTCCTGTAGCCACTCATCTTCAGAGGATATACCAAGTGCTGTCAGTGTCAAACAGAAAGAGAACAAAAGGGGTTTAGATAATCAGTTCTCTCTAACTCATGTGGCTGTCTCAGCCATCTGACAAAACATGGCAAATAGGAATAGTAAAAAGGGAAAGGCACAAAAGAGATCAGAAAGTCAAAGCTATCTTCCTGTGAAAAGAATCTAATGTCAACCTGCTGTTTCACCATTGATGGGGTGAGTATTTATTCCTTGAGATCTCTTTAGCTGGTTGTTTGTTTTTTATTATTTTTTTAAATGTTTATTCATTTTTGAGAGACAGAGACAGAGTATGAGCAGGGGAGGGGCAGAGAGAGAGAGGGACACGGAATCTGAAGCAGGCTCCAGGCTCTGAGTTGCCAGCACAGACCCCGATGCGGGGCTCAAACCCACAAACTGTGAGTTCACGGCCTGAGCCGAAGTCGCTCACTTAACTGACTGAGCCCCCCAGGTGCCCCTTTTTAGCTGGTTTTATTTTGTTTCTGGTATCTAAGTAGGTTAAAGATAGTCTCTGTGTATTTAGCGCCTATGTTTATTTCTTAACAGCAGGTTCAGATCATTGAACCAAGACCACCAGCTCCGAACTCAAATCCTTACACATCCATCCAATTGTTTTAAACATAGCCGAAATAAGTGTATTTTTAGCAATACAGAGCCTGGCTGCTTTGCATACTCCACAAAACACTCAACATCTGACAGCCATAGGTTTCATGGCTATGAAACACCCCAAATTATTATTGTCCTTCTGAGTTCTCTGACCCAGAGACTCCCACTCTGCTCACTGTGTTGCCAAGCAACATCACCTAGACACCATCACCTAAACATTAATTTCCCTCTGTGATCCCCCTCTCCCCAAAGAGTTACCTTGTCCTCTTCCCCTTCCAGATGGTGGCCCTGTGCTACTGTCTCTGGAAGGTCTTCTGCGTCCAAGTTTGTTATATATTATTGTTATCTCACGGTTCTGTCTATTCCTTGATCAGCCCCCAAATCCTCAAACTCACCACAGTTTCTTTATGTGATAGATTTACGGCAATTTGAAAAACAAAATTATGGTTGTATCTAGCTTATCACTACAAAGGAAAGGGCAATGTAAAACCCAGGTGGGGCAATATGTAAAGTATAAGTGTACATTTAATGGATCATAACTGAAAAAATTTATCATAGATTGTTTAAAATATATATATAGGTCCAAGTATAATTATAAGCAGTTTAACTTGATAGATCAATTGAAAGCAAATGAAAGAGAAATTAAGTAATATGACAATTATATTTATCTTAGTACACATTTTGGAAAATTGGGGGAAGGGTCTATTTCCCTGTAATAGAATAACAATAAGAAAGCTACAGTTCATGGATTGGAAAAAATTTTTCTGTGAAAGTTTAGATAGTAAATAATTTGGGTTTTGCAAGCCACATATGAGCTCTGTCTCCTACTCCTTTTCTGCTTCCTTTATCTCCTTTTCTTCTCCTCCTTTTTCTCTTCTCCCTTTTCTTGCTCCTCTTTTTCCTCCCAGTTCTCCTATTCCTCCTCCTTCTTGTTTTTCTTTTTTAGCAACCCTTTAAAATGTAAAAACCATTCTTAGCTGACTGGTCATACAAAAACAGCAGCAGTTTAGATGAGGCTCATAGCTATCTTTGCCAACCTCTGATATAGATAAACAAAACAAAGCTAGTATCTTTACTATTTTCCAATATACCATAATGTCTACTTATTTTCTATTTTCATGCCTTTGAATTTGCTGTTTCTGTCATCTGGATTGACTGTCTCTCTTTCTTCGCTAATTTGAGCCACATATCCTTTAACACAAAATTCACATTTCACTTCCTCCAAGAAACTTATCTGACCAACATATGGTAAACTAATATTTTTGTCATGAATATAATCATAGAAGTCTATGAAAAATCATATAATTTGTTATTTGCATTCACAATTCCAGACACCAATATCAAGTTGCCTCATGTCCAACTTATCAATAGCTTCACTGATCATGTTTCAATATTGTAATTATTTTAAAATCATGCCTACTGTGCTCTTTAAATTTCAAATTAAGTGGATCATATTGCTTTTAAGTGGACCATATTGTTTTCCTATCAAGATTAATTCTACTAAATTAATATATTTGTTCTGACTGGTGGCTTTAAAACAAGTATAAAGTAAAGGAAGTTTTGCGTCTGCTTAGGATCAGAAAACCACAAGAGAATGTTGCTATCAAACATTTTTCTCTAGTCCACAGGAGAGATGGGTTGCAAAGCAAGTAAATGCACTGAATTCGAAAGAGTGACAAAGTCTGAAGAGAAAATATCACCTTTCACAAAGCATATGAGGATGAGGTGATCACCATAAAAGTAAGAATAAATCACATTAAATTTTAACAAATTCTTAAAGTCTGAGGATTGACTGGTATATAAGTTTGGAAAAACTGAAATCCCTAGAGAGAAGTATATTTTGTACTCTACAAGCTTTTTTCCATGAGCCTATCTCATGAAAATTTCAGGGCAGGGCAGGAAACCAGAGAGAACCTCCCTCAGTAACACAGATATGTGGGTGATCAGTTACTCCAGAGGAACATATATAAAACATCTATGTGCTTTCTCAGTTCCTTCTCTTGTCAAAGGAGAAACCACTAGGTTGCTGATTAAAGACATGAAGTGCCACTGCTCGTAAGATTCAGGTAAAAATCCTGTTTCTGGGGGTGTGGTAGAGGCATAATCCCATCTGCTTCTGGGAAATAAATAGGAATTCCTCCTGTCTCCAAGACATGGACATATCTACTATTCCTGAGGGATGAGGAGAAAGGGAGGAAGCATAATTTTCTGCTCCTAAAGAGGAGCAGATAAATCTCTTGGACTCAAGATCTTACACTGATACAAAGCAGAGGGCTGCTACTGGTGAAAAAGCAGGAAATACTCTCCTACCCAAGATTCTCAATATATAAAAGGCTGGGTTTGGCTGACATGAGAAAGAAAGCCAGGTCTATGAGAACTTCACCCCCAAAGCCCAGGACCATAGAATTCACCTAAAAATGAATCTAGACCAGGATAATAGAGTACCCTCCTTTCCTCACATGAGCAGCAATCAACAGCAATCTATTTGTAGGAGAGGGGTAAGAACATGCAGAGATCGTCTATAGTACAGACATGAAAGGACTGCTGAAAGCTGAAGGTGGAGGAGGAACATTGAAAGAAACCCCCCAGCACTCCATACTCCACTCCTACCACAAGATAACAACAGCTCACCACTATAGGAATTCAAAGCCTGTGGTACAATAAAGATTAAAACACCAACAACTAAACCCAAACCTAAGTCAAGTACTGACAAAATTGACTCATCCCTCCATACTAACAACCTGACAGAAGAAATGTCCTCATTTCTGAGATAAAATAATTATTACTTCAGTCTTTACTGTTCTTCAGTACACAATGTCTGGCGTTTGGTCAAAAGTTATGAGATATGCAAAAAAGCAAAGGAAAAATTTCATTGTCATTGATAAGCCCATCAATAAAATTAGACTCAGAGATGTTCCATATGGTGGTACTATCAAACAGCATCGTTTTAAGTACAATTAATATGTTAGCAGATCTTCTAGAAAAAGGTGAACTATATATAAAAACAAATGGGAAATTTCAGTAGTGATACTGAAACTATAAAATAAGAGTCAAAAGAAATGCCATAAATATTACAAGCATAATATCAGATATGGAGAATTTCTTTGACATGTTTATTAACCTACTGGACACAGCTGTAAAACAGTATACCTAATAAAAAATATATACTTTTTAAGATTTAAGATAAAAATTTTTTCAGGAAAAAAAAATCATTGCCAGCAGACCTTCACTTCAAGAAATGTTAAAGGAAATTCTTCATTCAGCAGGAACATGAGACCAGATGGAAATTTGAATTTATACAAAGAAATGAAAAGTGCCAGAAAAAATGAAATAAAGGTAAGCATAAAGATTTTTTTCTTACCTGTGATGACTTTAAAAGATAAAAGACTGCTGGGCACTTGTGTGGCTTAGTCAGTTAAGCATCTAACGTGTGCTCAGGTCATGATCTCATGGTTCGTGAGTTCAAGCCCCACATCAGTGAGCTCATGCCACACTTCAGGTGAGCTTGAGTCCTGCTTCAGATGAGCAGGAGTCCCACTTTAGATGAACACAAGCCCTGCTTCCAGTGAGCACCACCTCTCTCTCTTCTCTCTCTGCCTTTTGCTCACTTGCACCCTCTCTCTCAAATATAAATATATAAATAAATAATACAGGACTGTCCAAACCAAAAATAGTAATAATGTATTATGGGATTTTTTTGTTTATTTATTTATTTTGAGAGAGAGGGCAGGAGGGGCGGAGAGAGAGAGAGAGAGAGAGAGAGAGAGAGAGAGATCTGAGAGAGAGAGTGCAGACCAGATGCGGGGCTAGATTCCACCACTGTGAGATCATGACCTGAGCTGAAATCAAGAGTCAGACACTTAACTGACTGAGCCACTCAGGCGCCCCTGTAGGATTTATATTATACATAGAAGCAAAATGTATGCCAAGGATAACATAAAAGGTAAAACAGACGCACAGAAAAAACTCTATCTGAAGGTAAATTATGAAAAATTAAGATGTATATGGCAAACCCTAGACTGAGTATGTTAAAAAAAAAAGGTAAAGAAAAAAAAGACAGAGCTAATAAGCCAATAAAGGCGAAAAAATGAAATCATAAAAAATAATTAGTCCAAATTAGAGCAGTGAAAGAAGGACAAGGGAGACAAACTGATACAATAGAAAGCAAATAGCAAAATGGTAGATAAATGGCCACCCTATTATTAAACTAATAATTATATTAAATGCAAATAGTCTAAACTCTTCAATTAAAAGGCAGGTGTTATCAACTTGGATTAAAAAGAAACAGCCAACTGTATATTATCTACAAGACACCTTTTTGACAAGGTCAAATAAGTTACAAGTAAAAGAAAAGAAAAATATATATTATTCAACACTGATCAAAACAAAGTTGGAATGATTAAAATCATATCAAAATAAATATCGGAATAAGTAAAAATTAGGGAAAAGAACAACATTACATAGTGGTACAGAAGTCAATTCATCAAGAAGATATATTAATCTAAATGTACATATCCTTAAGGCACAACCCTAAAATATACAAATCAAAACTGATAAAGTTAAAAAGGGAAATAGACAAATTTATTGTTAGACTTCACTTCTATCTGAATCACTGTTAGTACAAGTGAGAATATCAGTAAAGATATAGACAATTGGGACAGTACTATAAACCAACTTGACCTAATTGACATTTATACAATACTTCATCTAAAAATGGGAGAATAAATAGTTTTTTCATATGTTCATGGAAGCCCCACAAAGATATACTGGGACGTAAAACAAACATGAACAATTTAAAAAATTTAAATCATACAGAATATGTTTTATAATTACAATGGAACTAACCTAGAAATCAGTATGAGAAAAATGCCCGGAAACTCCTCAAATGTTTGTAACTGAAGCAACATTTCTAAGTAACCTTTGGCCAATGAAGAAAACAAAAGGAAATTATAAAATGTTTTGTGTTGAGAAAAAAAAAAAAAGAAAACACAACACATCAATATTTGTGGAATAAAGCTAAAGCAATACCTAAAACATAGTTTCTAGCATTAAATGCTTAAATTTAAAAAGAACAAAGGTCCCAAATCCATATTTTAAACTTCGATCTGAAGAAACTAAATTAGAAGACCAAATTACAACCAAAACAAGAAAAAGGAAACAATAAAACACACAATACCATAGATAGATAGATCGATCGATCGATAGATAATGTATATATATATACACATATATATATGGTATAAATTCTTTATTCTCAAATACGGATTTTCTTTAAAATTATCATCAAGGGGCACCTGGATTGCTCAGACAGTTGAGTGTCCCGCTCTTGATTTTGGCTCAGGTCATAATGTACCAATCATGGGATCCACCCCCGTGTTAAGCTCCTCACTGAGCATGGGGCCTGCTTAGGATTCTCTCTCTTTCTCTCTCTCTGCCCCTCCCCCACTAGCGTACACAAACTCTCTTTCTCTCTCTGTCTCTCCCTCTCAAATAAAATAAAATAAAATAATCATCAAAACATTTAAAGGCAAAATAGAATTGACAGAGGGCGCCTGAAGGCTCAGTTGGTTAAGCATCTATCTAACTTTGGCTCTGGTCATCATCTTGCATTTCACGAGTTCAAGCCCCACCCTGACATCTGTGGTGATAGCTCAGAGCCTGGAGCCTGCTTCAGACTGTGTCTCCCACTATCTCAAAAATAAATAAACTTTAAAAAATGTAGAGTTGAGATGTTTTTTTATAATGAAAGTCAATTGTCAAAAAGTTGGACTTTTTAATAAGACTCATCTTTATGGGGATGGAAATTTATTTTAAATATTCCCTAGCCAACTAAATATACAAAGTTAAAGTTGTTTACTTTCTCCTGTAAAATAAACCTTCATAAAGCTTTCACAATGTTTCCACTAATCCATTTTTTGTCGCACATAGATTCCTTTTAGATCTGGATTCTTCTCCAAAGAGAAACAAAAAAGCTGTCCAATTTTAAACAAGTTATTTAATAAATTCTAAAATTTATGAAGTCCATTTGGCTCTAAGCAACAATATCTAATTTGAATTCCAAATCACAATTTATAGAGTTATTTTTAGCTTCTAAAATTACTTGCCATTAAAATATGCCAACTATATATAGACTTTGTTCTGGTTTATAAAAAACAAAAGCTATATTAATAAACATAACCTATGATTTGACACATTTTATTACCAGAAAATAATCTAATCTTAGCTAAAAATCATTTAATCTTGGTTTAAATATTTTGGCACTTAAGAATGAAATATTTTCACTTGATACTGATTAACATAATTTTTTCTGGCAATACAAATCTACTTTTTGACATTTTAATTAATTTCTAGAACCTTTCTATTACTCAAAGTAATAGATTACTATAAGTGGTTAAAAATTATTATAGTCTTTATTAATGACAGGTGTTTTAGACCATACAAAATTGTTTGTTTCAGTTTGCCCTTCTTGTGGAATTAAGTAATATATTCCCCATTCTGAGATTCTTATTACTTGAAACACTAATAAATACAGTTGTAAAAGTCCCCAGACTGTATCATTCTCAATGTAGTGAGCATCTGTGATATAAACATACATAGTCTACTTTTTATAATTAATAACTAATAGGTTATTATCACCAGCCACCATTTGTTAAGCTGCTTGTAAACAAGATGATTTATCATCAGATTCTCTAGCTGTGAAAGCTTTTTAAATAGTAAGCTTCAGGAGGTGGAAAGAGAAATCTACACAATACATTAATCCAACCTTTCTAAAGGGCACAGCATGCACTGAAAATCAGAACTAGATCGTTCATTTTAATTCTGCAAGAAGCAGCAAAGAGAGAAGCATAATGATTAAATTAAGAAGAGACCAAAAAGGAACGTGTAAGTCAGAGAAGAATTTGAATTTAAAAATGTATTCATAAATAATACTAAATTTGAAATGATTAAGATTTTTGCTCTCATTATTAATTCAATCTGAATCCACCTCCAAAATGCCAGTTACCTCTTATTTCCAAGAATGACAGCATTGTTTTTCTTACTCATAACCTCAATTCTTGCTGAAGATATATGCTGATCAACTTTTCCATTCTTGACCTTTCATTTTCATCTAGCCTGTCAATATAAGAAAAATTCAACAACTATACACTGAATATTGAACATATTTTCAGCATCAAACAGCTTTAAAATGGTATAAGACCATTTAAAGCTATGGATCCAGAACTCTGATCATTTTTACCCTTCCTCAGTTCAGATAAGCTTTATAGCCATTTGTTTTTGAAAGGTGTTTAATGTTATCAAAAACAAAAACCATAGGAACTCCAAAGCCTGGTAGACCACAGAAACATTTTGTATTATCTCTTATTCTTTCCTGTGTATGAGACACCATACTAAGGTTCTTTTGATGGAAATATTATATTGTATTTACTCCAAAATAATATGAGAACAGGTAATATCTCTCTTTTTTATGGCATAGTTTTATTACAACTTTTTATGTATTCAACAAATATTAAATATCTACTGATAATTTCATAATTACTAATGTAATAATTTTTACATAATTTCTAACATGTTAACTCATCTTCTGGCCTGAAATGTTTTCTTTCAATTTCTACAGTTAATTGAGAAGTTATCAGTCAGTCTCGGTTTTTTGTTTTATTGCTGTTTTGTAAATCTTACTTAGCCCATTGTCAAAAACAGTGTAACTCTAACCTAACATAAAAAATAAACCTGAGTGGGTTTGCAGGACAGGAAGCCTAACCAGAACAGATGAAATTAAAAGGAAAAGGACTAGGAATTCATTAGGTGGTGAAAGTTAAAGGATAGGAGTACCAAGAGGTAAGTGGTCAATAAAGATAAATGCAAGAGAGAAACCAAAAAGAATAAAGTAACAAAGGACGACACTAGGTCTAAAAACTACATTACAGGTAGTAGTCATGAGAAAAATTTCAGAAGAGAAGCCTACTTGAAAAGAAGGTCATGTAATTGATCAGTGGAGTTAAGTCATATGTATATTTATCATACATAATGATTCACTATTACAGCCTAATCATTATCCAGTTGTTCCTTTGAATATAGCATATTCTTATTTTTCTTTCTAAAAATAGCTTAATTAAAATATAATATATATTTTTACTTTTAGATTCATATATTTGGAACTAAGATCATTTAAACAAAATTATATGTATCCTACTCTAAGTGTGACTTCTATATTCATTCACGTGACTGGAACTACAACAGCATCTGAAAGTCATTTCTTACTGCATACTTAATATCAATAATCATTTTGTTGTTTTAGGTAAAGGTTTTCTGCTACAAATCAGATTTCCTGATAGAGGTGTACTGATATAGAGTGAAAAAGGCAAAGGAATCTCCTGATAGAAGAGTAAGACAATGATACATTTTGTGGAACTGAATTTACTGAGTCATATGATCTCTTGATTTGTGTGTTGACATGCTCAAGATGTTTTTAAGTGTTATATATATTCTAGCAATGTACTTTATTCATTTATCCAACAAATATTTAATGTCTACTTTAAAAATTAAAAAACATAAAAAACTTCACTGTTTTATAGGTAAAATAATCTCAAAATATAACAAGTAATTTTTAAAATGTACATGAATTGAGGAAGTGTCCAGAATCAAAGGTTCATCTACCTTCAAAATTTGGCTAAATAATAAGCCATGATCTAGTAAAATGTCATATTTAAAAATCTAGGATTAGATTACCCAAGAATTAATAAATTAGTTTAATAAATGAACAACCAGAAAGGTAGAAACAATAAAGAAAAGATAAGTTGGTATCTATTGGGCTCCTTTACATAGATTTCCTCACCTAACACTCACCTAACCCTTTTCCCAGAAAAAAGTACTGTCTCCATTTTTACAGAGAAGAAAACAAAGAAAATAAGTTACTTGACCAAAGTTTCACAACTAAGATTTTTTCAAAATTTTTTCAAAATTGATAAGGAAACTATGCTTTCTACTTGATAGTTTTAAGTAAACACAATTCATTAAATATAAAAGCTAAATCCATATCTTGTAATAAGTACAAAGGCTAAAAGCTGCATCTATTATGGATGATTCTACTGATTAAGGAAGAGAATTGAAAATTGAATAAGAAAGGCCAATGGTAACCAACCTTTATTAAAGATCTGGTAACTTTGACATTATCTCATTAATCTTAACAAAAACTTTTTTTATGAGGAAATAAATGTTTATTTGCTTAATACAAAGGGAGACATCACATTCTGGTATCCATAATCTGAATTTCAGCCAAAGAGGTATCTTTGGAATACTTTAATTACTTGCCAAATTTTTTTTAAAAAAGCAGAGTCTTGAAAATAGAAAATATATATCCACCTTCTGTGAGAAATCAAAATATCTAACAACATTGAGCATGGAAACAAGTAATGTCCAATGTGGATAAGGCACAGCCACTCTAGCTCACCAAATTCCCATCCTGCCAGTTTCACTGATGTCAGCATCCCCAGGTCACTGTAGGCATGGCCTCTAGATTTGTGATCTGGCTTTGAGTAAATTGTGCGAGATTATATTTCTAATAAGGCACAAGGTTTAAAATCAAAACCATGTCTATTTGTCTCCAAAGACTATGCTCTCATTTACAGCTCCTGGTAAAGTCTTTTTGTTTATAGAGAATGTACATTGAAAATTTTCATAAATGATTCTGATTTTCTCCTGCCTTTTTTTTTTTTTTTTTTAATTTTTTTTTTCAACGTTTTTTATTTATTTTTGGGACAGAGAGAGACAGAGCATGAACGGGGGAGGGGCAGAGAGAGAGGGAGACACAGAATTGGAAACAGGCTCCAGGCTCCGAGCCATCAGCCCAGAGCCTGACGCGGGGCTCGAACTCACGGACCGCGAGATCGTGACCTGGCTGAAGTCGGGCGCTTAACCGACTGCACCACCCAGGCGCCCCTTCTCCTGCCTTTTAAAAATCACTGCTGCCAGCAGCATTTTTCTGAATACCAAAGTTTTATCTCAACCATTTTTATTTAGCTCGATTCTTCACTTTTCCCAACTATTGTATATAGACTCAAGTCAAAATAAAAGTGGGGAATCATAAGTTAATATCAATATTGTTCTACCCCATTTAGAAATGCCTTGTAATTCTGAAATGCACAAGTAACACTGCAAAGCTATATTTAATTTCACTGAAGGCTGTAAATAATACACTTTATGTATCAATATAATGAACCAAAACTTTATAGTGTTTAAACTTTTTATTAAAACTAACTAGCTAAGTATTCTGTGTTGTCCCCAAACATCTTTATGATTTAAGAGAACTTCCAAAGGTACCCACATTTAATATTTAAATATTGCTGATGTAATGGAGAAATAATTATATATATATTCAACATTGAGGATTAAGAATGTAAGTGCAAAGAGCATGATATTCAGACAGTCGTGGGCATAGAGATAAACTCTTCAGATTAAAGAAGGGAACTTTCTCAAGATGGGCAACTTTAACAAGCTTATTCCATAACCTGGAAACCTCTACATTATTATTGAGGTACTTTGAAAGAGTTGGTACCAATCTGAGCCATACCATTTTTTTCAATATATCTGCAAAGTTTATTTGGCTACTATTTAAATACAGATGATCTGAGAAAACTAATGAATTACTACTATTAAAACTAGTCCCAGGTGGCTGGCTTTACATTTCTTCGTTTTTATGCTGGAAAATTTATGTCTTCTTGCCTTAAATAAATTAAAACCATCTTACCATTGGAAAAGTTACTAGTTTGAAAAACAAATAAAATATCATTAAATAACATTTTCATGAGGAATAATCATGAAATACTACTGGTGACCTCATAAAGAGGCAAGTCTCCCCATGTTGAAATATAATTGCAGGAACTAAGTAGTAACATTGACCTCTCAAATCTGCTTTAGAAAATCAAAAATATAGGTTCAAATAAAAAAAATCTCCACAGTAAAATTAGGTAATGAATTTTAAATTATTTTAGAAAGCCACATAACCCTAGAATATTTTAATATGCTCCACCATAAAATTATACTTTAAATGCTTTTCATTTACATACATTTTCAACAACAATGGATCATTAGTCTCATCTAACAAAGTTAAAGTGTATATGAATTTTTTATTTAATAATATTTTGAGCAAAATCATAATATCAATTAAATTTGGATAGAACTTTTTAATCTTTCATAATGCTCTATAGTTCCAAGATTATGAGTATCTTGATAAAGTAGAAACCTTTTTTAAATTTCTTGCCCTTTTATTTCCTGTAGGTAGCCTTTTTTTCTATCTATCCCATTGGAAACATTTGTATAGTTTAATAGCTGGAATTACATGTTTCCTGACTTTGTTTCACCCCAATATTGTGAATAAAATAGATTAAAACTGCTTTAATTGGTATACTTAATTTCTTTACATATATCTATAGCTAAACATTAATAAATGTCTCTAGCTTAACATATCAAATTGATTCTCAGATAAAATTGCTTTTATAGCATAATTTCCATTTTTAAAGAACTTAGTAAAATGTAAACAAATGTACTTACTTAAAAACACCTTTTACATATATGTCTTTCTCAATTTCTCAATAAAATATGTTTCTCAATTAACAATAAAATCATCACCCTTCTAATTTCTTCCTTCTCTTGATAAATGGTTGATGCTCATTCATGGATGAATTATAGAGAAGGAAATGTCAACATCATTCTCCTTCAAGGACTGAAATCTTAATTCTTTGGGTAATAGAATGGTGGTACTAATGATGTTGAAAACATAATACCAATAATTCCAGCTCCCAGATTGTCATAATAATAAATCAAAAGTTATGTTTAAAATATTGGAAGGCTGGGTACCTCACAAATTATTCAAATGCCATAGTCAGACCTGATAATGTCTGTCTTAAACACATAAGTGCAAAAATTCTTAGACCAATGAACTACTATAACTTTTTATATAGGTTACAAATTACTAAATGAATAAACAACAGAGGATTTCAAAAACTGGCCGCATTGTTAGATCACAACATGGAAAAAAGTCTAAAGGATCTTCTTGAGGTTTCTTAATAACTAAAGGAAGAAATGAACATCCCGTTAATGACTGAATTATTACAAGAAAACTAAAAAATCTGAGAATCTGGAAAGCATGCATGGCTATCTTAGAGATAACAATCTTGTCTAAGATGTTTGAAAGTATAACTCTGAATTGGTACACACAAGAATAGAATGACTTTTCTTTTTTTTTCATTTTTAGGTAGAATCCAAAAATAATCTGAGAGCAATTGAAGGTCATGGTGAGGAACATGAACGTTGAAATGGAGGAAACATGGGTTTGATTGCCAATTCTACCCCTCTCAAGTTCTTTGGTTTGGGGTAAATGAGTCAACCTTACTAGATTCCGTTCAATGGAACTAACATGAAATCATTTGCTATTGAACATCTATCTCTACAGGGCACCATTCTAGGTGCTAGAAGTTCCCCAATGAACAAGACAGAGAAGATACAGGATATCATGGAGCTTAAATTGTTTAGTTTGTCAGAGGAGGGAAAACAATAACAAGTAGGCAAATTAGAAAGATAATTTTACATATTTATATTATAGGTGGTAAGAAATAAAAGTAAATAATATGTTAGAGAGATCCTGGGTCCTTCTTTAGATGGAAATTATGGAAAGCCTCTCTGAGAAGGAGATATCTGAGGTGAAACAGAAGGAAAACTCTCCTATGTGAAAATCAAGAGAGGGGCGCCTGGGTGGCTCAATCCGTTAAGTGTCCAACTTCGGCTCAGGTCATGATCTCACAGTACGTGGGTTCAAGTCCCATGTGGGGCTCTGTGCTGACAGGTCACAGCCTGGAGCCTGCTTCAGATTCTGTGTCTCCCTCTCTCTCTTTCCCTCCCCCATTCATGCTCTGTCTCTGTCTATCAGAAATAAATAAACATTGAAAAAATTTAAAAAAAAAAGATCCAGAGATGGAACGCTCCAAATAGAAGATATGCGCATTTCATTAGACATCTGTGAGAATTAAAGGCAATAACAATACAAAGGGCTTTACAGAGTAGCTGATAAATAGAAAACACTCTATAATCAGTAACTCTAATCAAAAAGAACATATTTGTTTATCAATGATTCCTACAACATAATTCCTATAAGGGACATCTTTGAACATAAAAATCCCATACTATATAATTTGCATCTATTATTCTCATCACTTTGTGATAGATTATTAAGAACTATGGCAATAGATTATTAAGGACTATGGCATATATATTGATGGCATTCTTGAAATTCTGACTATTAATCCCAGAAAATAATGTATGGGTGAAAAATCCATATGACAGGAAAAGCAAAGATTGAACTGGCCAAGAGAAAAAAATGAAGGAAAATGAGAGGAAAAAAAGAGGAAATGGTTCTAGATCAGGAGAGAGATAGGGAAGAGGATTTTAGGAATTGTGGCCCAAAGAGATTACATGAAGTAGAATCCAGTCCATGATTATTAACTCACTCTATGTAAAAAGAAGGATGAAAATAAGAGGGGGAAGTATAACCTCATATGCCAGATATTTTTAGTATATTGTATGATTTATTCCTTACTACAATCCTATTTGAACTACTTGTATCTCCACTTAACAACTGATCTTACATAACTATATGAGCTTTTCTTGACAAGATTGACTAGATGATCTCAAAGTTTCCTGTATAATTCTATGCTTCTGATAATAGGAAAAGAAAATTATCTGTGTAAGTGTATATTATAGCTATAAAGGTCTTAAAAAATAATTGGCCATATGGCTTGTCAATCTTTATGTAAGAGGTTTCAAGAATACTTGGCTAGGAATTACAGTCCTAAAAACATAAAACTCAGCTTCTTAAGGGATGGATGAAGAATGGAATATTCAGACAGAGAAGACTGGGAAAGAGGCCCTAGGAGACGTGGGGGAAAATTTAAACAGCCATCCAAACTAATCAAGTTTTATCCAAACCAAATATCCAGGCCTTTTGAAGTTTGCCAGTTACTAATCAAAACCCCACTAAGTGCTTAGTATCTCAGACAGTTTTAAATAACATCAAACCAACTATCATGTAATACACTGAGTAAAGCCAAATCTGGATTTTGTCTTACAGCTACACAGACACAGAAAATTTGTCTGAAGTTATGCTCACCAAGTAAAAATTTAAGATACTTTTAATTATTCTTATGTTATTTCACTCTTAAAATCACCCCAGTTATCTTTAAAAGGGGTTAAGAAAATCAGCTTTCCATAAAAAATGAATTATTAATGATAACTGTCTGGAAAGTTAATAGTTAAGACTTTGCAAGTGTCGTTTTATACTTGATGGCAAACACTGTAAAAAAATAAAATTTACTAATGATGAAATGAAAGCTTTAATTGCCCAAAGTTCTTACATTACGTTGTAGCATTAGATGGACAAATTTTGAGCCTAAAATAAATTAGTAGTAGTATACTTTTATCTTAATGCATTTCATTCTCTTTTCAAATTATAACAATATTTTGTGACAGTAAAAGCTGTGACATCAATCAGCTTTCTGCAACTATGGTATAAATCAGCTTGGTGGTCAATTCTCTTTAAAAATATCTTCAAAACTCTCAACAAAATAATGAAAGTATTACTATATAATCTACACATATTTTACTGATTTAATTTGACATGAAATAAATATATTACCACAAAATGCTACTACTGTCATTTTTTCCACTTTTAATGAACTCATTTCTTTTCCTTGAAACAAAATTAATGAAATGTCAGAATGGAAAAATATTCAGTTTTGCTAAAGAAAAAAATTCACTCTTACTGAAACACACATGTTCTCTTTTTCCCCAGTGCAAGTTCCTCATGTACGTTATGTTAAAATGAGAAAAAAAAAAGAAAAAGAGAGCCTATTCATTTGTGTGTGTGTGTGTGTGTGTGTGTGTGTGTGTGTGTGTGTGTAAGCTTATCTAGAAAGGAAAAGGAAACAGCATTGGAATTCATAGAAGATGGTGGTCACGTTGCTGTTTTTCTTATGAAGGGGCACCCACCAGGGCATGGAAGATGGCAGAGCTCAGATGATACCACTGACATGCCGCCTAGCCGCTTGCTATTATATTTTTATATCTGAATTCTCTATACAGTATTTATCCAATATTTCCTTGTTTAGTTAATTATTACTGATTTGTTGATTGTTAATTTCTATCTGATTCCACTAGAATATAACGTTCATGACAGCAAACACCTACTTCACTCTCTTATTCATTATGTATCCTCAAATGGCTGGAAAATAAATGGTCTTTACTCTGGCAATGAGTGAATGCATTACTAACCACTAACAAAATTGATAACCACAAAACTTAAAATATGTAAGAAGGAATAGGAATAAACTAAACCTTGATCACACCAAAAGATATTTAAATGAACAAAAGATAATGGGAAAAATAAAATGAAATAGAAAAAATATAAGCAAGTATTTTAGCTATTTCAATAAATATAAAAAGTTGCTTTCTCCTACCAAAAGTAATCAAAGTTTTTTGTCAGTTTTTAGTTATTGTCAAAAACTACATCCAAAACAGTAACAGTGAGAGTTTGAAAATAAAACAATGACAAAATGTGAAAAACTGAGATCAGATATTTAATACTAGATATCAGGGATTAATTAATATTATATAAAGTAAAATTTAATGCTAATGATATTGAAATAGAAAAGGGGAAACATATTGACAAATGATACAATCCATCAAGAAGATAGAACAGTAACAAACCTTTAAGCAACAAACAACATGAAAAATTTTTTAAATTAAGAACTCCTTATATAAAAAGATTAACTTGGCTAAAATGTAATTATAGGAAAAGATTTTACTATATCTTTGTCAGATTTTTTCTTAGCAAGTAGTCAAAGTATGAAAGACACAGGTTCATCAATTAATTAAATTAACTGATTAAATCTACATACATATGTAAAACAGTACACCAGAAACAGAGAACATACATTCTTATGCTCATAGAACTAAAAATATACATCAATTTTAAGAGCACCTGAGAGGCCCAGTCAGTTAAGTGTCCGACTCCTGGTTTTGACTCAGGTCATGATCTCAGTTTTGTGAGTTCAAGCCCTATGTTGGGCTCTGGGTTGGCAGCACAGAGCTTGCTTAGGATTCCTTGTCTCCTCTCTCTCTGCCTCTCCCCCACTTGCACTGTCTCTGTCTCTCTCAAAATAAATAAATCAGCTTTAAAAATATATATAGGGGCACATGGATGGCTCAGTCAGTTGAGCATCTGACTTCAGCTCCGGTCATGATCTCACAGTTTGTGGGTTCCAGCCCCACGTTGGGCTCTGTGTTGACAGTCCAGAGTCTGGAGCCTGCTTCAGATTCTGTGTCTCCTCTCTCTCTGCCCTTCACCCCCCCACACACACACTCTGTCTCTCTGTCTCTCTCAAAAGTAAATAAACATTAAAAAATTTTTTAAATATATATCAATTTTATAACATGTCATTTTTAAAATTCTAAAATTTAAAAAAGGAGGAAGTTCATAGGTCTCATTCTTTAAATAAAATCTAATAAAATTTATATTAAAGAATAAAAAATTCATAAATAAAAATATTTTCCATGAATCCAAACAAATTAAAAATTACCCAAAAAGAGGGTGCATGGGTGGCTCAGTTGGTTAAGCATCCAACTCTCAGTTTCAGCTCAGGTCATGATCTCACAGCTTCATGAGTTCAGGCTCTGGGTTGGCTCTGTACTGGCAGCACAGAACCTTTTCAGGATTCTCTGTCTCCCTCTGTCTCTGCCCCTCCCCCACTTGCACTGTCTCTGTCTCTCTCAAAATAAATAAATAAACTTAAAAACAAAAATTACCCAAAAAGTATTTAGAAACATCACACTAACTCTTATGGCACACAGCTAAAATAGGACTCAGACGATAATTTTTAGCTTAAATGCATTTATTATCAAATAAAACTCAATAAACATATATCTACTTTGAGGAAAAAGGTAAAAATAGTATATAACAAACCAAAACAAGAAAGACATAGCATTAATAAAAGGAGAGCTGTAATTATTGAAAGAGAAAAGAAATAGAAAAGTTAAAGAAAATTGACAAGAAAAACTAATCTCATGAAACTAAAAATCATAAAAGATGTCATAAATATAAAAGCCTATTATAATTTTTAACAGTTCAGATAGTTTTCACGGCTGCAGTTTATCCAAGTTTTAAAAACAAATATTTCGTGTTTATTGAATTACTCTGAACTATACAAAAACAAAACTTCTCTATTTTACTAAGGTAGCAAATCTTAATTCTAAAATCCAGTTAAAGATAACTCAAGTGGAGGGGCGCCCGGGTCGCTCAGTCAGTTAAGCATCTGACTTCAGCTCAGGTCATGATCTCATGGTTCATGAGTTCGAGCCCTGCATCTGGCTCTATGCTAACAGCTCAGAGCCTGGAGCCTGCTTTGTATTCTGTGTCTCCACTCTCCGCCCCTCCCCCGCTTGTTCTCTCTCCCTCTTTCTCTCTCTCTCTCTCTCTCTCTCTCTCTCTCTCTCTCTCTCTCTCAAAAACAAATAAACATATAAAAAATTAAAATATAACCCAAGAGGAAAGAAGAAAAAGAGGAAAGAAAAGAGGAAGGGAAGGGGGAAGGGAGGGACTAAGAAATGCGGGAAGTAAGGGAGCGGGATGCTGGCATAAGAGTAAATGTATTTTTTTAACTGTCAAATTGTTACCAAAGGAGCTTCATCATTTTCACATTGCCATCAACAGTGCATGAAAAGTCCAATTTCTCCATATCCCCATCAATACCTGTTATTGTCAATTTTTTTTTAATTATAGTTGCCTGTGAATGCAGAATGGTATCTTATTGTGGTTTGATTTACATTAACTAAAGACTACTGATTTTGAGCATCTTTTTATGTTCTTAATGAACATTTTTGTATCTTCTTTGGAAAAAAACCCTTTTCATATTTTTTAATTGAATCGTATTTCTTTATTCTGTTGAGTTGTAAGAATTCTCTATATATTTTGAATACTGATCACAAATGATAAAGTTCAATTTATGTATTTTGTTGTTGCTGGTGCTTTGGTGTTATATCTAAAAACTGTTGCCTAATCCAAGGTCACAGATATTTATGCCTCTCTTTTCATCTAACAGTTTTATCACTGTAGCTCTTACAGTTAGGTCTATGAAACATATTGAGTTAATTTTTGTATATGGACATAGGAGTCCAAGTCGATATCCAGTTGTCCCTACACAATTTGTGGAAAAGCCTACTCTTTCCCCATTGAGTTGTCTCCATACTTTTGTGGAAAAACAATTGGTTATAAATGCAAAGGTTTATTCTGGACTCTTGATTATACTCTATTAATCAATATGTCTATACTTATGCCAGTACCACACTCTTTTAATTACTGTAGATTTATAATAGGTTTTGAAATTGGAACTGTGAGTCCTACAACTTTATTTTTCTTTTTCAGGATTGTTTTGGCAATTTTGGGTCTTGGGTTTCCATATAGGTTTTAGGATCATTTTGTAAATTTCTGCAAAAAGGGCAGCTGGAATTTTGATAGAGTATATTGACCCTTTAGATCATTTGGGGAATATTGCCATTTTAACAATATGAAGTCTTCTGATTCACAAACATGTGTGTCTTTTTATCTTTTTATCTATTTAAGTCTTCTTTAATTCCTTTCAATGATGTTTTGCAGTTTTCAGTTCACAAGTCTTATACTTCTTTTATTAAATTTATTCTTAAGAAATTTATTCTTTTCTCATACTACTATAGATGAAATTGTTTTTTAAACTTATTTTTAGATTGTTCATTGATAGTATATATAAATACAATTAATTTTTATATCCTGAAAGCTTGCTGTACTCATGTGTTATGTATAGTGTGTGTGTGTGTGTGTGTGTGTGTGTGTGTGTGTGTGTGTGTGTATTCCTTAGGGTGTTCTATACCCAAGATCATGTCATTTGCAAATAGAGATATTTTTATTTCCTCCTTTCCAATTCAGATGCCTTTGATTTCTTTTTCTTGCCTAATTACTCTGGCTAGAACTTCTAGTACTATGTTTAATAGAAATGGTAAGAATTGAAATCCTCAACGCATTCCTGATCTTAATGTGAAAGCTTTCAGTCTTTTTTTTTTTTTAATTTAAATTTTTAATGTTTATTTATTTATTTTTTTTTTATTTTTTAATATATGAAATTTACTGTCAAATTGGTTTCCATACAACACCCAGTGCTCATCCCAAAAGGTGCCCTCCTCAATACCCATCACCCACCCTCCCCTCCCTCCCACCCCCCATCAACCCTCAGTTTGTTCTCAGTTTTTAACAGTCTCTTATGCTTTGGCTCTCTCCCACTCTAACCTCTTTTTTTTTTTTTTCCCTTCCCCTCCCCCATGGGTTTCTGTTATGTTTCTCAGGATCCACATAAGAGTGAAACCATATGGTATCTGTCTTTCTCTGTATGGCTTATTTCACTTAGCATCACATTCTCCAGTTCCATCCATGTTGCTACAAAAGGCCATATTTCATTTTTTCTCATTGCCACGTAGTATTCCATTGTGTATATAAACCACAATTTCTTTATCCATTCATCAGTTGATGGACATTTAGGCTCTTTCCATAATTTGACTATTGTTGAGAGTGCCGCTATAAACATTGGGGTACAGGTGCCCCTATGCATCAGTACTCCTGTATCCCTTGGATAAATTCCTAGCAGTGCTATTGCTGGGTCATAGGGTAGGTCTATTTTTAATTTTCTGAGGAACCTCCACACTGCTTTCCAGAGCGGCTGCACCAATTTGCATTCCCACCAACAGTGCAAGAGGGTTCCTGTTTCTCCACATCCTCTCCAGCATCTATAGTCTCCTGATTTCTTCATTTTGGCCACTCTGACTGGCGTGAGGTGGTATCTGAGTGTGGTTTTGATTTGTATTTCCCTGATAAGGAGTGACGTTGAACATCTTTTCATGTGCCTGTTGGCCATCCAGATGTCTTCTTTAGAGAAGTGTCTATTCATGTTTTCTGCCCATTTCTTCACTGGGTTATTTGTTTTTCGGGTGTGGAGTTTGATGAGCTCTTTATAGATTTTGGATACTAGCCCTTTGTCCGATGTGTCATTTGCAAATATCTTTTCCCATTCCGTTGGTTGCCTTTTAGTTTTGTTGGTTGTTTCCTTTGCTGTGCAGAAGGAAAGCTTTCAGTCTTTAATGAAGTTTGATGTTAGCTTTAAATTTTCCATAGATACCTTTATCAGAATAAGAAAATTTTCTTCTACTTCTAGTTGTTGAGTGTTTTTATCACAAAAGATTGTTAGATTTTATTAAATTCTTTCTCTGCATATACTGAGATGATCACATTTGTTTGTTTGTTTGTTTGTTTGTTTGTTTGTTTTGTCCTGTGTTATATTACATTGATTAATTTTTTTAAACCAACCTTGCATTCCTGGGCTAAATCCCACTTGGTCGTCATGTATAACCCTTTTCTTATGTTACTAGATTCACTTTGCTAGTATTTTCTTGAGGATTTTTGCATCTATAGTCATAGGGTATATTTGTAGTTCTTTCTTTCTTTTTAAATATTTATTTATTTTGAGAGAGAGAGACAGCATGTGAGCAGGGGAGGGGCAGAGGGAGAGAGAGAGAGAAAAAATCCCAAGTAAGCACTGTGCTGTCAGTGCAGAGTCCACATGGGGCTCAATCCCATGAATGGTGAGACTATGACCTGAGCCGAAATCAAGATTTGGACACTTAACTAACTGAGCCACCTAGGCGCCCCTGTAGTTTTTGTTTTTCTTGTTAGATCTTTGTCTTGTTTTGATATGGCAGTAATACTGGCATCACAGAATGAGTTGGGGAGTATTACTATCTCCTCCATTTTTTTGTAAATGTTTGTGAAGATTGGTGTTAATCTCTCTTTTAAATGTTTGGTACAATTACCAGTGAAGCCATTTGGGCCTTTGCTCTTCTTAAAAATTTTTTTAACTAATTCAATCTCTTTACTTGCTACAAGTCTACTCAGATTTTCTATTTCCTCTTGAATTAGTTTCAGTGGTTTATATCTTTCTAGGAATTCGTCCATTTCAATTAGATTATCTCATTCATTGGCATACAAATGTTCATAGCATTCCCTTACACTCTTTTCCATTTCTGTAAGGTCAACAGCAGTATTTCCACTTTTATACCCAATTTTAGTAATTTGAGTCATCTCCCTATTCCTTGGTCAATCTAGCTAAAAGTTTGTCAACTTCATTGCCTTTTCAAAGAACTAACTTTTGCTTTTGTTGATTTTCTCCATTCTTTTCAGTTCTCTATTTTATTTCTTCTCTAATCTTTATTATTCTCCTCCTTCTCCTTCATTGGCTTTAGTCTGTTCTTCTTTTTCTAGTCTTAAAATGGAATGCTAGGAAGGGCACCTGGGTGGCTCACTTGGTGGAGCATCTCACTCTATTTCACCTTAGGTAATGATCCCCCACATCAGCTCTGCACTGAGCATGGAGCCTGCTTAGGATTCTCTTTCTCTCTTTCTCTCTGTCTCTCTCTGTCCCTCTCCCCGACTCACGCTCTCTCTCTCTCTCTCTCTAGAAAAAAAAAAAAAAAAGGAATTCTAGGTTATTGATTTTAAATCATTTTTTAATTTATTTTATTTTTTTCAAGTTTTATTTATTTTTGAGAGAGACAGCATGAGTTGAGGAGAGGCAGAGAGAGAGGGAGACACTGAATCTGAAGCAGGCTCCAGGCTCTGAGCTCTCAGCACAGAGCCCGATGGGGGACTCGAACTCACAGATGGTGAGATCGTGACCCAAGCTGAAGTCAGACACTTAACCGACTGAGCCACCAAGGCGCCCCTAAATCATTTTTTTATATAGACAATTCAGCCATACATTTCCCTCTTAGCACTGTTTTGGCTGCATCACATAAGTTTGGTATGTTGTAGAACTGTTCTTACGAGACATAAATGTGTGTCCTTTTCAGAAGGAAATTATCAAGTAATAAAGATTCAAAGGACTGTATGTTTAAACTAGCACCAATATTGACACTTATTAAAACTAATATTTTCACTCAAAAAATTTGCAGATTTAAAACTGGCCAATATTCAATTATCCAGATTAACAGTCTATTCACATGAAAATTCCTATAGTCCATACTGCCACTGTCTCCTGAAAACAGAGAAAAAGTTAGGGAAAAGAGTTTGACAAATTTCTCCACTTCCAGAGTCAGCTAAATTTTTTTTGATCCTTCATTTGTTTTGGAATTTTAAGATGGATTAGACAATGTTGATTAATTATTCTGACAGAACAATGTGATAAAGGTAGACAGATTTCTTATTTTATGTCCATACTTTTCTCACAGATCCCTCAATTTTACTGCCTTCTGTCCTGTCTCATATTACTAGGGGAAATAGTATAGTATGAAGAGCAGAAAACATGTGACTTGTGTTCCAAGAAGTATTTGTCTTCATCTTCTGAGAAAAAAAGATGACTCTTGAAAAGTCCAGTTGCTTTCTCAGAATATCTGGGAAAATCCTGACAAGATATACTAAAAAAAAAGCAATCAAAATTGAAGGTGCCAAGAATTTTTTATTTGAAAATATTTGTTTACTTTTACTACTGAAAACTGGGCATTTCTCTAAATCACAATTTTATTAGCTGCAAGTCAAGATGGCAGTTTTAGAGCACTGGGAAATTATAAGAATTTCTAACAGCCACATGGGTCACTGTCTTTATCTTGAGTTGAAAAAAAAAAAGGAAAAACCTACCAGTCACTTTTTAAAAAAAATTGTAATGTTTACTTACTTTTGAGAGAGAGAGAGAAAGTGAGGAGCAGGGAGGGTCAGAGAGAGAGGGAAACACAGAATCTGAAGCAGGCTCCAGGCTCTGAACTGTCAGCACAGAGCCCAACATGGGGCTCAAACTCACAAACCGTGAGATCATGACCTGAACCGAAGTTGGACACTTAACAGACTGAGCCACCCAGGTGCCCCAAACCTATCAGTCACTTTTTGATTCATCATTCACATCTTGAATATACTATTTATGGCTTGGAAACATTTTTTTTTCTAATGTGGCTTGACTTCTTTTGAGGTTTAACATTTTTAATGGATTTTGTCTTTTTCTTTATTCTCAGGAACACTCACTTTCTTGGCCAAGATTTACCTATTATTTTGTAGGAATTCACTTGGTTTTCATTCCCTCTAAATAACCTCTTTTATATATCCTAAGAAATTTGATCAATTAGAATACCAGTTTCAAAATTTATGAAACTTGGAAATTTTTTTGCTTAGCCTTTCATTTCTAGTAACTGGCTATTCTACTAAGTTTCATAATCTATAAATCAGGAGGAAAATGTATACTTTCATTTCTCACATTGAGTCCAATTTGGCTCCCAGAACCAGTCCTCTTTCCCACAGAAGTCAAACTCAGACTTTTCATTTCCTTTACTTTATTCCTTGACCCAATTCAAAACAAAAATGCAGTCTTTCAAGTCTTACGAACATATTTTACCTAATACTTGATCTGAAGATAATATAAAGAAGCTTTCTTCCCAAACAAAAGGGGACACAAAGGCTATAATCTTGCACTGGGATTTAAGTTTCTATTCATTAGACCTTTATGCCTTCTTCAATTATTATGTCTAACCCTAAACCCATTGACACTATTTACCTAGATTCCCTTACAGTACATGCGTGGAAATTACATATTGTAGAAGCTAAATAATCTTGATTGTTTTAGAGTAAGGGACACCTGTATTTTAACTCCCAAATCATGCATTGTTCAATGTTCTTGTTATCCGTTTCAAAGAAAGAAATCAAGATAAATGAGTACATAAATTAATTCTTTGGTTCTGTTAAGTCCAGTTAAGGATCACAGAACTAAAGACAGGCAAAGTAATGAAGCATTATTAAAAACTATTCCTCTAATTTGCAAGATATACTAATATTCAAAGGCTTTCTCTTATTACCTTCTAAATAACTACAAACATCTTTGCCTTATGCCGTATTTAGACCTTCATACTTATATTGAAATGTCAGCAATTCTAAATCATGAGATATTTAATAAAACTTTCAAACAAAAGAAACCTTACAGGTCCATTCAAACATTTTTAAATGAATAAATGGAAACGCAGAAGGCCAAAGTCTTGCTGAGATCACACACCATTAATAGCAGATATGTGATTTGAACATAAGTTGCCAAAATCCTAACAGTGTTCTTTCTCACCAAGCTTCCTATTGTACAACAAAGTGTCTCTTAATATTAGAATATGTTTCACACATAAAAAAGCATGAAGACATAATGAGCAAAATAACTCCAAATGAAACTCTTCACTATTAGGTCACAGTATGCATTTTGCTAGAATGAAAATATTCAACAAAAATAAGAAACACAATACTCTCGAAATTGCAGCTATTTCTAACTATAAGTAAAATATGTTTTAAAGAATCTTAAACCTTGTTTCTTTAGATTCTTTACAAAGTTGACTAAACTTTGACCAAATTAGGTAGGTTGGCCTCCTACTTCTTTGCTTGTGTCTGTTTTTTTGAAATACAAATTTTAAAAGTCTTTCTCATTACCTGAAATAGAACAACTCAAATATGGATGAGTGTTAAGTATAACTCCATAATCATTCACTATCTATAGTGTTCATGTGTCATACAATACGTACCTTTACTTTGAAGACAACAATTCTACATTAGCAAGCTGTTTCCATTAAAAGGAAAATATCTATTATTCTTGGGTTTGTACTGAGGAAAACGCATTCTAAAAAAATTATTTTTCCCCACAATAGTTCCACAATTTTGCCTACTACTTTGGCTTAAACTTGGAACCACAGAATTAAAGTCTAATGTTTATAGCTCTTTCATTTTAATTTTATTTCTCTGGACTGCCCACAATCCCTTCTAATCATTTAAGCTATGGCAATTTTACAACTGTGATAATGCCTGCTCCAATATTCAGGCTTTATGTGTGCAGTTATGTTATTCCACTGGCTTGGCAAATTGGTGTGCCATATCAAGCCTGAGTTTTCTCAGTGGGCCTTCTTTTAGCCTTGTAGTCGTTAACTTGAAGTACTACTTCTTGCAGAAATGTTGGTTCTGTCCAAACAGTCCACTATAATCCTCCTGATCTATGCTTTAGCATTCTTCTTTGTCAGAGAGAAAATTTTTAATATGAAAAAAACAAGCTTCCATTTGCCTTTAACTTTCAATCTTATATCTAAGGGAAATCATAAACATGATTCCTTAATATTAAGTAGTATTTACTACATAGACATACATTTTTAAATATCTAAAGCAAGACCTATCAAATAAATAAAAACATGTTAGATATTTCTAAATAAAAAACAAGGTAAGGATATTTGTCAAACCAAGAGGCTCAAAGTAACTAAGGTCCAACTTAAGAAATAAAAGTCAAAAATCAAATTATCAGCAGAAAAACTATACAAGCATTTAAGCTTCATGTTTCAATAAAGACCTTGAGACATTAAAATACTAATAGCAACTGCTGTTCAAGACTGGCTTATGAGTTCAACGAAAGATAGTTCACAAGTTACCAGACCCTACAACTTCATTTGGCAGAATTCATAAATGTACTGCTTTGCTTGTTGTCACTGTAGACAAATTGTAGAAAGACAGCGGAGGAGGCAGGAGGATCTGAAAACAGATGACTGAGGATTTCCTGTGTTGCTACTCTCTCACTCTTCCCCTGGGACTCAAAGCAGCAAAACTGCCCTGATATTCATGTGTCATTTTCAAGTGCCACATCTGATATCTTTCCTGGTAATAGAAATCTGGTTACCCAGCCTGGTGAGCGCTAGGAAGAAGTGAGATTAGACTACGATGCTGAACGTCTCAGAGACACACACTTGGCAGAAAGCTCAAGATCCAGGGGCTTTGTAGAAAGAACATTCTGGAATGTTACACAGATTCAAAAAATTTCTGAGAGGCTCCTGGTCAAATTATGGGAAATTAAACATTGTCAAGATAATAATCATAATAATTCAAATCTGTAAAACATCCTTGAAAGTAATCATTAATAAAACAACAATGAAATAAAATGCTTCTAGTATTTTCTAGACAGAAACTATCTCCAAATGAAGAAATATATTCATACAGCACTAAATGATCAATAATAATAACTATGCAGTAGTTTCTCTTAATCTGCCTCAACTCTTCTGAATTTGTACAAGAAGAAAATTTCAGAATCAAAATTATTTTTAATGACTTAGCAGCTAATCAAGCTTTAACAAAGTCCCTTCAGAACTAATTAGGTGATATCAACCCTCCATCCTTCCTAATGAGGCATTTGTTAAGTCTTAGACCTATTTAACTTCCTAAACTTGAAAGCTACATACAGCTGTCAGAATTCATCCATTTAATTGAAACAATATTTTATATTTGCCTTTAGAGTGTTAAGAAAAGTACCCAGCATTAAAAATGCAGTGTCAGAGTAAGTTAACAGGAAGCTGTATGAAAGAACCTAAAACAGTTCTCCAAATCATGGAAGGTTAAGAATAACCTATGAAGATTCAGGGGAATATTTTAATAATCCATCCTTCTATTGTGTACCTTTTTAATAATTTAGCTCCAAAAAATGAGGTCCTTTTCTAGACCACATTCATTTGACTAAATGTTCTTCAGCTTGTTTTTATAAAGTGATTTGAAGTCTAAATTTTTTTTAATGATTATAACATACGTAGAATGATGTGGTCACTTGTAATCCATCCCAGGCCTGAATAATACCATCTGGAAGTGAATCAAAGTTTGGGTTACCAGGGCTCTATTCTCATCATAACTAATCAACTTGGTAATGTGTTCATTTTCACCCTGAAATAAGCAATATAAAATCAAAGAACCATGTTAAGGAATAAACATTTGTTTTTAATGCCTTAATCAGAAAATCCTAAAATTTCATAACAAATATGAACATTTCATTTTAAGAGCTAAACCAATATCTACATGTGAGTTGTGTTATGAAAGACTTTCAATTTTTTCTCCGTAAATATTTGTGTGGGTAAGATAAAACATTAGGTCATCTTTGAAGAAAAATAATTAAAAAGATCTTTTGTTTAGGCCTATACTATGAAGGCTTAGATAAATCTTGAATGCTTTTTAAGAACATATCATAATGCTATATGTTGAGACGTGGTATCATCTAAATTTAAAATATTGAGGAACTGACCTTTCATACACTTTCACCCTCCTTTCTTCTTCATGAAAATTATTGTTGTCATTAAAAATCAACCAACCTGTGCTTTTAAGAAAATAAAGAAATACTTATACTGTTCTCAGATACATGCTTTACTCAGGAAAATTACTTCTGTAAGCCAAGTTTTCAAACTTTCAAAAGTCATAAAACTTTATCGGTGTGACTTATTTTTATAATATCTCTGAAAAGTAAAAATGCATATACCCATTTCATCAAAATCAATTAAAACTTTTTAAATATAATTATTTAGCATTTAAAGTTATTAAAAATTATGTGCAATGGATATTTTTATCTCACATGGTTTGTGATCTTTAGTCTTGTGTGCTAAGAAATCCAACTGTTACCAGTTGCTATGCATACTAAGTTTGCATAAGTGTTTCATTTGATTTAAATTATAGAGGGGCACCTGGGTGGCTCAGTTAACTAAGCATTCAACTTTGGCTCAGGTCATGATCTCGCTGTTTGTGAGTTTGAGCCCTGTGTCCGGCTCTGTGCTGACAGCTCAGAGTCTGGAGCCTGCTTCAGATTCTGTGTCTCCCTCTCTCCCTGCCCCTCCCCTGCTCATACTCTGCCTCTCTCTCTTGCTCGCTCTCAAAAAAATTAAACATTTAAAAAATTTTTAATTAATAAATAAATTGCAGAAAATGTTTTCAAAATCTATGTTTTTTGTGCCTCTTTAGACTACATACGCAGAATACTAACTTAAATTAAATACTTTGTCTTTCTCCTTAGAGGAGGATATTGATATCTAAAGAAAGTTCAACATAGGAAATACAAGTTGATTCTGTGTTAGCCATGTAAAAATTTAGAAATTAATATTGGAAGTTTTTACTTTTGGAAACCTAAAAACAATAATGGCAGCAATGAAGGTATAGGGTGGTGTTAGTTTATTTTCATATTTAAGTGCCAAATGGTAACATTTAGAGGTAAAGTACCAGAGAGGAGCATCTAGGAATACTTCTTCTACTTTGTGGTTTACCTTGCATGGTGCAAGGCACTCATAAGCATGGGAAGACAATGTAGGCACCATAACACAGATAAAGGAACATGCAAACACTGAGCAGCAATTGATAAATCTAGTAAATAATAGCATCACTATTAATATGGCAGCACTTTTTACCCCCCAGTCCATAGTCATCTCTGCCCTACCCTCATTATATAATAGTGAGAATAAATAGAACTTGTCTGGGACTTCAGGATGTGGAGGGGGCTACAATTGTCCCAACAAGTTTGAAGCAGTCTAAGGTGGTCCCAAAAGAGACTCAGAAAATAAGAACTTTGTTTTGTTTTTTAAAAAGAAAAATGTGCAAAATAAAGCACAGGCAAGATTCAGGGAGCAATTCAGATGCAGAATTTCTTGAGAACCCCTAAAGCAATATGATACCATAAGAGGGACCCTTCATGGGAAGGCCTCCATGGGAAGCTATGTTAGGATACTGACAGAAAATTTGCCAATAGTTTTTTCCATTTTAATAGGTATTTGCAATATCTGTACATAAATTTTCTCTTTAAAGAGTAATACAATAGAATTAACCTTAAATTAAATTAAAACATACTATAAAGCTACTTTAAGTAAAAGAGTTTGGTGTTGATGTAAAGACAGAGATAATCAATAATTAGAAAAAATATAATAAATACTTAACACTAATTGTAATATAAAGAGGTCAAATGAACAAGGAAAGAAAAGAACTTTTACTAAATGGATCTAAGACAACTATTTGCGGGGGGGGGGGGGGGGCGGGGATCATTTTAGATCATGTTCTCATATCAGAAACCAAAATAAATTCCAAGTGATAAATATTATGTTAAAATAGGGGTGCCCAGGTGGCTCAGTCGGTTAAGCGTTGGAGTCTTGATTTCAGCTCAGATCATGATCTCACAGTTCATGAGTTCAAGTCCCACACTGGGTTCTGCATTGACAGGGCGGAGCTTGCTTGGGATTCTCTTTCTCCCTCTCTCTCTCTGCCCCTTCCCCACTTGTGTGTGCATGCTGTCTCTGTCTCAAAATAAATACACTTTAAAAAATTATGTTAAAATAAAACAGAAGAAAAGAGTGACATTCTACTAATTCCTGAACAGAAAGAACACTCTAAATCAGTAAGAGAAATCATAAAGGAGCAATATATTTGACTCAATGGAAAAGTCAAATTTCAGTGCATAAGAAATAGCAAAAACAAAAGTAGTAGATTAATTCTTTGAAAGGAATGAAATATTGTCCTCAAACACAGAGCATATTAAGCATTCTTCCAAAAACTGATAGCTTTTCATGTCCCCAAACTTGTTCTCTGGTTGCTGATAGGTAAAAGTTCTATTTCCCTATTTGTGACTTCCAACTCTTTCTGCTGATAGAGAATGTACAAATCAAAATAATAATTTAGAGATATAGCTCAATTAGGTACTAGCATAATAAAATCTCTTTTTAGGAAGATACTGTATAAGCAACTGTTTAGTTTATCCAGTTTTCACTGGATACTATTAAAATACAAATTGTGCAAATAGCAATAACTATTGTAACAGTTTATTTCCCCAAGTCGGGAACCTTGGAATTCTCAATAGGAATCATTTCTGTTTTCATTTCTCTTCCTTAGGGAGTTACATATTTTGCATTCTGCATTTTCTATATATATGGTGTGTTTATATATGCATATATGGTTGTATATATTAAATATATATACGGATGACTGAACTTTTAAAGAGATTTTTTAATACACTTTTTTGACTACAAAAGATATTTTATACATCAGGAAAAAGTTGTTCTTTTTGCCTAAACCTTTGCCACATGAAGATTAAATTAAGAGTGTACACGTGACATTGTTTTATAAAGGTTCACTGATTTAGCACATACTAGACTAAAAATAGTCAAAATAATCTTCAAAATAAATGATGCTTTGCTTTTACTTTTATCTGAACTTCAACTGATACTTGTGCAAATATGTAAATAAGGACATAAGTTTGTAGATTTAGTCTATGTTGGGGATCAAATTATGGAAGATATTTTGAAAACCCATTCAAATGCAGGAAAATTACTGATCACTTGGGTTTTTGCAATTATTCTATTATTTAACCACTAAGAAATTTTCTATGAATACATGATGTTTAAGTATTAAGAATTACTCTTTTGGGGGCGCCTAGGTGGCTCAGTTGGTTAAGCATCTGACTCTTGATTTCAGCTCAGGTCATGACCTCATGGTTGGTGAAACTGAGCCCCGTGTCAGGCTCCATGAGTAGAGCCTGCTTAAGATAATCTCTCTCCCTCTCCTTCTGCCCCTCTCCCCTGCTCACATGCTTGTGCTCTCTCTCTCTAAAAATAAAAACAAAAACAAATTAAATTAAACTAAGAATTACTCTTTTTAACTTTGATTCACAGAACTTTGATCTTAAACTAAGAAATCTCAGATGGAATTTCCAGCATAGCATACCCTCATATCTCATATGATAACTTGATATATTTAACAAGAGCAGGATATTAGCCTTTGGAAATAAAGATTTGTTTTTACTCAGGAAAACAAAATTCTTTTTTTAAATAAAATGCAAAGAAAAGTGGCCTCCAAAACAAAACACTTTATTAAAAAACATTGTGTATCAAAACTATTCCTACATATCTATTTTCTGATGCCAGCATGCTTTTTTAGCAGTTACCACCCTTTCTGTTAGAATTCTTATTTTTGGATGAATGATCAATTGCTTCATGTTGATTTTCCCCAGCAAGCTATAGGTTCACCCCAGCTGCAAAAATTTTCTCAACTCTGAGCAAAGGCTCCATAGGAGATACCAGGATATGATCTTTCAAACACAAACAGTGTAACTCTGTAGGAATCTACTCAGGAATTTGGGAAAGGAAGTTTGTGAGAGAGGTAAGTTAGTAGTACTTATGACTTCTTGCAAATCTGACCCAAAAAAGTTATTAAAGTTCACATATAATGACTATATTTAACTCTCATATAGAACTTCTGATATACTAAGTTTATTTAATTTACAGAAACTTCTCCTACACTAAATACATATTACTACCTATGCTACAAAAAAAAAAAAAAAAATTAAGTCAAAAGCTTAGAACTAGTTGTTCAGGGGGCATCCCATGTTAGTGCCAAGTTGGATATCTAGCTTCTAGTCTTCTAACCTAAAGTTGATAATACTCAGGTATCCATCTCTAGGCAAATACTGATAATACAAAGATTTTCCGCAATAGATTGGACTTATTCCCTATCACCTTTCCAAAAGGGACTGGGATTGAGAGTGTAGGAATTTGAAAGGAGTGGAAAATACAAGAAACAATCTGACATATGTTTGCATAATTGTCATCCCCTCATAGAAGTCTGATGAAAATAAAACCAAATTTATATCCTTTGGCATTGTCAAATTCTTCAAGGACTATAACCAGTTGCTCCCTAAAATATCAGAAAATTCAAGTTGAAGTGGATCTTGCATCCCAAACATGACTCAAAACGGCTCTGCACCAAGATGATATCAGTATCAGGACCCCATTGCTCTGTGTTTATAACAATCATGCTACAACGTAAGTAAACAATCCTACTCCTCTCTCACAAATAGCTCTTTCATTTTCCCTTAGCCAAAGGCCCTTTATTTATTCCATTGATCTATCATAAAAGTATATTCTGTATAAAAAAACGAAACTTCATTATACAAATGTGTTTACATACAGGGGCAGAGACTTTTCATTACCCCCTAGTTTCCTTTCTCCCTTCCTTTTAGGAATACTACTCTTGCCCTCAAAATATGGTTACTCAACTCGAGATTACATTTCCCAACATTCCTTGCAGCTATGTATAACCATGTGATTGGTTTCTTGATAATGGTATTTGAACAAAAGTAAATGTACAACTTCAGCCTTCTCTCTTTAAAGAGAAAATAACTTGCCTTCTACTTCTCTATCCCGTTTCTCACAGTCTAGAAATCAAACAGTGGGGAGCCAGTGCCCACCAGGCCATCAAGGATAATCTCAGGGAATAGCAGAATATAGAAAGAACCTGTGTTCCTGAATGACTCAGAAGCCCCCCTCTGTTTAGTTAAATACTTATTTTGTTTGAGTCACTGTTTTTTGGGATTTGTCACAGCCTCTTGTCTGTATGCTAATAATACAGATGATTATTCAAATTAGAGGTTTCTCTTTATTCCTTCTACCTTAATATACATTGAAGCATCGCTGCTGGTTACAGTTTTGCCAGGGTATGTAGCAAAAGACCATTATGGGGTCAGTGTGTTTCCTCTTTTTGGATAAGCAAAAGCTATTTTGTGGTATATACTTGAGCCACTGGGCTTAAACAACCCTGGAACATCCACACTACTACCCTTTAGCCCCACAACATTTTTTTTTTTAATTTCAATATACGATCAACATTATTTGAAGTTTTTCTTCTCTGTATTGTTACCAAAACCCAAGTTTGGCTGCCCAACGCCCAAAAGGCCAATACTCAAGAGACGAGTTTTGATTAGAAAGGAATTTGAGCTTTATTCAGGAAGCCAGTTATCTGGAGAGAGGGGGACTCTTGTCCAAAAGCCAACTCCAAGGTTTCTGACCCAGAGAATTTTAAAGGGGTTTAGGGCAGGTAATCAATTAAAGGTGCAGTGATCCGTAACATTTCTTTTAATATTTATTTACTTTTGAGAGAGAGAAAGAGAGAGACAGAGTGAGAGCGGGGGAAGGGCAGAGAGAGAGGGAGACACAGAATCTGAAGCAGGCTCCAGGCTCTCAGCTGTCAGTACAGAGCCTGACGTGGGGCTCGAACCCACGAACTGCAAGATCACGACCTGAGCCAAAGTCAGACGCTTAACCAACTGAGCCACCCAGATACCCCTGTAATATTTCATGATTACACGTAGACTCAATGGTACTAGGCTACAGATGTTATCACAGTGTTTGAGGTCGTGCAAAGGGGTCAATGTTGAGGGTTAAGGGTGCTTGCTAAAGCTTAAAGTCTACTAGATTGGCCAGAGGGACTTGGGTGCCTTCATTCTTGCATTGAATCTTATTTCTGCTACTTTGATTATCATCATAAAATACTTGAATGTCTTATTATCCATTCTATGCATGTGTCTGAACAAGGGCAATCTGGCAATAATATTATTTCACTGATAGTCACCAAATTTTCTGACATTTGATAGATCCTCCCAAGCTCTCCCATTGGACTAATGCTGGCTATATAACATCTACAGTGGCAATGTTGCTACAGGTGTCAGCTTAAGTGAAGGTAACCCCAGTAAACACATATTTCTATCAGTGATGAAAGCTTTGTTGATAACATTCTTCAGCCTGGATTCATTGCAAACAAAGAAATCGCTCTTCTCTTTTGTTCTTTAATCCTTTTGTTTAAATAAACAAAGAGGCAAAGGTTAAAGTCTCAATGAAATAATGAACAATTGCATCAAAAATTTTCATGTAATAATATCTATGCTTTCCAATCCTTCTTATAACTAGGAAAGAAAAGTCTTTTCTTTCATCTTTGGTCTCACAAATCAGAGTATTTTCAAAGAGAAAAGAACCTTAAGGACTCTCTTTTCCAGGAATTTTTAAACTGTTCCTGGCACCTTATAACGCCAGAGAAGTAGCTTACAGTATGCCTGAAGTGGGGCGGGGGGCAGGATGCTGAATGGGGGGAACCAGGATCTCCACATACAACACCATTCCCCCCCCACCCCGCACTGTCTTGAAATGAAGCTGCTTTTCTTTCACTTTTTAATATGTTAGGGCTCAGTTTGAGATTTCACTTCGAAAACAAGTCTCCTAAATTTGAAAAGCATGATCTAGTCCAAGCCAGATGAGTAAATAAGAGCTCAAGAGAGTAAGATTTACCTATGAAAAGAGGACTAATTGGTGGTGAAGCGAAGATGGAATCCAGTAGTTGGTGTACAGGGATGCAAGAACACCTAGCGCTTGGGGTCCCAAACAGACCAAGTTCGGCCACTTGCTGCTGACAGAATGCAAAGGCAGAGGCAGCAGTAAGGAAACAAGAAAGCAATTTATTTCAGTGAGGCCATCACCAGGAAAACAGCAGCCTAACGTCTCAAAGACGGTCTCCAAAGTGCCAAAAATACTTCCAGGTTTCTATAAGGAAAATGTGGGGCAAAGGTGGGTGGATGCGTGCAGGTAGGCAGTGAAGGTTAAATAGATCATTGTCTTGGAGTCAATCATGGGGATCAATCTGGGAATATTTTACCCTCAGGGTCTTTTGCCTGAGTGCAGAGAACAGCTGGAAAGAAAAATCCAACTAGAAACTTTCAGGTCATAGTGAGTGCAGCCAAAGTCCTTTTTCAATCTTAGTTTTTTGACATCTGGTCCAGAATTTCTATACCCAAGCTACAGATTATTTAAGAAAATGTGGCCACCCAACCACACACAAGGAAAATGACATAGCTACTCCGGTGCTCGTGTGACTATAAGAGTTTCAACATCAACTTCAAATTTCTCTATAATTTCCATTCGGCTTATAGTTCAAAATAGTGCTGGATTTTTAATTTCTGTAACCAGTAATTAGGATACTGGTATTAACATTTTTCTGTTTTAGAAAAAGCAACTTTTCTAATTAAAAAAGAAAATTATGACCAAAAAATAAAAATGAAAAATGTTTAAAGAAAGGAAATTATGATGTTGCAGAATGCACATGACTGTAAATTAGGAAACATGATTTCAAATACTGCTCTGCCAACAAAGAAATTGCTTTGTGCCCTTTCTTTGCTAATCATGTCATCTTGACAGGCCTCAAGTTTCCTGGGTTTTAATAAGGTTGATGTATACAATTTATAAGCTTTCTTCCAGATCCAAAACTCTAGGATTCTCTTTCTAGGTGAATTCTGTTAATCTCCAGATCAAAACGTAAAACATGTAACTACTCTATGTATATCTCTGTGCACAATTTATGTGTGCATACATTAACAACATATGTCTACAAATGAAAGGAATCAAGCTTTTCTTTTTATGGTTATACTTTATGTTTTTTCCCACTTTTGAAAATAAACTAATTTACATAGAATAAATTCACCCTTTTAAGTGTACAGGAGTTTTGACATATAGTTCATAATCACCACCAAAATCAAGATATGTAACAGTTCCATCATGCCAAAAAATTCCCACACCCCTTTATAATCAACCCCACACCATCCCTATTTCCTAGTAACTACTTCTCTGTGTTCTGTCAATGTAGTATCACCTTTGTTTTTTTTATCTATTTTTTATCTTATTGCTGCTTACTTTCTTACTTTTATCTCTAGCTCTGAAAGTTAAATTAACACAGCATCTACCCTGATAGTTGCCCTGTATCTTGTATAATTTTAACAACATCTCCATGAAGTAGACCAACACTGCACCTATTTTATATATGAGAAAACTGAATCTCATAAAAAGAGGCATAACTAGTTCAACAATGACCATGGATGGCACCTCAGTATAGGTCATAGTTCCGCCTACCTCCAGACTTCTTTTATGTAAGAGCAAAATGAACTTTTATTTCTTTGAGCTTGAGTTTCCTATTACATGAACCCAAATCTAACCTCATTTCTTTTGGATCCTCTTTTTTGGAGTATCACTTGCTTATCTCCACAGCAAGCTTACCAGACCCAGGGAAATATTATAGTTAATTCATGGTGTTACATTTTTGGAACCCTGATTGTTGTCACAGGTTCCGTCATGCATATTGTCCATATGGTTTCAATACATCATTATTTCAAGGCTACGGCCTTGGGAGAACCTCTGTGACCAGGGAAATCAAGTGGACTCCAAAACCATGTATGTCCCAAGGACAGGGTAGGGGGTGAATGAGCTTCCAGTTGCCAGGGTCTATCTCACGGGTCAACTGGCAGTCAAGTCCATCCCAACAAGAAGACACTTTGACCTGTGGCAACAACCAGGGCTCCAAAAATGTAACACCATGAATCATATTTTCATTTTTAATTTGCCAGATGAATGCCCATTCTCTAATTCAACTTGTGTTTCATAGATTTTTATTAAAACTGCTTAGTCGTGATTTTCACGTGCATGTTAAAAGTACACTAAGTCATGCCATACTCATATCCATAGAAGTGGGTTCACTTTAGCAAAGGCAACTTTGATATTGATATAGAACAAATCTCCTTCACACTCACAGATAGAAGACTTCCTCTTTTGATCCCCTCGGAAAACCACGTACAGTGGAACACAGCTCCTTGAACTAGCTTTCTTATTCTTCAGGCTCTAGACATAAGAAAAATAATGTCTAGTATAAGGAAAGAAAGCTAGAAGGGCCTATAAATTTTTTAAAAAAGATACTTATGTGGGGAAGAACGAAAGCCTGCGTTTCAAGATATACTTTCACACGTGCATTTGTTAAACAATCTGATGAAAGTTCATAAATATTTACTTCACATTGTAATCTGCATACATATTTTTACATAAGAACGAGGAAGGATATGATTAAAACATCAAACCATTACAAGAACATACACAAGCAAGTTACTTGAATGAATAGATTAAACATAAGCAAAACTGCTAGTTTTTTAGTGTTGACTCTCCATGTAAAGGAAGGGAAAATAACGTTATCTGGTATTATTAGATGACAACATAATTAATCTTGTAGAAAAGGAAAGGAAATCATAGTACATACATGTCTCAGGAAAGAAATTTTTCTCCACTCTCAGTATAAGAAGAATTGTGCTGTCTGTGACCAGTGGCTTTGTTTTCAGCTTCTGGAATTCCTGGCTATTGGACCTGATTACGTTTTCCTCTTTTTCTTTCTTTTTTTTTTTTTGGCTAGTAAAACTTAGGGACATATTTATGTACCCCTTCAAGTAAGCAGATATAAATTCATGACCTATGTTTTATGTTCTAACATCATTCTAGAGGTCATCTTTTCTTCCTAATCTTATATTCCTTTTGTTTATTTTAAATCATTCATCTTTTTATTTATTTTTTTATTTTTTAAAAAAATTTTTTTTAACATTTATTTATTTTTGAGACAGAGAGACAGAGCACAAACGGGGGAGGGGCAGAGAGAGAGGGAGACACAGAATCCGAAGCAGGCTCCAGGCTCTGAGCCATCAGACCAGAGCCCGACACGGGGCTCGAACTCACGGACCGCGAGATTATGACCTGAGCTGAAGTCGGATGCTCAACCGACTGAGCCACCCAGGCACCCCTCATTGATCTTTTTAAATATAGGTATTCCTATACTATTTCTTAAATCATTTGTAGAACAACACAAATTCTAAATTAATTAGCTAGTAAATTATGCTAACACTGGTATTTTTAGTTACCCACTTAAGACACCTAACATAAGTATTAGAACAGAACATGAATAACAATTATCATCTTAACTCTATGAGATCAATAATCAAAAGGATGTTTGTAGCATCCTCGGCTGTCAGTGGTATAAATTCTATTTAACTCACAGGGAAATGCTAACATGAGAAAGCAAATAAGTCTAATGGTTCAAAAATCAGAAACTTGATATTAATACGTTTCTGATTCCAAGTTAACTAACACGGCAGTTGAACAACAGAATGAAACTCGCCTTTATTATTTTAGAAGTATAGATATTTTTATTTTTATTTTTTAGTATGAAATTTATTGTCAAATTGGTTTCCATACAACACCCGGTGCTCCTCCCAACAGGTGTCCTCCTCAATGCTATTTTTAAATATAACAATATAAATGGGTTTCAGTTAGTTCAATTTCTTTTTTTTTAATTTTCCCCCAGTTTTATTGAGAAATGATTGATATAACTGCATTAGTTTAAAACATACAGTATGACAGTGTGATTTACATATATTGTGAGATGTTTACCACAACAGGTTCAGCTAACATCCATCTTCTCATATAAGATGCAATAAGAAGAAAGAAAAAAGGGAGAAAATTTCTTTATTCTGATGATGATGACTCTTAGGATTCACTCTCTTAACTTTTCTATATATCATACAGCAGTGTTAGCTATAGTCATCACATGGTACAGCCCTAGTACTTATTTATCTTACAACTGGTAGTTTGTACCTTTTCCCCACCTCCCTCTAATCTCTCTTCCCCCCACCCCTGCCTCTGGTAGCCACAAATCTGATCTCTTTCTCTATGAGTTTGGTGGGGTTTGGGGAGAGTTTGGAGAGTTGTTTTGTTTTTAAAATTCCACATATAAGTGAGATAATATATTTGTCTTTCTCTGGCTAATTTCACTTAGTATAATGCCTTCAAGGTCATCCATGCTGTCACATATGGTAGGATTTTCTTTTTTATGGCTGAATAATATTCCATTGTATATACATACCAAAACTTCTTTATACATTTATACATTGATAGACACTTGGGTTATTTCCATGTCTCAGCTATTGTAAATAATGCTGCTGTGAACATGGGGGTGCAGATATCTTTTCAAGTTAGTGTTTTTACTTCCTATGGATATATTCCTAGAAGTGGAATTGCTAGATCGTATGGTAGCTCTATTTTTAACTTTCTGAGATTCCTACATACCGTCTTTCACAGTGGTTATACCAATTTACAGTCCTACCAACAATGCACAAGGGCTCCTTTTTCTCCATATCTACACAGGTATTTGTCACTTGTCTTTTTGATGATGAGCATTTAATAGGCATGATGTGATAGCTCACTGTAGTTTTACTTTGCATGTCCCTAATGACTAGCAATATTGAACATCTTTTCATGTACCCATCAGCCTTTGTATATTTTCTTTGGAGAAATGTCTATTCAGATCATTTGCCCACTTTAAAATTGGGCTGTTTGTTTTTTTCCTATTGAGTTGTACAAGTTCTCCATATATTTTAGGTATTAACCCTTATCAGATACATGGTTTAAAATTATTTTTCCCATTCCACAGGTTCTCCTTTCACTTTGTTCAAGATTTCTTTTGATGCAACCATCTTTTTAGTTTGATCTAGCCCACTTGTTTAATTTTATTTTGTTGCTTGTGCTTTAAGTGTCATATCCAAAACATCATTACCAAGACCCACATCAAGGAGCTTTATTCCTATGCTTCCTTCTAGGGGTTTCATGGTTTCAGCCTTACATTTAAGTCTTTAATCCATTCTGATTTAGTTCATTCTTTAACCTGTGAATATCCAATTATTCAGCACCATTTATTGAAAAGACTGTCTTTTCTCCATTGCTATTCTTGGCTCCAGTTCAATTTCTTTTTACCAGAGAAAAATACATATACTATAATATTTGTGTGGATATATGAATCACTATAACAATATTTTACATAGAGTAAAATAAATCAAAATGATTAATGCTTATACAGTTTTCACTGACAGTGTAAAAGGAAAAAGAAGAGAAAATATTTTTTTCTTTTTAAAGTCTTTTGCTTTTGTGTTAGGCCCCTAGGAAATTTGGCTCTAAAGCTTCCTGTCTTATGTGCAAATGTTCATTATTATTAAACTAAAGCAGTTCAACTGGGGATGTTCCAATGTATACTTCTTCTAGATCAATTATTACATGTTAGTTGTTTTAAGTGCCTCCTCTCACCTTCAAAGATTTCCTGATTTGAATGATGAATTATGTAGTCACCCTAAATATGATGGATTTCAGTAGTTCTCAAAAATGGTAGATAACATAAGATCCTTATTCCCAAATGGTCATGATTCTGTCTCTGGGAGAAAATTAATGATGCAAAAAGAAAGAAGGATCACTCTCTGAATACTGTCAATGAATGTTTGCATATACTGTCACTTTAATCATCTAGGCTTAGAGCATATTCAAGAATTTCTGTAAAAGTGTATGAAAATAATTCTAGTAAAAGTTAATATTTATTAGCTCCCTTTTTTAATGTTTATTTTATTTTGAGAGAGAAAGAAAAAGAGAGAGTGTGTGTTAGTGGGGAGGGACAGAGGAAAAGAGAGAGAGAATCCCAAGCAGGCTCCATGCCATCAGCACATAGCCCAACACGGGGCTCACTCTTACAAACCATGAGACTCTGACCTGAGGTGAAATCAAGAATCGGACACTTAACCAATTGAGCTACCCAGGTACCCCTTAACTCCCTACTTCTAAGTGTGCCAGGCACTGTAATAAACACTTTATTTAGATTATCTCATTTATTCCTCAACACAGTCTTGTGTATATTATTACTACTAATCCTACTTTACAGATCAGAAAATTGAAGCTTAAGAGGATAAGCAGTTTATCCAAGGTTCCACAGATAATAAATAGCAGAGCCAGAATTCAAACCTAAAATTAACACTTGGGCCAAAGGTCTCCACAAATAGCTATACTCATATCTCAAAAATACTTAATTTATCCTCTTGAGTAGTATTATAACACAGGAAACCCTTATCTCATCTGTCTCCAACAACTCTCCCATAACACCTACAATTAATCCCAGAAATTTTATATTGAGAGAGCCATTCCACCTATGGTGGTCATTTTGTGATTGCCATCCATTGTTTATTTTTTCCTCACTTATTTGAACAGTCCCTGATTTAAATTTGTGGATTCATGTGGTTCTGATGAAACCGACTCTACCTTTCAGTCTAAAAATGAAACATGACTAAGATCAGCTCATTTTTTTTATTTTTCTATCATTTTTATTCCACCTGTACAAATGCACTAGGTTGTTTTGTGTTTTTTTTTTAAATATGAAATTTACTGTCAAATTGGTTTCCATACAACACCCAGTGCTCATCCCAACAGGTGCCCTCCTCTCCCTCCCACCCCCCATCAACCCTCACCTTGCTCTCAGTTTTTAAGCGGGACTTAGGATGAGCTAATTTTGTGCATTCTTTCCTTTGGCCCTAAGGATTGGCCCAAAGAAGGACAAATGACAAAACCCAAAAGCCTCAATATTTATAGTAGAATACTAGGACATAGACTGATTTTCATGCTAGCCATGAACAAGAACATATGTAGTTCTGGGAGCTATGAATATCCATTTAGGAATCTTAAAGATAGGAGTAACACTACAGAATGCTGAGCAGAGAAATGGAAAGAAATTAAGTCCCAGGCAGCATTTGATAATCCACTGGATGGACTTTCATCTGTCTTTGGCATTTTAGGTATGAGTGAGTCAATTTCATGTATAGCTTAAGCCAATTTGAATTAAGCTGTTACTTGCAACTGAACTGAATTAATACATAAGGGATAACATTAGCAAAATGGGCCTGTGAGGTGGCCAGGTCTCTTAGAAGGAGTAACTTTTGGAGAGGTGAGATATGACACATCCCAATTTTACCAAGGGCTGGCAAAATCACAATACTTTATAGACCACTGTGATTTCCCTCCATGTAGTCAGTTACCTACAAAATTATTTTTTAAAGCTTAATTTCTCTGTTTTCTTTTAACTTATAAAGGCTAGTTCCATATTTTATGTCACTCTATTCTTATAACAATGACAAAAGACAGGTATTACAATTTCTGTTTTATAGATTTAAAAAACTGAGGTGATTTTTCCAAGGTAATAAATATATCAAGTGGCTAAAAACAAGGATTCAAAATCAAGTCTTCTGAATCTAATTCTTTGTTTTATTTCTGCTACCCAAGCAGAACTGGATTTCACCTACACATAAAATTGAATGATGGACCTTAGTTCTCTAAGACAGCTGGAAACAATGGCAAGTGCTACCAGAGAAGTAGTTCTTTGCAGTGTTTCCTGGGGATACAAAAAATAAATGATGCTTATGAAAGAACTATGTCCTCAACTAACTATATCCTACCTTTAACACCTATTAATACCCTTAGATTCTGCCCTGGAATCACCTAAGTGAAATGTGTGTCATTTTCCCCTTGTTAATTCAATTCTTAAGTGGACTCTTCACATCTAGAAAGACTTCTTAATAATCTGTGGTTTTTGCCACTCCCTTCCACTAACTGGAAACAACCCAAATTTCTAAGTAATCGCACCAACAATTTAAAAACAATAGCATTTATGCCTTTCAGCAAAGCTTTTTCAAAGGTGTCATTTTTATGATTATTAGATAGATGAGGAGATAAAGGTTTAGAAAGGTTAAGTGACTTTCCCAAGGCTACACAGGCACTAAATGACAAAGCTGGGATGCATCCCTGATCTGCTGGATTTCAGAGACAGCGCTCCTAACCAGCTATACTACAATAACACCCTTTGCCTCAGTCCATTTTTGCCCAACCCATATTTTGTTAGAGCTCCATTCTTCAAGAGCTGGCACACTGTTTTCTCACTGTCCAGTTCAACACATTCCATACCATGCCCCATAATGAGATCATGACAACTCTAGTTTCTAATGTTTCTATTCTTCTCTGCCAAACTGAAATTAACTTTCTTCCTCATGACCTAGATTTGTAATAGATAGTTATAATAGATAATAAGATAAATCAATCGTTGCTAATGTGTTGATATTACTATGTAACATCTTCTCAGTGAAAATAACAATCTAACTATTTTTTTTAAATTTTAATGTTTATTTATAAAAATGTAATGTCTCTGAAAGAGAGAGTGAGCAGGGTAAAGGCAGACAGAAAGAGGGAGACATAGAGTCCAAAGCAGGCTCCAGGCTCTGAGCTGTCAGTACAGAGCCCAATGCGGGGCTTGAACTCAGGAACTGTGAGATCATGACCTGAGCCGAAGTCAGACACTTAACTAACTGAGCCACCCAGGTGTCTCAATAATCTAACCATTTAAAATAGACGTTACAAGATGATGATTAAGGGACACTGTAAATACTACAATCTAAACATGTCAGTGGGGCTGGAGACATAAGAATCAGCAGAAGGGCAGTCTTCTAGGTCAGCTGCTTTCTGACATCTATAAAGGCTACTGCATAAGTCTCTCAGTCCATTTCTATAAGTCAACTCTAGCTACTGCCCATCCATCATTAACTAGATGTATGAGAATTGCTTAAGTAGAATAATAGGGACAAAAACCTTCAGTGTATTTCCCTCAAAAATATAAGAATAGCAATATATTTGTTTGCATCAGCCGAAACAAAGAGCTTACTTGTCTGCCCTCACCTCACCAAACCACATACCTGCAGAGGATAAACTATGGGATGTTCTACATGTTTGCTGATTTTGTGAGAAAGTAAGCAGGGCTAAGTGAAGAAAGTCTATTAAGATTAAACATTTGAATGAATGGTCAATAAAATCTTAGGTTCTATACTATAGAATAATGTTGCAAATCATTTTTAGATTTCACCTGCTTTGCAAAAATTTTATTCAGACCATAATATTTTTAGCGTCCTGTGCTCATATCTCAAAAACATTTTTATTCCTCAGAGGCAATCTCTCCACTTCTGTCACTGCTTCTCAAATCACTAAGCCAAGAGACCATACCTTATAGCTATAAGAACACAGATGCCCAAGCAAATGTAAGAAAAACAAAGACTATTCCATTTATTTTAGTTCCATGACTAAGTTATTTTGGCACACAGCTTGATTTTCACTGGCTTTTTAATGAGATTTGCATCTCTGCCCATTTGTGCTAAGGTTTATTTTCACAAGAATGTCATGTCTCATATGCATTTGTCTGCAAGCCATTTCTGGAGAGATGGGTACAGCACTACCCAGAGGGAAGTTGTCAGAATACTCCAGTAGACAAGTTCCATCAACTACAAAGCTGATGTCCAAATCAAATTTGCGACGAAAAGTGGCAAAAGAGTGCCAAAAAGTCTGATTTTACAAATTACAACAGGCATGATACTGCTGTCCAGAACTCCAGTTTTTTCTGTATAGTTTTGACACTCTTCTAAGTCAAGCTTTCTTCCAAAGCCCACAACCAAGTGTATGCCTTCTACACACTCAGAATGCAGCTGAGGTCTTACCTAGCCTATAGGACTTCTTTAATTCCTGTGGACCAGAGGTTAGCATCTCCTCTCAAAGTCAGGAAGATATATAGTCTTTAGACAGGCATCAAATAATATTATTGGCACTGTACTTCATTCAAAATGATGTTCGGGTGTTAATTTGATGAGATCTATAAGGTTGTTTAGCTCATTTAGAGCTACTCTACATACATACAGAGCTTGTGACAACAGCTGTTGACTTCTTTGCCTACTTGTCTTATGGTGTTCAGATAACTGTTCACTAAGAAACATCTTTCTTCTCTAATACCCAGTAATGCCTTCAATTCTTATGCTTTTTCCTGGCAACGGCTAAAAAGAGATATCTGGAGTGTAAAGGATATTTAAACCATCACTGAATCTTGTCAGTTCTGCCTTCTGTTTCTCTTAACTCTCTACTTCTCTCCATCACTCCATCACCACTGCTACCATTCTCATCAAAGCTATAGGACTCTCACTTATATTTCTGCAATAACTGACCCCCTTTCCCCCAATCATGCCCAATTTCATCCACTTCTCACTCTGCATATGTTTTTTTTTGTGTGTCATGTTTCCTTCTCATTAAGCTTAACTTCGCATTTTCTTAGGACAAAGTTAAGCAAAATCTTAATGAGGATTACAGAGCACAAGAGGATCAGGGCTGCCTACCACCTCTCCATCCTTAACTTTTTCTGCTTTTCCAGTATTTCTACTCCTCATATTCATCCTGGTCCCCTTTGCTTCCAGAACCCTGAAACACTGGTCCCTACCCACCCCATCATCCAGCATCCCTCCAGCACTATATTGGTTCACTTCTACTCCTCCTGCAGCCTCAGCTTCAACTCTACCTCCCCAGGGAGTCTTTCTATGACGACTGGTTTCCATGTCACATCCCTGTGATGCATTCTGATTGCACTCTGTACTTCACCTTTCTTAATACTATTTAACAGCTGAAATGATTTTCCATTTATATTTTCCTACTAGGTGCTAAGTTCTGCAACATCAGGAATTCTGTCTACACTATGCTTGACAACATATATATCCAGTACTGAGCACATAAAAGGAGCCAAATAAATATTTGTTGAATGAATTAATGAAGGTAATAAAACTCTTTACTTCCTGCTCTAATAAGAAAAGTGTCCAAGAAAAAATTGCCAAATAATAGGATAAGTGCCTACACAGTTGCCACTGTTTCTAGAAACAGACTTTGATTCCTATTGAATTTGCAAAACTCAATGCGCCATTGTAAGTATAAATGGAATGAATGTAGAATCAAAAGCACCTTGAAGTCATCATGTGTTCTGCATGGAAAAAATTCATCTGAATACATGTAAATACTTATGCATACAATAATACACCTTTAGTCTCAAAATGTGTGCTCCATGCTGATTGCTTAGGGAAAAAAAAGTTTAGAGAGCAAAAAGTAAAATTGTATGTGTGTATGCATGTACACATGCACATATGTGTGCATGTACATATATATGGTTATATATGTGTTTCCGTTTCTAATATATCTAATTTGTTTGGCATCATTCTCCTCTTTGCTTTTGCTATCATCTCATCTCTTTCCTGTGGATTTTTCCACCAACGGTACTGCATATCTTACCAGAAATCATTTGTTTATTTAGTGACAGGTACATTCAAATTTAATTTCCAAAGCTAATCCTGAACAATATGTTCCTCAGGGACTTTACCTGATAAAGCAATGGCAGCCTCTGTTTAAAGACAGTATAAAGAACATCAAAGAGATGAGTGGAGTGCCTACAATATACATGATTTCTTTTTTTATTATTTTTTTTAAATTTTTTTTTAACATTTATTTATTTTTGAGACAGAGAGAGAGCATGAACGGGGGAGGGTCAGAGAGAGAGGGAGACACAGAATCTGAAACAGGCTCCAGGCTCTGAGCTGTCAGCACAGAGCCTGACGCAGGGCTCGAACTCACGGACTGTGAGATCATGACCTGAGCCGAAGTCGGACGCTCAACCGACTGAGGCACCCAGGCGCCCCTCCATGATTTCTTAAATATGATTTTGCTCTACACATTGTGTAAGTGAGAAATACACACAACAGCACATTTTCATTTTTGTTTCAGGCTTTAATTTTTATTATGAAAATATTTCCTCATAACCAAAATTAAAGAGAATAACTCAATGAATCCTATAAATCCATCAACCAGATTCAATAATTATTATAATTTTGCCACACGTGTTTCATTTTTGTCTTCCTTGTATTCACAGACATTGTATCACTTCTCTTTCACATAATTCAGTATTCAACTCTAAAATATACGTAAACTTCTTCAACTATGACCACACTACCATTCTCACTACAAACAAAAATAGCAATCATTCCTTGATATCATCTCTTTAAAGTTGATTTGTTTAAAACAGGATCCAAACAACACCCACATGTCATACTTTGTTGTCATCTCTTTCAAATCTATTTTAATCCAGAGAGGTTTACCCTCCACTTTTTATTCATACCTTTGACTTACTACAGAAACCAGGTCTGTTTTCCCATGGAATGCTTGACATACTGGACTTGCTGAACATTTAACGTATTTTTTTTATCCTTGTAATTTGTTTTTGAAATGAAATATACCTAAACAAAAAGGACTACTTGCCAAAAAGATGTCCAAAGATTCCAAAATAATTAACATTACTTATACTATACTTTGTCTTTTCCAAGTAATTTGTTCGTACATACTCAAGTAGCTACTATCGTTTGTATTTTGATCCTACCTATTTCAACATTGGTTCAGGAACGGAGGTGAGCCTCATCCTTCAGAAGGAAGCTATCATGGTCAGACTAAAAATCTTGAAGAGGTGGGGATAAGAAAAAAGTTAGGTGCTGACAATGCAGCAGAAAGGAAAAAATAAGCAGAGGCTATGGAGTAAGACGGTCTTGGTATCCCAATTCGGTCTTCGCAACTTACTAATCGTGTGATCTGAAATGAACTAACTTATTTGTATCTCAATTCCCTTACCTGTAAAATAGAAGAGGGGATAATCCTATCTACATTATAGGATTATTGTAAGGGTTAAATGAAACAGCACATGTAATGTCCTCGTATGTTGCCTAGCATATAACGGGCAGTGTTTTTAAGATACTGGAAATTTAATTGAAATAAAAACTGGAGCATATCATGGATGGATTAGTCCACTTTATGTACATTGCTTTTTTCCTCAATCTCTGAAGAAATCCCCAAGATGAGCTATTTTTATTTCATCTTTCTAATATTACCATATATAAAAATTTACACTGTCAAGATAATGAGAAGACAAGCCACAGGCTTGGAGAAAATATTCACGAAAGACATATCTAATAAGGGAATGTTATCCAAATATCTAAAGAACTCTTAAAACTCAACCATAAGAAAATGAATAACCCAATTAAAAAACAAGCAGAAGACCTCAACAGACACTGCCACGCAAGATATTAAGATAGGAAATAAGCACATGAAAAGATGTTCAACATAATATGTCATTAGAAAACTGAAAATTAAACAATGAGATGCCACTACACACTTTTTAGGATGGTAATAATCCAAAACACTGAGAACAGCAAATGCTGGTGAGAATGGAGAGCAATAGGAACTCTCTCATTCGTTGCTGATGGGAATGCAAAATGGCCCAGCCACTTTGGGAGACAGTTTGGCAGTTTCTTATAAAGTTAAACATACTCTTACTATATAATCCAGCACTCACGCCTTTTGATATTGACCCAAATGAGTTCAAAATTTAGGTGCACACCAAACCTACACACAGGTATTTATAGTGGCTTTATTCATAATTGACAAAACTTAGAAGCAACCAAGATATCCTTCAGTAGGTAAATGGATAAATAAACTGTACTGCATCCAGATAATGGAATATTATTCAGCTCCAAAATGAAATGAGCTATCGAGCCATGAAAAAAACTAGAGGAAATTTAATTGCATACTGTTCACTGAAAAACAGCCAATCTGAAAAGGCTACCAACTGTGTGATTTCAAATATATTTGAAAACATTCTGGAAAAAACAAATTATGAAGATAGTAAAAGGATCAACAGTTTCAAGGAATGGGGCAGGGGAGACAAACATAGAATATAGAGGACTTTTAGAGCAGTGAAACTATTCTGTGTGATACTATAACACTGGCTCATAGCATATACAATAAAAATAGTGAGCCCTAATATAAACTATGTAATTTGGATGTTTCAATGTAGGTTCAACAACTGCAACAAATGTTCCTCCCTGGTATGGGATGTTGATACAGTTGGGCTCCTGTGGGGCCATGGCTTATATGGTAAATCTCTGTCCTTTCCACTCAATTTTGCTGAAAACCTAAAGCTGCTCTAAAAAATAAAAATAAAAAAGTCTGCTGTCATCATTGCCATCAACCTCCTGCAAATCCCATCACTTTATACAAGCACAATTTATTTTCCTATTTTTAATTCTTTCCACTTATTACCACTTGATAAATATTTACTTTGTGTATGTGTGATGTGTGTGTATGTGTGTTTTCTTATTATTGCATCATCGTTCTAGAATATCAGCTTCATGAGAGCAGGACCTTTGCCTGATTTTGATCACTATGAGTCAGTGCCTGGCTCATAGTAATACAAAAAATATCATTGAATAAATGAGTTGTTCTTGCTTCTTGTAGCTAAAGTAGTTTTTGAAATATTAATCATAACTTGAAGTCTGGAATTGTGATGTCTCCAGCTTTGCTTTTCTTTTTTTTTTTCTTTCTAATTTTTTTTTTAACTTTTATTATTGTTTCAGAGACAGAGAGAGACAATGCAAATGAGGGAGGGGCAGAGAGAGAGGAAGACACAGAATCTGAAACAGGCTCCAGGCTCTGAGTTGTCAGCACAGAGCCAGACATGGGACTCGAATCCAGGAACCGTGAGATCATGACCTGAGCTGAAGTAAGACACAACCAACTGAGCCACCCAGGCGCCCCTTTGCTTTTCTTTTTCAAGGTTGCTTTGGCTATTGGGGGTCTTTTGTGGTTCCATACACATTTTAGGATTGCTTGTTCTAGCTCTGTGACAAAGACTGTTGATATTTTGATAGGGATTGCATTAAATGTGTAGATTGCTTTGGGGGGATGGGTTAAATAGGTAATGGGGATTACGGAGGGCTCTTGTTGTGATGAGCACCGAGTGTTGTATGGAAGTGTTGAATCACTATACTGTACATCTGAAACTAATATTACACTGTATATCAACTGGAATTTGATATATATCAACTTTTAAAAATCAAGCATAGGAAGACCTTAAAAATGGGTAGATTTTAAATTATTTTATAGTTTAACTATCCAAAATGTTTCCTATCCAGATGCCACTAGTTCCTACTGTGGGTTTCTCTTTAAAAATATGGACTCTGGGGGTTCCTAGGTGGTTCAGTTGGTTGAGCATCTGACTGGCTCTGGTCATGATCTCACAGTTCATGAGTTCAAATCCTGCATGGGGCTCTCTGCTGTCATCACAGAGCCTACTTTGGAGCCTCTGTCTCTCTCTCTCTCTCTCCACTCCTCCCCCACTCGAGTGTGCTCTCTCTCTCTCTCTCTCTTTCAAAAATAAATATTTTAAAGCTATGTTTATTTTAAAAATATATATGGACTCTACCTCACACCAAGGCTTTAAAGACAGTATTTTTGCATTTTCCAAGAAGGATGTGGGTAATAATAGAAAGTGATTTGAGTAAAATAAAAATGATAACAAAAGTGGTAAGGAAGATTTTTTTTAAAAAAAGTCATCTACTTTATTTTTTTCTTTTCAAGTTATTTGAATTCTAGTTAGTTAATATATATGGTAAAATTAGTTTCAGGTGTAGAATTTATTGATTCATCACTTACATATAACATCCAGTGCTCATCCCAAGTACCCTCCTTAATTCCCATCATCCATGTAGCCCATCCCCCTACCACCTCCCTCCAGCAACCCTGTTTGTTCTCTGCCTTTAAGGGTCTCTTATGGTTTGCTTACGTCTCTCTCTTTTTCTCTTCCCCTATGTTCATCTGATTTATTTCTTAAATTCCACATATGAGTGAAATCATATGGTATTTGTCTTTCTCTGATTAACTTATTTCACTTAGCATAAGCTCTAGCTCCATCCAGATCATTGCAAATGGCAAGATTCATTCTTTTCAATGGCTGAGTAATATTCCATTGTATATATAAACCACATCTTCTTTATCCATTCATCAGTGAATGGACTTTTGGGCTCTTTCTATAATTTGGCTATTGTTGGTAGAACTGTTATAAACATTATGGTGCATGTGCCCCCTTTGAATATGTATTTTTGTATTCTATGGGTAAATACCTATTGGTGCAATTGCTGGGTCTTGGGTAGTTCTATTTTTGACTTTTGAGGAACCTCCATACTGTTTTCCAGAGTGGCTACACCAGTTTGCGTTCCCACCAACAGTGTAAGAGGATTCCCCTTTCTCTACATCCTCACCATCTGTTGTTTCCTGTGTTGTAAATTTTAGCCATTCTGACAGATGTGAGATGGCAGCTTATCATGGTTTTGGTTTGTATTTCCCCGATGATGAGTGATGTTGAGCATCTTTTCATGTGTCTGCTAACCATCTTTGGAAAAATGTCTATTCATGTTTTCTGCCCATTTCTTAACTGGGTTATTAATTTTGGGGGTGTGGAGTTTGATAAGTACTTTATTGGTTTTAGAACTAAACCTTTAACATATGTGTCATTTGCAAATGTCTTCTCCCATTCTGTAGGCTGCCTTTTAGTTTTGGTGATTGTTTTCTTCACTAAAAAGTAACCTACTTTAAACTTTTGTCTTTGCTCTATTATAGAATCCCAGATGGACAGATTTAGGAAAAGGCACTGAAAATCTGAACCATACAAAACCATTGGGAAGCTATTCTGCTTTTAAAAATTTCCACAGATGTCACTTCCATGCCTCCTTAATTATTTTTATTTGTTTTACTTCTGTCATAACTTCCCATCAAATGTATGAAACAGTCATCTTTCCTTTGTACCTCAAATTACTTGTCTTCTAAATAGCAAGCTTTATTGTAACTCATAATGAATTTGAATAATGTCAGGCTACACAAAACCATTTCTAAAAGAAATCCAGAAATAGAGAAGTAACCAATTATTCGGGTTCATGTTCAACTAGTGAGGTTTATCCAAATGAGTACAGGGAATGGACTTTTCACTTGTATATCTGGGCATAATTCAGTTCTTTTTTCATCTACCAGGAAAAATAATTTTATAAAGTTCTACAGGAATTTGAGGATTTTTCCATACTCAATGACTTTTAATATTTTTAAGTATCTTTGAGAATTAGGAATGAGATGCCTAAAGATTAACTTCTTTCAAACAATATTGAATACAGATCTTTGATTTGATTTTCCCCTGTACCTTGAATGTTAAACATTTTTTTGATGCTGACTTTCAATACAAAAACAAAATTAGCAGCAAGTGTGCAGTCTGAGGAAAATGAAATAAGATTGATTCCAACAGCACCTTCAGCTGAATGCTTCCTAATGTAATGAATTTTTATCCACCTGGAGAACTTTGGCAATACAATAATATTCAAAATTTACTTGAATCTGGGGATAGCATGACCACCAAATTACTTTTATATTGCTATATCCAAATGAAATACTATTAATCTTAAATTATTATAGCAAAAATCTTAATATTATTAAATTAACTATCAAAACCCCACACTCTCAGACTTTTTGCTATTATGACAGCACTTTTAAATTATATTTCATATATATGTAATTCACATACAGTGGAAAAATCATGCACTTTGTAATGAAGAAAACTTATTTTAAGTTCTAGATCCAACTCCTACTGGTATAGTCAAGTTACTTGACCTCTTAAAGTCTCAATTTCCTTATAAAATATGGATATTAACACCTATTTTATTTATTTTTTTAAGTGTTTTTTTTAACGTTTATTTATTTTTGAGACAGAGAGAGATAGAGCATGAACAGGGGAGGGTCAGAGAGAGAGGGAGGCACAGAATCTGAAACAGGCTCCAGGCTCTGAGCAGTCAGCACAGAGCCCGACGCGGGGCTCGAACTCACATACCGCGAGATCGTGACCTGAGCCGAAGTCGGACGCTTAACCGACTGAGCCACCCAGGCGCTCCAACACCTATTTTATAAAATTGTTTTATCAGCAGGATAAAGTATTAAAAATGCCTGAAAATATCCTACTACATAATAAGTGCTCAATAATTAATAGTGGGACAGAAATTAGCTATTGGGTCCAAGTCAAGGGTTGTATCCATTGGGCAAATCATTGCTATTTCTCAAGGTTTGTGTAAACTGAACAGAAAATGGTGGTACAAGTCTGGATACAGTATGTGTGATGGTATGATATACTGAGTCACTGTTTTAAGATCTTGTTCAATGTCTTCATGAGGAATTGGATTAACTCACTTTATCATGTCAACATAAATTGGCCTTTGTCAGTTCTGCCCCTTTCATCCCAATTGATGAGCAGGAAAATAATGACAGCTTGTTCCTACTTTGAATGTCATACTCCAACATGGGACAGTGACTCAATAAAGGTCAGGAGATGAACAGTTTTAGTCAAATTTATTTATATCTTTTTTATAAGAAAGTCAAAGCACCATACTTTATGCCTGTGGTTCTGCTGATTAGGAAATGAATCATCTTAAAACAGTATTACATCCTCTGCCCGTTGAAAGTAGGCTGGACTTAATGATTTGCTTCCAAAGCACAGAATATGAAAAAAGAGGGAAAGTAATTTTACCATGGACAAACCTGAAAAACACTACTTCTGCCAGGTGGTCAATGTCAATATCTGTAATGATAAATCGTGTTGATAGCATGCACCCCCTTATAAATGGGATAAGGATAAGAATGGCACTTTAACTATGCAGTATTCTTTCCTAAAACTCATTGTCCTAGTCTAATCATGAGAAAATATTAGACAAGCCCAAACTGTGGAACATTCTACAAAATCTCTGACCAATATTTTTCAAAATTGTGAAGGTCATGAAAATTAAGGAGAGATCTCACAACCCAGAGTAGAATCTGGAGACATTCTGACTAAATGAAATTTCTATTCCAAGATAGGGATCCTGGAATAGAAAAAAAAGCATTAGTGAGAAAAACCACTTAACTCTGAATAAAATCTGGAGTGTAGTTAACAGTGATGTACCCATGTTGGTTTCTAAGTCGTGACAGATGTACCATGGTTATATAAAATAGTAACAACAGGGGAAAACAGATAATGAAGATATGGGAACTCTCTGTACTATCCTTGTAACCTTTTTATAAATGAAAGTTATTCCAAAATAAAAATTCAGTTAAAAATTATTTTAAAAAATAAACCATAAAACAGAATTAAAGATAAACAAGATGAAATACATCTAAGTAGCTAACATCTTCATTTTGTCTTTTAATCTAAATAAAAGACTTTAAATATATAAAGTATTGAATTTTCTACCATCAATGCCATCTACATTATGAATCAATTATTTGAATAATTTGAATGATCTGGGTCCAACTCAAAATATAGAGACATCTGTTCATTTTCTCGACTCAAAGCTCTCATTGGCTTTTCAAAAGGTTCTAGGGGCACCTGGGTGGCTCAGTTGGACAAGCGTCCAACTTTGGATCAGGTCATGATCTCACAGTTCATGGGTTCGAGCCCCACATCGGGCTCTGTGCTGACAGCTCCGAGCTTGGAGCCTGCTTTCAGATTCTGTGTCTTCCTCTCTCTCTGTTTCTCTCTCTCTCTTTCTCTCTCTCTCCCCCCCCCCCAAAATAAACATTAAAAAAAATTAAAGGTTCTAGAACTCAAAGAATCCTTGGGAGGAGAAGAAAGAACAGAAGTAAGAAGAGGAAGAGGAGAAATGGCATTTATGGAAGGCAGCATGTGGGACAGAGTTGTGTTAGTAATCTTATCTGAATGATCTCATCAAATCACACAATTCCCTGAGTTAAATATTATTATTCTCATATTCACAGGCAAGCAAAAGGAGCTTTAGATCTTGTCCAAATTCACATTAATAGTCAGAAGTGTCTAACTATACAGCCAAAACAATAGTGCACGGTACTATACTTCCCTGGTGCAAGCCAAAACGGTTTAAAGGCCACTTGCCCACAAAGATGGAAATGACAGAGTTCTAGCAACAATTTAAAAAACAAGGAAAAGGAAAAAAAAATTTAAACAGCCAAGAAGGCACTGACAAAACTTAATAAATTATTCATTCATTTTTTTAAAGGTGCTTAATTTACATTCTGTGAATTACCTAAGCCATGGAAATATCTGGCCTTATACATACCTCTGTGTTATTTTTGATTGCTGTTCTAAAAAAATTTTTTTTAATTTGATTAAAACAATGTAAAAGCCACAAAGAAAATCTGTTTCAATTCTGAAGCCTGAGTCAGTTAAATCCTGGTGACTCAAATGGCAAGACTTAATTAGAACTCAGAGTTCTGGACTTATTGTTAATTACTCCTACCCTTGGGAATTTCTAACATTCATAAAACTTGGGCTAAAAATCATGGAAACAGCAACAGTAGTGTAAGAACAGCTAAAGAAAATGAGTGCATTTGGAAAACCTTATCAAAAGAGGAAAATGTTCTTTCCTTTCATCAACTCAGGGAATTCTAGCAAACTGCCAACTTACATGTTTTCACTATAATTATTTCTTTCAGTTGGGCTCACTGCATCTCCCATTGATTAAACTGTTGGCATGCTTACAAGATTGTGAAATCAAGGCCTATCTCTGTTGCTAAAGTTTACAATCAAAGGAACAGAAGCAAAAATAACCTTCATCACACAGGACTGGAAAATTCAGGGAAGACCTGAAGACCATTATGAAACCCTAGAGTGAAGCGTTTGTTGCAGAGGAAGGGATGGCAATGAGACAGATATTGGTATTTGGACTTCAAAGGTCTGGAGCCATTAAACACATACCCTTCTCTGCTGTATTATGAATACTGATAGCCACTTAGGTCCATTCTTTTACAGAAGTACATTCTGCCTTTTGGAAGGAAAACAATGATTTTCCGCTCACTGAATTAATCACGGCACACTTTGAAACCAGGAGCACTCATAATCATGTTATCATCAGAGACAACACAGAGCGTTGGAAATAATTAGTTCCCTGATACAGCTCCATGAAACTGATAAATTCTCTGTGCCATATAAGCACATCCAAAACGACTTGACTGAGTCATCTCCCAGGCTATATTCTGTCCCTCTCTAAGGGAATTATTGCTGTCTTAGAAGTGATGACTTTTAATCCTTATAGTAAATGTAAGAGACATGAAAGTCTCCTGCCAGCAATGAGTTTTTTGGTGTGTTACAGCCATCATTAACTTGAAAGCTGAACACAGAATCCATGTAGACTGAACTACCTCATTCATTACAATATTTGAATGGGAAAGTGGTTGCAAAATTCTTCACACAGAGCTTACTACACAATAAAAAAATTCAACAAATCTTGGCTATTATTTGACTACTGTTAGTTTTTCACAGCCCTCCCTTTGCATTAACCCTTGAAAGAAACACATTTGTGAAATCATAGGTAGAGACAACTAAATCTTGAGATGTCTATCAGCTTACAGGCCAAACTAGCATAATAAGGAGAGCAGGACTTTTTTTTTCTAATAATAAAGGGGAAAAAGAATCTAAGAAGATTTCACAGACTCTCTTCCTGATTCATTTCAGTGCTTAATAACCCTGTCAGGAAATTTCTCAATTATTCCAACCTACCTACCTCATACTGCAATTTAAGTGTATTTCCTCTTGTTCTGGCTTCAGTGGAGATAGAGAACAGATGGTCACTATCCGTTGCATAATAATAACTTTTAAAATGTTTTATGGATTCAAAGACTTAACAAATCTTTCATTGATTATTTTCTTCACCTCGACAAATAAGTCTAGTGCATTAAACACTATCATTAGCATGGGGCACCTGAGTGGCTCAGTCGGTTAAGCTTCTGACTTTGAGGTCATGATCTTGTGATCCAGGAGTTTGAGCCCCACATCGGGCTCTGTGCTGACAGCTCAGAGCCTGGATCCTGCTTCGGATTCTGTGTCTGCCTCTGTCTCTGCCTCTCCCCCTCTTGCACTTTGTTCTCTCTCTCTCAAAAATAAATAAATAAACACTAAAGAAAAATTTAAACACCAGTAGCACTATGTTTGAATACAGAAGACAAGTGCTAAAAATCAAGGAAAACGCATCCATCATTATTAATGTGCACAAAACATCCTCAAATTTGGCTATTTTGAGCAGAAATCTGCATACACCACCCATCAGCAGGACAGCAAGTGCTTTCTTTGAAAATCTCTTTGAAGAAGAGATTTCTAGGAACAAAATACAAAATAAAATCAAGAAAATTCTCAAGTAACCAGCAGCAGAAGAATTTCTGCAAACAAATGAAAGTAATTGGGATCAGTTTTGCCATTTTTTTTACTTATGTTCGATTTAAGAGGGATCTGAATAGTATAGGACTAATTTCCTTACGCTAATATAAACTTCAGAACAAATTATAAAGATTTATATTTTAAAGAAACAACAACAAAATTATATATAAGAAATAACACACACTGGGGCGATTGGGTGGCTTAGTCAGTTAAGCATCCGACTCTTGACTTTGAAACTCAGGTCATAATTTCATGAATTGTGGGTTCGAGCCCCATGTCAGGCTCCACACTGACAGAGTGGAGATTGCTTGGGATTCTCTGTCCCTCTCTCTCTCTCTGCCCCTTTCCCTGACTCGTGCTCTCTATCTCAAAACAAATAAACTTAAACAAAAATAAAACAACACAAAACATCAAATAAACTTTGATAAGACTGATGAGAAAAGCAGACAACAGTTAACTCTGTTGACAAACTTGAGAACACATCAAGGTCTGAGTAGATAAAAACAGAAATTTTTACTGAAAAGTATCATGTCTAAAACATGAACAGTTAGTGCATTTTGGCATCTATTTTAAGAGTGAAAGAAAGATTTCTGGCATCAAAAGGACAGTTCACTTATCTGCATCTTCAGGAATTGAATTTTGTCGTTTTGATTGTCATTTTGTGGTTCTCTTTTTGTACGTTTGTTTTTCCCCCATTGAATTTGTTTTTGACAGCCTCTCTGTCTCTTTCTCCCACCTTCAAACATTCCCCGAAACTTCTGAGCTTTAAAAAAATATTCCATTATTAAAATCACATTCTGGGGCGCCTGAGTGGCTCAGTCGGTTAAGCGTCCGACTTCAGCTCAGGTCACGATCTCGCGGTCCGTGAGTTCGAGCCCCGCGTCGGGCTCTGGGCTGATGGCTCGGAGCCTGGAGCCTGCTTCCAATTCTGTGTCTCCCTCTCTCTCTGCCCCTCCCCTGTTCATGCTCTGTCTCTCTGTCTCAAAAATAAATAAACATTAAAAAAAATTTAAAAAATATATTAAAATCACATCCTATCACTATTAACCAATCCCTTATATTTTGGAAATTATAAGAACTCAGTCTAAAAAAGTGTGGATAGTTTTTTGTCTCCGTCAGGCTCTGGGATATAGTATTGATGCTTTACAAGTCTGATCTCATTTTCACAAGAATTAGACAAATGTGTACACAGAACAGAGCATCACACATTTTCCTGACTTGTTTTTCTACAGATATATATGCACCCAAATCCAAAATGCCGTTTCTTAGGAAATATTCTATTAAAATTAAGCTTGTTCATTTCCAGGAAAACTTAATCCACTTGTTGATTCTGTTGTGGATCATTTTACAAAGTAACTTAAAAATCTAATTTATTTAAATGGAAGTTAAATTCATTTCTAAAAAACAAATATATCCTCTCATTTAAATAAATATCCGTCTCACATGTATGAGAGATTTGTTATTAAGAACCCACAGGACCAACATATCTATGTTTTTGCTCACAGAATATGTCAACTTTTTCCTAATTCCTGCATATTTTTCTCTTTGAGTTGTCCTATAACCATACTATGTAAAAGTAGATAACAGGCAAACTATGTCAAAATCTTATTTTATTCTAGATAGAATTAAAAATTAACTCTCAAGGAGTCTTCTTTCAAATCCCAGATTACATTATACCTTCCTTTTGAATATCTTCATGATACACTGAACTTCTCCTTCAATATAAATAACATGGCTTTAATGTTTTTTTTAAATTACTTTGTAAAATTAGTTTTTTAATCTCTCCCCTAGAAGAACCCAGATTCCATGGGGTTGAGAACCATGTCTCTCTTATTCACAAGTATACTGCTGCATAAAGTAGGCACTCAAATATTTATTCTATGAATTCATGAATTTTAAGGTTCTGATATCTAGTTAAAATTGGGAATAATCTTCTACGGCTCTAATAAATAGCATTTAAAAATTTTTATCTACTGCACTAAAACCAAATTCCTCTGGACCACTGATATTTACTATTTCAGTTGTATTGTTGAACCCAATGCCAGTAAGAATACAGAAAGTAAGGATAGTTTTGTCTAGTTCTTTAAACATTTCTATAAATGACAGAAACTATCCTGATGGTCTATTTTATTTTCAATAATTAAAAATGGTTGGATGACAGTTCTATGATAGAATAGAATTATTCCATTAAGCACTGTACTATAAAATGATTTTGTGGTGCTAATCATATCCCTGGAGATGGTTATATAAAGAAACATCTTCAGTAAATTAACAGAAAACAGATGCTTCTCTTGCCCTTACATGTCAGAATTGTAAAGGCATTCTATTATATAAATTGTGTATCAATTTATGTTCATTGTATCCATGACAGTGTAAAACTAATTATGGGGCAAATCCCTGGAGCTCATTAGCTTTCATTTTTCCTTTAGGACCAATTACATAAAGAAAATGAGCTCCCATAAATATTTTTGGCTCATCTCATCTCTCATTTGGTTTTAGTGAACATGAATATTTACTTTACTTGGACTTGTCAGCTTTGAACAAGGTGTCCTGCTTCCAAAAATATTTACTTGGATTCTGGCCCACTGACAAAAAAAAAAAACAAAAAACAAAAAAACAAAAAAAACAGACATCAGAAATCAGCCCAGATAATACAGTTAAGCCAAAACTTATCTGACTGTCAGTCAGAGGACAACTCATGTAGAGTAAGATCCACAAAATGTTTCTTTCTGGTTCTTTAAACTCAGACAGTGCTGTAAAAGTGCTGTAAAAGTTCCAACATTTGCTGGGACAGAGACCTAATGTTCTAATTCTACTGAAACATATTAACGGGCCATCCTTTCTCATCAATACTAGTTAATGAATCCAAAGAGAGACGTTTATCACATGGAGTGATCACAATTATAGCAATCTTAATACTTCTAATTTGCTTAACATAAAAATAAGAAGCACCCAAGATACTTAACTAAATTTGTCTGAAGAGCAATAGGAGTATGTATGTTTCCTTGACAACTCCAATAAAACCTTCAAAAGCAATGCAATCTGAATCATCAGCGGCTTCAATTGTTTAATACACAGTAAAAGGCTTCACTAGCCTCTCCAGTGAATGACTTGACAAAATAAAACTCTCGATTTGCACCATATTACATGGTATATTAGGCAGAGAATGCCAAGAGCAGAAGGCAATCATCAGATGTGGGATCCGTGAAGCAAATTTACTGGAACTGTTAGTAAATTTACTGGATCATCGCTTGTGGAATTCCACATAAATCGCGCAGGTCACTGTGTTTAGAAAAACGGTGTAGCTGCCTAAATGCAATGTCAAAGAATGACAACAGAATGCTCCCTGATACTGCTTTTGCTGAGAATGGCTTGCCTTTGCTTCAGCATTTCCTTTCAGGTCCAGACAAATATGATTCAATCCTTTTTTAAATAAAAGGCATGGCATAGCTTTTCAAAACCAGTCATAGAAAATGGCTTTTGGAAAGCCAAATAGAGAATATACTTCTACTTGCATCCATTAGTACACAGCTACCACAGATTGTAGTCCTACATCTAATTTCAATCTGTTTTTCAGCCAAATGTGCTTATGAACAGCAAATACCCAACAGTAGAAAGTTGCTGCCATCTACAGGCTTCTTAGAACTTTATCCTAAATATTTAAACACTTTTCTGAAATCAAAGGACCAAGAACCTCCATGGTAAACATATTCAACGCCGGAGCCTATAGTTGCCTAAAAAAAGAATAAATGAGAAAGATCCCTGTTGGAATCCTGGATGATCTCTGAAACTTCTTCATATTAGCTGGACTTTATCTTTTAAACCAGGATACATTTAATTTTTTTAAGCATTTAAAACCTAAAATAATTTTAGTAAATTAACTCTCTTATCTCAAGTAACATATAAACAGCAATAAATACTTCTGATTACTTTATATTTTCACATAAGTCTTAATCATCATCCAATTAATTGGTTTCCTCTTATAATCACTTAATCAGTAACTTATAAATTACTATTAAATGCAATGTGGCAAAATGATTAATAGAATCTGTGTTCAAAGAACTCATCTTTAAATTCTTACTCTACAACTTATCAGTGGTAGAACATTAGATAAGTACCTTGACATCCCTGTGCCTCAGTGTCTTCATCATTAAAGTGGAAAGAATACATACTCTATAAGAGTATTGTAACATTTTTTTTTAATGCACTGGGGCGCCTGGGTGGCTCAGTCAGTCTAGCATCTGACTCATGGTTTCGGCTCAGGGCATGATCTCACAGTTTGTGGGATGGAGCCCAGCCTTGGGCTCTGTGCTGGGTATGGAGCCTACTTAAGATTCTCTGTCTCCCTCTCTCTCTCTGCCCTTCCCCCGCTTATTCATGTACCCTCTCTCTCTCAAAACAAATAAATATTTTTTTAAAAAGTTTCAGAAATGATTCAACAACTTTCCAAGGCAACACAGGAAGAAATCAACAAAACTAAGATTCAGATACAAGTTTAGGGACACCTGGGTGGCTCAGTAGGGTGTTTGACTCTTGGTTTCTGCTCAAGTCATGATCTCATGGGTGGTGAGATTGAGTCCCATGTAGGGCTCTGTGCTGACAGCATGGAACCTGCCTGGGATTCTCTCTCTCTCTCCCTCTCTCTGCCCCTTCCCCACTCACGTTCTATCTCTGTTCCTCAAAATAAATAAATAAACTAAAAATAAAGCACTAGGACACCAATAACAGTCATAGGCATTTAGCTCATTAAATGTTAGCCTTATCATAATAAATATTATTATCATAGTAGAAGTTACACATGCAAAAGTAAGAAATGGAATTTATTACTTTATTATCTCTCTGTGTATATGTAAATTTGTGTATTTTATATTTGTAGGTAGTATGTGCATTCCCATATGTCAACATAGCAGGTAAAGCCAAAGTATTTATCTCAATGGTTCTCAAACCTAGATGAGATTGGAATCTCCTTGGGAGCTATAAAAAATTATAAATGTCTCAACTTCATTCCTAGAGATTGTAAGGTTAATTTCTTCAAAGCTCCTCAAGTGATACTAATGTATGGCCAAAGTTGAGAACCAGTGTTATATATCCAGTTACGTGTTTTTATTATATAAAATAATGAAAATTTAAATATGGATGAATTCTCTCAACTATGCTCATGATATGAAAATTTGTTATGATATTCATCAACTGCATAGCAACTTCTATTATGACATGTTTACTCCCTTTCAGCTATGTCTATGTTGAAATTTATTTATAAAATAAACCATTTTCATAGATATTAGCAGACTTCGCCAGTGTGTTGAAAAGATAAATCATATTTGTTTTTAACTATAAGCAACACCACCAGTGAGGAATCTATAATTAAAGTATACCCAATCATTTGGCTAAGACATTTAAATTTGTTAGTTTGTAGTTTAAAAAATATATTTCTATAAGCCTGATTCTTTAGTAAGTTACTCTGGGCAAACTGGAGTAAAGACTAAAGAATTTCATATTTGTAATCTGATAACAAAGCAGACAAGATAGATGAAAAGGAAGAAGTCATTATAGCCCACAGAAGTTAGCATTTTACCTTTCTATAAGTATATATTTAATTTTTAGATCACAAGATAATATTTACAGAGACTGTGTCTTATCTTGATTAGGTAGCAAAGAATCAACACAAATGTTTATTAATTTTAAAAAATAGCTGCAGGTTTATGTTTCTTTATTCATTGCCTTGTAATAATTACTCAGAATATAAAGATTGTATGTACTATAACTGGATATCTTAATTCTAACAACTTCAGAATAAATAAAATCATATCCTATTTACACTATGCATATGCAAATATAGTACCAAATAAGTATCTTTCAGTAGCAACCTTAATCTTTTTTTTTTTAATGTTTATACATTTTGAGAGAGACAGAGACTGTGAGCAGGGGAGTGGCAGAGAGAGAGGGAGAGAAAGAGAATCTCAAACAGGGCTCCATGCTGTCAGCACAGAGCCCAACATGGGGCTCAATCTCCCAAACTGTGAGGTCATGACCTGAGCCGAAATCCAGTCAGACACTTAACTGACTGAGCCACCCAAGCACCCCAATAGCAACCTTAATCATAAAGTGAAGAATTTTAGCAGATGATTTAGTATTTGCAATGCAGTGCTCACCTAACAAATACTGCCATATTTTTAGAGTGTAAACAGATGCTTCCCTACTTCTTCCTAGAGCATCTATCCTCATATGGTTTATTTAGTTTTTTTACATATTAATTCAGACATAAAAATTATAAAAATGAAAATATTTCATTCAAAGTAGCAAATAAAACAGCACAGGGAGAAAGTAGGCTTCTCAAATGTGAGCAAACTATGAAGCATGGCATAATTACTTACATTCCTTGTGAATTTAATGCACTAAATACACATACACATACAAACAAGTTATAAGTATTATAGAATAGGTCTATAATCTAAACTAGATGGACAATAGAGGGAGAATTTGCCATAATAATAATAATAATAATAATAATAATAAACCTACCTCTGTTCTTTAAACAGCTTAATGCTACAAACTGTGAAAAGCTAAAACCAATAAAAAACTGACTCAAAGTGTCAAAAGCATCATAATGTCTAATAATATTATAAATATTTATAAATAAAAAAGATGAAATAGCTATAATCTTGACTATACATAAATCCATATGATAACAGAGATTAGGCAGAGTCATTCCAGTGTTGGAATGATAGAATTTTAGGGATCCAGTTATAATAAAGACCACCTAATCCAGAACTTCCTAATCTTTTAGAGGTATACCCTTTTTTAAGAAACAATAATGATAGCTAATAATTGGATAAATATATTGGAGACTTATCACATGCCAGGTACTTTTCTGTGTGTGTTATAAGGTACTATTATTTCTCAGCTTTTTAGAGGAAGAATATGAGTAACAGGAAGGTTAAGTAACTTGCCAACTATTTCCCAGCCTGGCCAGAATCCAAACCCAAGGAGTCAGCTTCAAAGCCCAGACTGGCATTCACTACAAGATATGACAGTAATAACCAAAAATATGTCCTCTCCCAATATTTCAATTTTAAAAATAGCTTTTTAATTTTTCCAAGTATAATCATATACCTTTTTTTTAATTTTATTTTTTATTTTTTAAAATTTACATCCAAATTAGTTAGCATGTAGTGAAACAATGATTTCAGGTATACCTTTTGAGGGGCAACTGGGTGGCTCAGTTGGTTAAGCGTCCGACTCTTGCTTCTGGCTCAGGTCACGATCTTACGGTTCATGAGATCAAGCCCTACCTAGGGCTCTGCACCAACAGCGCAGAGCCTGCTTGGGATTCTCTCTCTCCTTCTCTCTCTGCCTCTCCCTAACTTATGATCACTCTTTCTTCTTCTTGAAAATAAACATTAAAAAAATTTTAAAGATTTAATATACCTTTTGAAACAATTACACACATTACACACATACAAGATTCTGAACTCCTCCCTACTCTCTAGGTTGAAAATCATGACTCTTGTCCAACTTTCCTATTTTATAGACTCATGCCTTTAAGAATATTTCTTAAACACCAATATTGGGTGATGAGCCAAATACAATCCTCTCCTCGATGATAGTTTCAAAAATAATTGTACAAACAAGTAAAAGGTATTAAATTTAATAAAAGATGAGTAAGTACCTGATAATTTAAAAACTATTGGAAGGCTTCCTGATAGAAGTAGTATATTAAATTCCAAAGAATGTGTTGGTTTTAGATAAATTTAAATGGTTAATAAAGATGTTCCAAGTATAAGGAAATTATGAGCAAGAGGGCAGAGATAAAAAAAAAAAAGTACATGATGAACAGGAAACAGAATCCAGTTGACCAGAAACAAAAAGTATATAAATGCATATAGGAAGAAAGATGCAATATGGAAGGTAGAGGAAGAAGTTCTGGGAAGTTAGACAATTCTGTAAACAAGGTTGTTTGAGGTGGGTGGACATAACAAGACGAGAGTTCAGTTTTAGACAGGTAAATCTGGTGGCAATGTATAAAATAAATTGGTATGCTGATGAGATACACCTTGCAAGAGAACTATAAGAATGTCAGTGGAAATGCAGTGGATGGAAGGAATAGAATCCATACATTTTGAGGAACAAGTGAGCTACAGGAGTCTAAGAGAACATGAGTGGATGCGAAAAATGACTGTGAAGATGAAGCATCATCAACAAAAATAGTAAACACAGGGGGACATCAGATATGGGAAGGTAGACCATAATTTCAGTTTGAAACTCTCAATCTGAAAGGTCAGAACAGTCAAAGGAAGATATCTAACAGACATTTAAAAAATATTGCATTAAGGGGCGCCTGGGTGGCGCAGTCGGTTAAGCGTCCGACTTCAGCCAGGTCACGATCTCGCGGTCCGTGAGTTCGAGCCCCGCGTCAGGCTCTGGGCTGATGGCTAGGAGCCTGGAGCCTGTTTCCGATTCTGTGTCTCCCTCTCTCTCTGCCCCTCCCCCGTTCATGCTCTGTCTCTCTCTGTCCCAAAAATAAATAAAAAAACGTTGAAAAAAAAAAATAAAGAAAAAAAAATATTGCATTAAAATTTAAGAGCAAAACCAGGTTTGGAGACACAAATATGAGTGTTATCTTATATCGACTGCAGATTTTGTTATAAAATTGGATGTAAGAGGATGCCAAGACAGAGTACAGACTGAGAAGAATAAAGAATTAAAGCAGATCTTGGGAAACATCTACATTGAAAAGGACAAGCGAAGGAGTAAAAAGAAAAAAGTAGTCACCAAGGAGGGCAGAAATTCAGGCAAGTTGTAATTAGGAAATTAAGGGTGGGAAGAGTTTCAAAAAAAGTATGTAGTAGATGATAACAAATGTTACAGGTAGGTCAAAGGCGGTAAAGTCTGAGAAAGTCCATTGGGTTTGTTAATAAATCAATGATGCCCTTCAAAAAAGCATTTGTGGTAGGCAGAATAATGGCTCCTGAAAGATGTCCATATCGAAATCCCTGGAACCTGTGAAAATGTTACCGTACATGGCAAAAGAGACTTTGCAGATGTGATTTAAGATTTTGAGATGGGGAGACTATCCTGCATTATTCAGGTGGATCTGTATGTAACTGCCAGGTCCTCACAAGTAAGAGGAAAGAAGGAAAGCAAGCAGACGTGATGATGGAAGAAAAGTCTGGAGTGATGGGATGGCCTGCTCTGGGGACCTTGGGGGACACAAGAAAGGAATGCAGGTGGCCTCTAGAAACTGGAAAGGCAAGGAAACCTCTTCTCCCCAAGGACCTCTAGAAGGAGCTAGCCCTGTGAGCATCTTGATTTGAGCCCATTTCATACTTCTGACTTCCAAAACTGTAAGATAATAAACGTGTGTGATCTTAAGCCACTAAGTTTGTAGTAATTTTCTATAACAGAAACAAGAAATTAATACTTTCAGTTAAGGGGTTAAATTAATCTCTACTCTTCATGTCAACACTTGAGTCTAGAGTTAAGAAACCTGATATCAGGTCCCAAGAATACAAATTACTTAACTTATCCATGCTTCAATTTCTTTGTCTGTAAAGTGAGAGTAATAAAAGTAGAATCATTGGGAGTATATAAACACATAAATGAGATGACACATGTGAAATATTTAGATTAGTGTCCAGCACATAGCATGGACTCAATAAATGTGAATTATTGTTATATCAGATGATGAAGAATTAAGGGATATCCTAGGCAGTGTGAAGCAGTAAGACAGAGAAACCTATTGAAAGTGGAAACCTGCTTCGAACAGATCCAAGTCATATTCTCATTTGTGTTGTTCCCCAGTCCAATAGCACTTTTGCACTATATCACATTATTTGTGGCAGACACTGATAATTGTCCCTTTCACTTTAGTAATAGAACCCCTGCCTTTTTTCCTAGCACAAGGTCACACAACTAGATACTCTTTTTCATTGTTCCTTATACTGAGATGTCCCCATGTGACTACATTCAATCAGTAGAATACGGATAAAACTGAAATATGCCAGTTGTGGGTCACTCTTCTAAAAGGAAGATGTTTGATCTCTACTTTCTCCTTCCCTGTCCCAAAGGCTAGGACACAGACAAAGTGCTGGCAAATCAGCTCCAGTCATGTGAGAGAAGACATCATCCTAACAGATAGTGGACAATAAAATGAAAGGAAATTCGATTCCTAGATTACCTCATTGAACAGGGCTAACTACTGCCTTGGTCCATCCACCTACTTCTGGACTGTTATATAAGAGAGAATCAACCTCTATTTTGTCTGAGCTACCTAATTTATTCTCTACATACTTATACTGTTCCTATAAATAAATTAATGAAATAGAAGAGAAAAGGGAATTTAGAGTAAAAATGGAAGAACCTAAGGCTTCAAAATGATAAATCTTATCATTACTCTAGGAAAAGATTAGAAATCTTTTTGAATATTTAATAAAAATATTAATAATAACTTTAATTGCAAATATATTATGTTCCAGTAACTAGGCTAAGTTTTTTTCTTATATTGTCCCATTTCAGCTCTACTATATTTCTATAAGGATAGTCCTAATACATCCCCATTTTCAGATAAGAAAGATCAGTCAATGATATTAACTAAATTGCCCAAGGTCACGTGTAGAAAGTGATGGAGTTTGGATTTTAACCAAGGTTGGCCTAATTCTACAACCCCAGAGCTTAATCACTATATATCTTGCCACTTATGCAAGAATAGTACACAACAACTGAGCATTTGGGTTTCAGTTATGGTACTAAGATTCTCCATCGCATACACTTTTATATTATATCCAAGCAGTCATGATTTTTTTATTTCTACTGGAAAACATTTTACATGACTTCTTCTTTTACCTAAACTTTATGGGTGTCTGGATGTATTTTTAATTGGAAACGTAAATCTGAGCTACACATCTTATGCACACACAGATACATAAATACATCAAAACTGTCAAGGAGTTAATAGTGGGGCTGGCCAGATTGAATTGCAAACAGAAAGTGAGGGAACATCTGTACAGGATTTAGAATCTAAGCTTGTAATCTGCTGCTTGTTGAAAGGAGTCAATATTAAGCAAATTATAATTTCAAATTATTATATATTCCTCAAATAGGCATTCTTCAATCAGTTACTAAAGATTATTTCTGGAAATTGAAGCCTATCTCCTAATTACATGTTTTTTGATCTTGAATGAGACTTCTCAAAAAAATAAGATTGTAGTTTTGTTTAAAGACTACCCAGAAATTTCAGTCCTTTTTCTAAAGCTTATTATTTCCTTTCAGTAGAATATATATAGTTGGACATGAGTAAATACCACTCATGAGATTTGATTTCTAGACCAGCAGTCAGTTTAGGAAAGGACAGCAAAACCTGACTGTGAATATGCTATTGATACTTGGACCACTTTTTAGGAATATAAAAATTCTGCCATTAAGTTCTGCCATCTCATTAAAACCATATAACATATTCCAGATGGGCTGCATATTTAGTGCTTAGTACGAGATTCAATAGGACTCAAGTCTAGGCCCAGGGAGAGAGGTATTTATATACAGATAATTTCAGATTTACAATCAAAGCTTTGTTACTGCCATACAGTGAATGTCCGTGTGCCCCAAAATTCATATGATGACACCTAATCTTCAACATGAGGATATTCAGGAAGTGATTAGATCAGATCATGAGGGCAGAGCCTTCATGAATGGGACTAATGCCCTCATAAAAAAGAACCCAGGAACTCCCTTGCCCCTCTGCCATGTGAGGACACAATGAGAAGACAGCCATCTTATAAGCCAGGAAGCAAAAGCACAGACACTGTCATGGTGAAGCTCTCAATCTATTGGCGGGGAGGGTTAATTTCTAATCAAAGCACTATGAATAAATGTTAAATCAGAGCTATGAAAGGTTTTATGATGGAAATACACCATTATGATAGTTTAAAACATGAAGACATGATAGTACCCACGATATCAGATAGAACTTCTCTAAGCAAGAAATGTATACGCTATATCTTGGAAAATTAAGGGAAGTTACCAAAGGGATGAAGAGTCTGCAGGTGGTGGGACTGTACGCAAGAAAACACTCAAGAAACTAAAAGAAAGCCATGTGGAGCTTGGGGCAAGATGAGGTTGAAGAGGCAGGCCGAGCCAGAATTGGCAGGGTTTTATACACCATGCAAATGATTTTAATCACTGCCTTAGGAAGAAAAGGACACCAATGAAAGTTTTTAACCAAGAAATGACAGGGTGACATAACAATATTCTTGCTGCACCATTAAATTTGAAGGATAATGAGAATGGATAATGGGACAGCAGTCTGAAGGTCTGTCTGTTCAAGTCCTCCAAGAAGCAGATGCCAAGATAGAATTAGAAGTGCAAGGAATTTATTGAGGGTAATGCACATGAGCAATAAAAAATAGAAGGAGATGGATTACCCAGGGAAAGATTTTAGACTACAACACAAGTCTGAAATCTGAAAAAGAGAAATTTCAGCAAGAAGGATTAGGTAGGAGGAACCTCACACTGCTAAGCAGCTTTGACAGTCTCACTCAGTCCAACAAAGAGCTTCAGTGAAAAGATTGTTCACAGAGGAGTTCCACACTGGCCATAACAGACTAAGTCCAACCACCCCTTCTGTGATTAGCCATTGTCTGGGACTGCTAGAGAAGTATGTGACCTCGGCTCATAATCTGAGGCCATTCTTAGAGGCAATAGCAGTTAACTATACTCTTTATGGTTGGTTCTCTCCTAAAGTGAAATCTGAGAGTGCCTCTGTCATGGTAAAGAGTTGACTTAAAAATCCAGGCAAGAGATAAGGTAGGTGGTGGTAAAGATAGAGATGAAGCAAAATGATAGATTGAAGAAATATCTAAGAGGAATGCAAATGAGTGTGAAAGAAAGGGCAGCATTAAGAAAGCTTTTGGGTTTCTGGTTTGCACAACTTGGCCAATGGTACTTTATTCTCTGAGACACAGAATCCTGAAAAATGGTCTAGGTATGTGTGTGTGTGTGTGTGTGTGTGTGTGTGTGTGTGTGTGTGGTTATGGTGGGGATGCTAAGGGAAGATCATAAATTTGATTTTTTTAATGTTTATTTAGAGAGAGAGTGAGAGAGAGAGAGAATGCCAAGCAGGCTCCATGCTGTCAACACAAAGCCCAATGCTGGGCTTGAGCTCAAAACCCTGAGATCATGACCTGAGCCAAAAGGGAGTTGGATGACTAACCAATTGAGCCACCCAAGTGCCCCAGATTATTAATTTGATTTTGAACATGTTGGAATCACATGCCTTTGAAGCATTCAAGCAAAGATGGTTGGTATATTAAGTCATAGGCAGATATGTGATTGATGGGGTTAAGTACAAGAGTAAAAACAGGAAAAGAACTAAAACGAAGCCTTGAAAAAGTTTGTAAATTGATGGACAGGGGAAAAAGCAAATAACATCAGTTAAATGTGAATTACTATTATGAGTTTTGCTTAAAATAAAGCATTTAAAAGCATATGCCATTGGGAATGTAAAGAGAGGGAAATGTCAAAGAAATGGCACTTCAACTAAGTGAAAGTAAACAGAAGTTTTGCCTCTCATTGTCTTCACAAAATTGTCAAAATCAAAGGAGAATCAGCCCCAAGAGCAAAACTGCCCAAAAAAAAACCCCCCAAAAAAACAAAAAACAAAAAGCTGTCCATGCCTTTTCTGGAAAGTGAAGGGGCAGAAAGCCTTCCTCAGTTTGTAGGAAGAATAGGAACTCAAGTTTCCAGTGGTAAATGCTAACTAGCTGCTGACAAGTAAAGAGTTTCGCCAGGGAAATGTAGATATGACTTTTCTTTCTTCTTCTTTTTTTTTAATTCTTCCAATGATTCAATATGAGAAAATCTGGGTGGAGGCTTTGAGACACCCAGATAGTCCTAAAGCCAAAGAAATGAATAAATGTGACCTAGAAAATTTAGTAGCAAATTAGGATTCAGTGCATCTCCTGAAACCAAGGAAACATCCCTTGAGATTCCCAGAACTTGAGGCAAATTATATTTTGAAGAGGAAAATATGTTAAACTTGATTTCAAGACACGCCCCTTTGAAAAAATTCTGTTGGGTTAATAGCAGTATAGCATGATGACTGGTAAAGCAGTCGTGTCATACATGCTTTTTACTTAGTTATGTTACATGTGAAATGAAGTTTATAAAAAAGTCTCATCCTTCATTTTTATGTGCAATTATAAATGTGTTTGTTGTGTTTAAAACGGAGTTTCTGGCCATAAATATTCCTTGCTGGTAAGCATGTTTTTCTTTCCAAAAGTGCTTACCTCTAAAACATGACATGTTTTAGAACATATCAACAGATTCTGAAATGCACTGACTTAGAATTATATAATTCATAAGAGGTTGTATAACCAATCATCTAGTGAGTTACTGTATAACACTAATTGTAACTAATTTTAATATGGCTGATTAACTGCTGACCAGTAGTCATAGTGTCCATAGTGTAGTCATAGTACCCAATATTTTAGTTAGCATGCTAACCTGGCTCACCAAACCAAAACTAAGAATCAACTCCCTACATCTCTCCAGATGAGCTGGCTGCAGACAACCATACGCTGACCATAAAATGACACCAATACACTGTGAAGCATCATGAGTAGAGATCACACAACACTCTGGTTAGCAGTGAACAGTGGCCAAGACAGAAAGAGAGACGGACCAATCCTTGGACTAGAAGCTGTCCACCCCATTTCTCTTACTTGCTCACAGTTTCAGCTTAGCTTATAGAAAGGAATAAATAAATGAAAGCTGTGACTGCTAAGTGAGTGCTTATGGCCAATTTCTCTTCATGCTGCCTACACACTGACATCTGGAGCCTGACCTTAAAATGCTGTTTCTCAGAATAATGCATTAGGCAAAACTGGCTATGTGTATCTGGCCAAAGAAAGGGTGTGGGATGGGGGGGGGGGGGGGGGGGCGGAGAAAAAGAAAAGAGGGAGGAAGAGAGCCCCATATTAAACTTGTTTTCCCAACCTAAACAAAGCCTTGTTCTCCATCATCCCAGGAAAAGGGAAGTCATGCCAAATGCAAAGAAAAACAAACAAAAACAATTGCTAAACAAAAACAATGACTTATTGGCTATTTAAGGATCTTTAAAAAGGTGACTGTGACTATACATAATTTCATTTTGAGGGCTAACATTCTACCACCACCACTACTCTTTCCTATCAATATGTCTGCCACTAGATGTATACTGTACATCTGATTAAGTTATAAGGGAAGGTTAGAGGTATTAAATTCTGGCATTAAATTGTATTTTGTCACCAGGAATTGTCTCATTCTTTTTTCCACAGTTGTCATAGAATAGTTATTCCTTCTTGCTTAAATACTCACTCACTATTAATCATGGATCAACCAAATTCTAATTATAGTATTTGTGAAAATATAACTACAATCCCTATTAAAGAATAACCTTAAAGGTATGCTTTCCACTTTGTTCTAAATATCTTGCAAGCTGTAATGAGATTTTATTTAAAGTGTGGGAAGATAATATGACTTCATTAAGATAAGAGAACACAAGTCAATTGCCTGAGAAAGTTCTAAAGAAGTAAATAAATTTCTTTGTGAATAACCCAAAAGTCACAGAAATAATAACAGTGTGACAGACTGGAAGAGCCCAGGAATATGCTTCTAATATTGTTTTAATGTTATAAAATGATTTCAATGCAAAAAACTAAATGGATTTACAAAGATTATTTCAAGTACTTTAAAAGTATGTTGTAGGACCTTAATTTTAAGTGTTTATGAAAATACAGAATAAACTCCTCTAGATGCAAAAAAATAAAAGGAGGGAGGGAAGATGGCAAGGAAAGAAGGAAGGAAGGAAGGAAGGAAGGAAGGAAGGAAGGAAGGAAGGAAGGAAGAGAGGAAAGAAGGAAGGGAGGGAGGGAGGGAGGGAGGGAGGGAGGGAGGAAAGAAAAAGAAAGGAAAGAAAGGACAGAGGGAACCAGAAAAAAATCTAAATTCTTATTCAGAGAAAAAAATATTAACTTCTTAAATTGAATTGTTGTCACTTATAAACTGATTAAAGGAACCACTAAGGATTTTTATATTCCAAAAGATTGAGATACCCTAAACTTGTATCTTTCAGGTTTGGGGCAGTAGCCACACCAAAAATTAATAAAATATGGGCTTTCATGTAAGACTTCTCTATATTAGATATTGAACTTTACTGAGATAATAGAGAACATTTAAATCAATTTTTAATGACGAGAAGCTACCTCTATCTGAATGACCTCCAGATCTTGAGAAAATCTTATTTTATGGAATAGACATGTCATCAAAATGTTATTCATAAATCTTTTATTTTTTCTAATAGAATCATATTTCTCCACTAACTTATAATTTCAAACACACTTTGTCTTTATCCCAAGTCATTCTTCAATTGGCAGAAATGCCTGACAATTTGGCTTTCAGTTTCTCTGTCAAGAAGCTGTCCTATAGTAAATGATTTATAATTTTAGAACAAAAGAATAGATATCACTTTTAAAAAAAAAGAAAGAACCTTTGCAGCAAATATTTTTATGACACAAAGATTCATGTACCAGAATGGCAGTTGCAAAGAATACTCATCTTACCTTCCAAACTGTATTAGTTACACCGGGGTAGCCTCTGCTACCATGAGCAAATTAACCCCCAAGTAACAGTGGCCTAAGTTTTTGGTTTTTTTAATCACTTCTTGGTATTAGTTAGGGGAACACTTAAAAGCATCTCTCTTTCATGTGGTAACTCAGGGATTCAGGCTCTCTCCATCTCAGCTCACGGCTTCCAGGATTGCTGTGGCAGTAGAATACATAGCTAGAAGTTCTAAAGAACTCTTCCTGGTCAGGCCTGTAATTTGCATGCATCATTTCTGTCCATCATCAGAATTAGACACATGGTCTCCATCTAAGTGCAAAGGAAGCACACTGATATTTGGTGAGGTATTACTGTCTCAGCTACCATTTTTCACGAGTTATTATTTGCAGATGCACTTCAAAAAGAATAAGCAGCACAGTGGAATTCATGCTCTAATAGGTTTCCATTAAGTTTGTATGTATGCATGTTTGAATACACAGAAAATTACTAAACCATACCTTGCCTGATTGAACAGAAAAATTCTCCTTCTACAAGTTCTCATCTTCCCTCACACTTAAATTAATTGGAAACTTTCTCTCGTCCTCCATCTCTTTTTCTATCCCTTCTATCAACAGAAGCAGTTTCCCTTGTCTATTCTAAGCTAATCCGAGGTGTGATCTACCACAGTAGAAGTTAAATGCAGAAGTTAAAATGCAGGTGACAGAGAAGAGAAATATGGAAATCATTAATCACCACTCAACACTCAGTTGCCCAGTGCTAACAGTAAGTATTATAATCCAATGCTGATTTTGGGGACAAAATACTCAGCCTCCCTCCCAATCTCTCACTCTCTCTGGTCACAACAAAGGGAAAGACAAGCAAGAAATAGAAGTTTTAGGGTCCTGAGAGAAGTGAGAGTGTTTTCTGCTTTATAACAGTACCAGGGAAAAAGAGAACAAGACTCAAGAAATAAATGGCTTTATGGTACACGTAAGAAGAAATGTAGTCTTTCAAACAATCCCCATGTTCCAAATGTGGCAATGAAATACAGAGAGCTGACAAACAAACAGAAAGCTCCCTGTTTGGGAACATAGGATGTAATTTCTGGAACAGAGAAAAAGTCACTGCTGCCAAGTACACACACACACACACACACACACACACACACACACACACACACACAACTAGCTAAAACCCTGCAACTCTAGCATAAACCAGAGAGAGTAGTAACAAACACCAGGAGGGATAGAGATTACCTAATTCCAGCCCTAACTCCCTGCAACAGCAGAGATGAATGAAAATGCAAAATGCCAAGTGAGTGGTTTCATAGAAAATGAACAGTTAAAATCTGTGTTTATAAACTGGTTCATATCTACTATAGTTACATATAATCCTTTTAAAATATTTGTATACATGTAAACTCTAACAAGAAAGGAAAAGCAAAGATAAAATATGCTAACTTCTAGGGATTATGAATGAATTTTATTGTTAAAATGTCTTTTAACATGGTTTTAATATGCTAATGTGCACATTTACTCAAATTACAGATGACAATACAGCTGTAAAGCTCTCAAAGTAGTAGGACAATTTACTTTATTAAATTGAAAATGTATTGGCCAATACTTACTAGCAAAAATTAAATTACAGATAAATTAAATACTTAAGAGCAAATAAAAATTTCTTATATAGATCTGATTACATCTATTCTCTTTAGTAAAATTTCCAACGAAACAATATAACCATGTGAAAATGGTTATAACAAACCATTATAACAGTTATAAGATGGTTCTAACAGTTATAAAATGGTTATAACAAACAGTTTAACTGTTCGGTTAAAGCAAGACCTGAGCAGTGGAAGGAGTCCACAAGTCCTTGAAGAGGAATGACAGAGATATGAGCTGGAGGCAAGGATGCTGATCAATAAGCTATGCATTAAAAGCCCAAGGGTGGGGTGCCTGGGTGGCTCAGTCGGTTGAGTGTCTGACTTCGGCTCAGGTCACGATCTCACGGTCTGTGAGTTCAAGCCCCGCGTCGGGCTCTGGGCTGATGGCTCAGAGCCTGGAGCCTGCTTCAGATTCTGTGTCTCCCTCTCTCTCTGACCCTCCCCCGTTCATGCTCTGTCTCTCTCTGTCTCAAAAATAAATAAACTTAAAAAAAAAATTAAAAAAAAAAAAAAAGCCCAAGGGTAAAATATCCTGACCTTGTGGCTTCCAAGACCTTGGGGCTGACAAATCAAGAGCCACAGTTACAGATGTGCTTTCCTCTTCCACCTCTGTCCCAGAGTAACCCCTAAACTCATTTTAATACATTTGCATTGCAGTTATAGCCCCCCAGATGCAGAAAGCCTGCCTTGATGGTTCTGGTACAAACCTTTCAGGGTCAAAAACTCCCCCTCCCAACCTGTGGGAGGAGTTCCCCAATTGATCGAAGCAGCTTCCATTACAGACCACCCCACAGTACACCAGAGCTCCTCCCAGCCCAGAAGGCCACAACAAATATCCACTCCCTAAACAACCTAGGGCCAGTTCCACCTTGGGGAATCTGCCCACTCTCCCATCTTAGTGTGTACTTTTGCTTTAACACATTGCTTTGTGCTTGCTACTTTCTTTCTGGTTGTCTTCAAGCCTGTATTCAAGCCTTGATTCCCACTTAAATCTTCTCATGGGGAAACCAAGGACAGAGACCTCCATTTACACAATGCAGGCTCTCTCACCAGTAACATAACCTTCTCAAAGTTGACACCACTATTAAATTTCAAAAGCTAACTTTCCACAGGCTCCTGAGTGGTTCAGTTGGTTCAGCTCCCACTTCCGCTCAGGTCATGATCTCACAGTTATCTCAGGAATTTATGAGTTCAAGCCCTGAGTCCAGCTCTCTTCTGTCAGCATGGAACCCACTTCAGATACTCAGTCTCCCTCTCTCTCTGGCCTTTCCTCACTTGCACTCTCCCTCTGTCAAAAAATAAAGAAACTTTAAAAAAAAAAAAGCTAACTTTCAAACACTATTTAAATTCATGTTGATTTTTCCCTTATCTTTAATATCTGCCTTATGCCATAATTGATTCATGGCTGAATTAGGAAAATAAAATTTTTCTAATTTTGTTAACTATCTAAAATTGTTGATTTTATTCTTTTTTTAATGTTTATTTTTGAGAGAGAGCATGAGTAGGGGAAGGGCAGAGAGAGGGGGAAAGAGAGAATCCCAAGCAGGATCCAAAACAGGCTCCAGGCTCCAGGCTCCAAGCTGTCAGCACAGAGCCCAACGTGGGGCTTGAACCCATGGACTACAAGACCATGACCTGAGCTGAAGTTGGAAGCTTAACTGACTGAGCCACCCAGGTGCCCCTATTAATTTTATTTTTAAGGCATGCTTATATTTTGATCAACTCTAAAGCATTTGACTATCAAATAAATATTACCTACTGTGAAATAAGCAATAGGCAGTCTAGAGAATAAACAACATCATGAATATTGGGGCACAGAGAAAATCTGTACTGAACTGAGAATGGGTCTTTGGCCAATAGCAATAGTAATTTTTTTAATCAGTAGGAAAAACTACTTTATCCTTTGTTTTCCTAACAGTGGAGAAAAAGTAAAGCAAATGCATTGCTAGTTGGAACAGTAGTTTAGGTTCATGATGGAAGAACGTTGAGAAACCAATGACAAGCATGATTATTTCATGAGTATCTTCTTCAAGGGTCCTTTGGACTCCTCATTAAAGGTTGCTTCTGGAAGCTATGCTGAAACCTCAAAGTACTTTTCTCCACTAAAAGTGAAGGATTTTGTTGCCTGTCATAAATAATTTTGTTGCAACATATCATTTAGTAAGGTAAGTAAAATGTGGCTCCTTACTATCATTTAGTGAGGTAATGGTAAGTTATTAAAAGATGAAGACACCTTGTAATTTGAATTGCTTCCAGCTGAGCAGTCATCTTCTGGACATATGCTATGCAAATGCTACTCCTCTTCTTGAAATACTCTGCATTTAACTTTACGTCTCAAATTTTGACACTGAAACCAAAACAAACAAATTAAAAAAGCTTTTAAATAAAAATTATGCAAAGAAATAACAAATAAGGTAAGGTATTCTGCCTAACCAAACAAAATATAGTTTTTCATTATGGTTAATATTTGCCTGCACTTCAGTAAATTCCAAGGTAAATGTAATCTTTTAAGGTAGAAAAATGTCTTCCCATTATATGAAATTATAATAGAATCATAAGCAAATAATTCAATTTATCAAACATACTGATTGGTTATAAGCATGAGCTTTTCAGTCATACGGGCTCAGATTTGCATCCTGGTCCTATCACATTTTTTATGACCCCGGACAAAGCATGGGATTTCATTAGGCCTCAGTTCCTCATATGTAAAATGGGAAGAACAGTACCTAATTCACAAGGTAATTATGAAGTGTAATGAGAAAATAGTCTTAAACACTCATCATAGTACCTCGAACAGACTAAGCACAGAAAAGTGATTAGCTACGAATATCATAATTTATACTATTCGTGGTATCAAAAATCAAGTAAAGGAAGATCATTGTAAGCTTTGAAAATGCAGGCTTAGCAAAACCCCTTATCCTAAGAAGCTTTGAGGGAAAAAGGCACAAGAAATGATTTGATAGCATGTTATGTACAGGAGAAAAATTCTTTGTTCAGCATTGTGTTCTTATTTTACATACTTGGGAAGAAACCATTGTACTTCACAATTATATATTTAAAAAACTGCTCTTTTTGTTCAAAACTGCGTTTAAAATGTCAACCTTCCAAAAGCAAGCAGAAACTAGACAGACAATGGCCCATTGTAGAAGAGAAGCAAAAAAAGAGAAATCCACATGTGACTGAAATTTCTCCTTTTTTTAAGTTTGTTTGTTTTGAGAGAGAGACAAAGAGTGTGTGTGCCCATACATGGAAGAAGAAGCAGAGAAAAAATCCCAAGCAGGTTCAGCACTGCCAGTAGAGCCCTACAATGGGTCACAGAACTGTGAGATCACAACCTCAGCCAAAATCATGAGTCACCTGCTTAACCAACTGAGCCACTCAAGTGCCCTGACTGGATTTTCTCTTAAGGACACTCCTCATTTGTTCTGTGCATGGATGGGTTGAGTTCAAGCAGAAAGTAACAGTCTTACTTTGTTGAGGAGTGATAGGTCCAAGTTCCGGGTTGATTGAACAGATGAAATTGAAAGGTAAATCCCAGACTTGAGGGAACACAGAGGTATCAGCCCTAAACTCTGCATACAAATACCTGTTAAATATCTGGGATGAGTTCTAAATTTTAGAGTGTAAGTTGAGAATGTAAGGATCCAAATGGAAGACTAAAATGGTTTAGCATGTATTTCAGTAGATGTCTACTTCTGGAAAGACAAGGTTTGGAGTTCAAGTTCAACCACCTCAAAAGAGATTAGTTTTCCATCAAAATTCAAGAAGTGTGTAGCCTTACAAATAATGACTATATCCCAAAACTATGGGCTCTATTCTTGGATTAAAAATAAAATAAAATAGAGGTGGCTTGGTGGCTCAGTCAGTTAAACATCTGACTTTGGCTCAGGTCATGATCTCACAGTTCGTGAGTTAAAACCCTGAATCAGGCTCTCTGCTATCAGTGCAGAGCCCACTTTGGATCCTCAGTCTCCCTCTCTCTGCCCTTCCCCAACTCTTGTGCATGCAAGTGCACACTCTCTCTCTCTCAAAATAAATTATTTTTTTAAAATAATAAAATAAATGGGGCACCTGGGTGGCTCAATCGGTTGAGCAGCCGACTTTGGCTCAGGTCATGATCTGGTGGTCCATGGGTTCGAGCCCCGTGTCGGGCTCTGTGCTGACAGCTCAGAGCCTGGAGCCTGCTTCAGATTCTGTGTCTCCCTCTCTCTCTGCCCCTACCCCACTCACACTCTGTCTCTCTCTCTCTCTCTCTCTCTCTCTGTCAAAAATATAAACATTAAAAAAATTTTTTTAATAAAATAAAAACCATCCTAACAAGGACTAAACAAATCCTCCCCAGGATAAAGGTGACTTGCCAGTGGTTTAAATGCCTGTTAAAATTCAACACTGTTCGAAGCAAAAGAACACAGAACCAACTGTCCAACATATTACCAATAATGCTTAGCATTAGGTATGTGAAGAAGCAGACACCATTGACCCATAATCAAAACAAAATGTCAGTAGAAGTAGAGCCACAAACAACCCAAAGTCAGAATTAGTAAACAAGAACTATACAATATAAATATGTTAAGGAAAATGTAGGACAAGATGGATGTAATGACCAAAGTGATGAGGAATTTCAAGAAACATTTTTCAACTCTAACCAAAAAAATGGGAATTCTAGAACTGAAAAATACAATCTATGTAATCAAAAATTTATTGGTTTAATAATATACTGGACTCTGCAAAAGCAAGAAACTGTGAATGTAAAGACAAATCAATAACACAGAGAAAAACAGTAAAAATAAACACTGAATCGATGAGCTATAAGACTATTAGGCTGTATAACACAAATGCCATTGGAATCTCAGAGGGAGAAAAGGGCAGAATAATATTTGAAGAAATAATAACCAATTTTTCCAAGTTTGAAAGAAAGGAATAAGCTCACTAAATCACAAGCTGGATAATTTTTTCTAGAAATCTACCTCTTATGTGATAACAGAAGGAATTAGTACTTACATGATCATCAAACTACTGAAAATAAAGGTAAAAAGAGTAATCTTAAAAGCCAAAGGAAAAATACATTATATAAAGAGAAATATTAATAAGAATAGCAGGTAACTTCTAGTAAAAATAAAATAATGGAAGCCAATAGACAATGAAACAACATCTTTAAAGGTCTGAAATGGAGAAGAAAAAAAGATGTCAACACAGGATTCTGTATCTGGTGAAATGTATTTCAAAAAATAAACTCAAAATAAAGTAGTTTTTATAGTCATAAAATTTGACAAGTTTTTTTGCCAGTGAATCTAAGAAATGCTAAAAGAGTCTACTCAGGCTAAACAGATGATGATGCCCACTGGAAATTCACACAGGAAGAAATGACAAGCAGTGAGTGAAAAGGTAAATATGTGGGTAAATATAAAAGACAACTTTTTCTCTTCTTAATTTCTTTGAAAGAAAATATACTATTTTAATAATAAATATCCTGCTGAGAGTATAGAAAACAGTGAGAGAACATTACTCCTATGCTGATAATAAGGAGAAAACCAGCTAATCTATAAAAAACTTTTCTTGAACCAATCAGAGACCTCAAGTAACAAAGCAACCAACTGAACTGAATTTCAAAGTGTGACAAGTCTCTCTGAAAGGAAACTGGAGACATGAACTCTTTCATCTTTGGCAGAGCACAGAAGGAAGAGGTGACTGCCAAAAAAGTAGGCAAGAATAAATCAGCCAACATTTTAACAAATTTCTGCAGGCCAACTGTGGGCATGTAACAATTTAGAATAATTTAGAGCCTTAGACAGAGGGTTGTTCATACTCACAAACTCTTCTTCATAGGCCTCTACTAGGAACTCATAAGAAAGATTCTAGGCAGGGCAGAAGACCAGGGAGTATCACACCCATCAAAGGGGACATTCTGTGGGTAGTGGTTAGTCACCATAGAGGCACAGGCACAAAACACTGCTTCTTCCATTCTGCTGCATGAGGCAAAAAACCTTAAGATACTGGGTAAGAGGTAGCAAGCATTCTTGCTACCACAACCCAGGCACAGATCATTGTGAGAAGTTTAGGAATTCTTTATCTCCCACCTCAAAGAATCAAGCAAAAATAGAATGCTTCTAGAAGAGGGAGAGAAGCAAAAGTTGTTCCTGGGGAAGGAGCAGAAAAATCTCCTGAGCCCAGCATCCTATGCTGATACAAAGGTCTGCTTTACTGGGAAAGGGAAGGAAAATTCTATCCTTCCTAAAACCCCTTGCTGCAAAAATATGATACATAGTTTGGCTGCCACTAGAAGGAGGGCCAGGAATGCTCAGGAGTCTCATTCCTAAGATACAGGCATGTACACTCTGCCTAAGACTGAACCTGGACAAGAAGACTAAGTACAAGGACTGCTCAAAACTCAGGGCTGAGGAAGAACACTGAGGTAAACTATGTGCCATCTCAGCTTCCATAATAAGCACAAGGTAATGACAGGCCACCACTGAAGGAATTTGAAGCCTAAGATGTAATAAGGATAATGATAACAACAAAACTTAAACCCAGCACAACTACTAATTATATAGACTAAACTCACACAATAATAAACTGACAGGAAAAAAATGCATGCACATTCCAAAGCATCAATATTATTTCTCTCAGCCTCTATGTTCTTCACACAATGACTGAGTTTCAATCAAAAATCATGAGTGGTCTATTAGTCAGTGTCCTCCAGAGAAATAGAACCAATAGGATATGTGTGTATATTTATAGAGCAAGATTTTTTTTATTTTTTTGAGTTTATTTATTTTTGAAAGATAGAGACAGAGCACAAGTGAGAGAGAGAGAGAGAGAGAGAGAGGGAGACACAGAATCTGAAGCAGTCTCCAGGCTCTGAGCTGTCAGCACAGAGCCCAACACAGGGCTGGAATTCATGAACCATGAGATTATGACCTGAGCTAAAGTCAGACAATTAACCAACTGAGCCACCCAGGCACCCTAGAACAAGATTTATTATAAAGAATTTGCTCATGTTATTATGGAGGCTTGCATCTCCAAAATCTGCAGGGCAGCCCAGCGGCCTGGAGACTACAAAAAAAAGCTAATGCTACAGCTCAAATCCAAAGGTCATCTGGCTGAAGACTCAAACATGAGTCAATGTCTTAGTTCAAGTCTGAAGGCTGTCTACTGGCAGAATTCCTCTTGCTTGAAAGGCCAGTCTTTGTTATATTAAAGCCTTCAACTAATTGGACGAAGCCCACCCACATTATGGAGAGCAATCTGCTTTACCCAAACCCCACAGATTTAAATGTTCATCTCATCTAAAAACACACTGAGAGGAACATCCAGCCTAAGTGTGACCATACATCTGAATACTGTTATGTTATTAAGCATCAGAATTTGCTTTTTAGTAAAAGAAAAAAATAATAATAAGCAGTGTCAAGAGATAAAACAATCAACAGAACAAGAGGACAAAAGACAAATTATTAACATCATAAATAAATGACATCACTACAGACTCTGAAGATATTAAGATGATAAGAAAATATTATGAACAACTTTATGACTATAATTTCAATAATACCATAGGGAGATACTAAGTCACATAGCAATCACAGGGATATATACTTCCCTTATAGTCATGGGGCAGAGGATGTTGAATAATTGTTAACAATAGAATCTGCTATATCCAGTAATCCCACTTCTGTTAAAAACACTATGAAAAATGAATATGTATATATAAAGGTTATAACATTATTTTTAATTGTAAAAACATTAGAAACCACCTGAATATTCATAATAAAGGAATGGTTGAATATATTTTAGGACAACCTTACAATGGAACATTTTGCATACAAATAAAAGTGCTACTGCTATTTACCTGATATATTAAGTTACAAAAAATGGAAAAAAAGAATAAACTGTTTTGTGTATGTGAATGTTTTTATGAGCATGAAGAAAGATGTTAAAGAATACACTCTGCTATTAATATCAATTACCTCAAGGGGATAATAACGGATGGGAGTGGTCTGGTAGATGATAATGAATATGTTCCTTACATGTGTTTAGATGTTTTACTTTTTAAAGGCATATATTACTTTCATAATTAATTTTACGATGAATTTTAAAAACAAAATTGTAGGAGCATCTGGGTGGCTCAGTTGGTTAAGCGTCCAACTCTTGATGTTAGCTCAGGTCATAATCTCATGGTTAATGAGTTCGAGCCTCCCATCAGGCTCTGCATCAGCACAGAGCCCACTTCGGATCTTCTGTCCCCCTCTCTCTCTACCCACCCTTGCTCTCTCTCTCTCTCTCCCCTTCTCTCTCTCAAAAATAAACAAACATTTTCTAAAAAAAGAAAAATTAATTTGGGTGGGGGAGGGGGGTAACCTTGTAAAGTAAAGATCTAAATATTCCACTCTTGGCCAAGGGACTGAATCATCAAATTGCAGCATGACTAGAAAAGAATATTAGATTTACGCTGTGGAAATGCAGTCCAAAGCCACAGTAAAAAACATACAAGGCCACCAAAAGTAGGAGAAAAAGTAGAGAAGTGCTTGCATTTTTGAGACACTAAGTACAGATAAGGCTGAAGAGAAGGTGGCCCTCAAAATATAATAGGAGAAAGTCATACCTTAACTGTCAAGTCCCTGGTCAAGAGGAATTTTAAAAAGTCAAATTCATAAAAACATAGAGTAGAATGGAGGTTGCCAGAGGCTAGGGGGTGGGAGAAATGGGGAGATGTTGGTCAAAAGGTACAAACTTCCAGTTATAAGATGAATAGTTCTGGGGATTGAATATACAATATGGTGACTATAATTAAAAATAATGTATTACATACTTGAAAGTTGCTAAGAGAGATCATAAATGTTCTCACCCCCCCCAAAAAAAAGATAATTATGTGACATATTAGAGATGTTAACTAATCCTTTTGTGGTAATCATTTCAAATAGACCCATTTATCTAATCATCATGTTGTATACCTTAAACTTATGTGAGTTACATGTCAATGATATATCAATAAAACTAGGGAAGGGAAAACAAAGAAGAGATGAAGGCATTCTGAAGGACAAGAGTTACTTCCAATTAGCCAGCAAATGCTAAACACTGAAATTACTGGAAAGTAACACTGCCAGAGACTTCTATAGACATCTAGAGACATGCTCTAGAGAAAGACATGAGAAAGAGATGCATCTAGAGAAGCACACACAAAAGACAGAGAAGCTCTATGAATTCTTGGTAGATTTCCAATCCCAGATTCTAGTTCACTCTTGAGTCCCAACTTTCTATCTTTGAATAATACAGGATAGTATGTATCCTTCTAATAAATTATCTTTTTGCTTAAGCTATTTCTAATTCTTTCCTATTTCTTACAAACTGTACTGTTTTGCATACTTTTTTCTCATGAGAGTTGTGATTTTGCCTATTCATATATACAATCATCTTCTTAACCTACTGGCCTCTCAAGCATGCACAAGAAACCTCTGAGACATATCCATTGTCCTAGTCATGTATTGGCCACATACTCAAACCTAGTATTGAAAAAGGGTCCTTTAAGTATGGAATAACAATAATAAAGAATAGAGCAGTTGATATCATGACAATTGATAATGCCAACTTTTAAACTTTGGGAAGAAAGTCACTTTGTAGAGAATGGACCAGGGTAAGTTAGAACCAACACTCAAGGCTCCATTCCCTAAAATTCTGTGGCCCCTGAGAATATCAGACAAGTCAATGTGAAGAAATCAGTCTTCCAATCACTCCAGGCTCATGCAGGGAAAAACTTCATAGCTTATTTTTCTTATTTCAACCACTATTCCCAAGATGTGCTTATACACAGGAACTCAATAGCAAAATTATGCAAGGACAGAAACAATAACATTTCTGAGGATCTATGAAGCCAAACATATCCTATGTGTGCTGGGGTTTTATTTAAATAACGTGGTGCACGTTTTGTTTTCTCAGCTGCAGTCTATTGTAATGGAGTAATTTGACTTTGTTTATAAGTGATTCTAAAGTACCATTGGAGTGAATCCACCAGCTCTTGCCAATGATGAGGGACAATAATCTTCTGATCAGTGGTTTCTCAAGCCTAGCTGCACAGTGGTATACGTTGGGGGAGATTTTAAAACAATGAAACCTAGGTCTCAGTACCAAAAGATTCTAACTTCATTACTCAGGGGTGTGACCTGAGCATAAGGATTTTTCTATTTTCCCCAGATGTTTCTAATGTGAGCCAATGTTCAGAACCACAGTTCTAGACTCTGACTATTTCATAGACCAGCAATTGTGAACCAATTTTTAACTTGCTGCTTATAGTAAAATGTGAGAAGAGAGGGACAAAATAATGGAAGAACAGTTATACAAAAAGGACCCAGGACTTGATGATTTGGGAAGTCTCAGCCTGTCCTGATGGTGACAGCTGCTAAAATAAAGAAATTTTTTCTGAAACTGTAGCACAGAGAAAAAGCTAAGTGTATGGCTGAGTATGTGGCCTTTGCTCAAATCTGGGGAAGATCAAAAGGTCCAAGATATTAACTCACATTACTTCATACATCCTCCCAATCAAATCAGAGAGCTTATAGGAAGCTTAAGGGTGGTATGTCCCTCAGCCATTTTAACAGAAGCCAAACAGAAAAGAGATTATCTTAAAATAATTCGTGGACTTGAGATCTGTCTAATGGAATGAATTACTGTGCCATAGGAGACCCACAAGATTCTTGAGAAATACTGCCAGCATAGAATGAAAAAGAAAAGAGATTACAAAATGAATAAAGGTTGTTGGACCCCTGAAATTCTACTGGCAGGAAGTGGGTCAAGAGCCCAGAGAATGGAACTGAGAGCTCAGGGGAAGAGCTGAAAGCCACAGAGAATTATTCCCATGCTTTAAGACTTAAGGGAGTCTGCCTAAATTCATTTCAAAACTTCTTTGAACCAGTGACTCCCATTTTTTCTCTTTTTCTTTCCATTTTGAACCATAATGTCTGTAACTCTTACCTTCTTGGTGCCCCACCATTTTATTTAGATTAAATTTTTACTTAGTATCACAGATCCATAGATGATAAGAATATGCCCAAGAGGCCCATCTAAACTGATACAAATGTTTTTGATGATATGACTTTGAATTTTGGGATGAGATTGTATTGAAATGAGACTTAATGGGGAGCTTGAATTTGATGAATGTATTTTATATGTGTAACAGATTCATGGGGCCAGATGATGGACTGATAGAACTATGATCTTCCAGAGGTATCCTGTCCTAATTCCCATAATTTGTGAATATGATAATATATCACTCCCATGATTACACAATATTGTATAGCACAGTTGACCTTCAAATAAGGAGATCACACAAACCTGAATGTAATATATTCTAATCACAAAAGAAAATAACTTTTCTAGCCACTGACAGAAGGGCAAGTCAAAAAAAAGGATTTAACTTGTCATTGTTGACTTTAAAGATGAAATGTACATAAGCCAAGAAACGCAGATAACCTCTGGAAATTCTAATATCTAGTGGCAGCGGCAAGATAACAGGCCAGTAGCCAGCAAGATAACAGGGACTGCAGTCCTACAACCACAAGGAACAGAATGTTAACACAACTGTTAACAACCTGAATTAGCCTGGAAGCAAATCGCCTCCCCCTCAGAGCCACCAGATGAAAGTCTCAGCTAGTTGCCCCCTTAATATCAGCCTTGTGAAAGTAGAGCACCCAGCCGAGCTCCCTTGGATTTTTGACTTCGATAACTGTGAAATAATAAATGTTTTAAAGAATGAAGTTTGTGGTAAACTGCTACACAGCAATAGAAAATGAGTATGTCAGGGTAAAAAAACAAACACAAAAAAACTTTGCAAAGAATTTGTCCTCTTTTAAAAAGCCATCAGAAATCACCTGACTATAGGAATGCTTTATTTTAATTAAGTAATAGATGTTTTCTGTGATTGCAGAAATAATTTGTATTGGAATTGGAAATAACTTGTATGTGAATCTAGAAATGAAGTGAGAAATAAATTAATTTCCTTTTCAATTGAAACTTTAAGTATAAAAACACATATTCAAAAGGAATGAACAGGGTTAATAAAGAAGAGATTTTGATTCTTTTTTTCAGATTCATTTCATTTTTTTTAACTTAAATCCTTGTTAACATATAGTGTAATAATGATTTCAGGAATAGAATTTAGGGATTTATCACTTACATATAACACCCAGTGCTAATCCTAACAAGTGTCCTCCTAAATGCCCCTCACCCCTTCAGCCAATCCCCCAACCCAATACCCCTCCAGCAACCCTCAGTTTGTTTTCTATATTTAAGAGTCTCTTATGGTTTTGTCACCCTCTCTGTTTTTACCTTACTTTTTCTTCCCTTCCCTTATGTTCATCTGTTTTGCATCTTAAATTCCACATATGAATGAAATCATGTGATGTTTGTTTTTCTCTGTCTTATTTTGCTTAGCATAATATATTCTAGTTCTATTCACATTGTTGCAATTCTTTTCAATCACCAAGTAATATTCCATTGTATATATATACCATATCTTCTGTACCCATTCATCAGTTGATAGACATTAGAAGTTTTTCTGTAATTTGGCTACTGTTGATAGTGCTGCTGTAAATATTGGGGTGCATATGCCCCTTTGAATCTGCATTTTTGTATCCTTTGGACAAATACCTAGTAGTGCAATTGCTGGGTCACAGTGTAGTTATATTTTTAATTTTTTGAATTAAAAAATACTGTTTTCCAGAGTGGCTGTACCAGTTTGCATTCCCACCAGCGGTGCAAAAGGGTTACTCTTTCTCTGCATCCTCGCCAATATCTGTTGTTGCCTGAGTTGTTAATTTTAGCCATTCTGACTGGTATGAGGTGGTACCTCATTGTGATTTTGACTTGTATTTCCCCGATGATGAGTGATGCTGAGCATTTTTTCCTGTGACTTTTAGCCACTTGGATATCTTTTTTGGAAAAGTGTCTATTCATGTTGTTGCCTATTTCTTCACTGGATGATTTGGGTTTTAGGTGATGAGTTTGATAAGTTCTTTACAGATTTTGTATACTCATCCTTTACCTGATATGTCATTTGCAAATATTTTCTCCTATTCTATCAGTTGCCTTTTAGTCTTGCTGATTGTTTCCTTCACTGTGCAGAGGATTTTTATCTTGATGAGTCCCAATAGTTCATTTTTGCTTTTGTTTCCCTTGCCTCCAGAGACTTGTTGAGTAAGAAGTTGCTCTGGCCAAGGTCAAAGAGGTTTTTGCTTGCTTTGTCTTCTAGGATTCTGATGGCTTCCTGTCTTACGTTTAGGTCTTTCATCCATTGTGAGTTTATTTTTGTGTATGGTGTAAGAAAGTGGTCCAGGTTCATTCTTCTGCATGTCACTGTCCAGTTTTCCCAACACCATTTGCTGAAGAGACTTTGTTCCATTGGATATTCTTTCCTGCTTTGTCAAAGATTAGCTGGCCATACATTTGTGGGTTCATTTCTGGGTTCTCTATTCTGTTCCATTGATCTATGTGTCTGTTTTTGTGCCAGTATCATATGGTCTTGATGATTACATCTTTTAATAGAGCTGTGATGCCTACAGCTTTGGTGTTCTTTTCCAGGATTGCTTTGGCTATTTGGGATCTTTTCTGGTTCCATACAAATTTTAGGATTGTTTGTGTAGCTCTGTGAATAATTCTGGGGTGATTTTGATAGGTATTTCATTGAAGATGTAGATTGCTCTGGATAGTATTGACATTTTAACAATATTTGTTCTTCAAATACATGAGCACAGAATGTTTTTCCATTTCTTTGTGTCTTCTTCAATTTCTTTCATAAGCTTTCTACAGTTTTCAGTGTATAGATTCTTCACCTCTTTGGTTAAGTTTATTCCTGAGGTATTTTATGGTTTTTGGTACAACTGTAAATGGGATCAATTCCTTGATTTCTCTTTCTGCTGCTTCATTGTTCATATATAGAAATGCAACTGATCTGTTTTTTGGTAGTTTTTGGGTTTTCCATACAGAGTATCATGTCATCTGCAAAGTGAACATTAGATTTCCTCCTTGCTGATTTAGATGCCTTTTATTTCTTCGTGTTGTCTGATTGCTGAGGCTAGGATTTCCAACACTATGTTGAACAACAGTGATGGGAGTGGACATCCTTATAGCATTTCTGATCTTAGGGGGAAAATTCTCAGTTTTTCCCCATTGAGAATGGTATTAACTATGGGTCTTTCACATATGGCTTTTATGATCTTGAGGTATGATCCTTCTATCCCTACTTATTCTGAAGGTTTTTATCAAGGAAGAATGCTGTATTTTGTTAAGTGCTTTCTCTACATCTATTGAGATGATCATGTGGTTCTTATCCTTTCTTTTATTAATGAGATGTATCACATTGGTTGATTTGCCAATATTGAACCAGCCCTGCATCCAGAAATAAATCATGATGAATAATTCTTTAATGTATTGTTAGAGCTGGTTTGCTAGTACATTTTTGTGTCCATGTTCATCAGGGAAATTGGTCTATAGATCTCCTTTTAAGTGGAGTCTTTGTCTGGTTTAGGAATCAAGGTAATGCTGGCCTCACAGAATGAGTTTGGAAGTTTTCCTTTAATTTCTATTTTTTTGGAACAGCTTCAAAAGAATAGGTGTTAACTCCTCTTTAAATGTTTGGTAGAATTCCCCTGGAAAGCCATCTGGCCACAGACTCTTGTTTGTTGGGAGAGTTTCAATTTCTAATTCAATTTCTTTACTGGTTATGGCTCTGTTCAAATTTTCTATTTCTTCTGTTTAGTTTTGATAATTTATATCTTTTTAGTAATTTGTCCATTTCTTCCAGATTGTCCAATTTGTTGGCATATAATTACTCATAATATTTCTTTGGTGTTGGTTGTGATCTCTCTTCTTTTATTCTTGATTTTATTTATTTGGGTCCTTTCCTTTTTTTTCTTTTTTGCTCAAACTGGCTAGGGGTTTATCAATTTTGTATCAGTTCTTTCAAAGAACCAGCTCCTGGTTTCATTGATCTGTTCTACTATTCTTTGTGTGTGTGTGTGTGTGTGTGTGTGTGTGTGTGTGTGTGTGATAGTATTGATTTCTCTGCTCTAATCACTATTATTTCCCTTCTTCTTCTGGTTTTGGGCTTTCTTTTTTCAGCTCTTTTAGGTGTAAGGTTGAGTTGTGTATCTGAGACTTTTCTTCTTTCTTTAGGAAAGCCTGGATTGCTATATACTTCCCTTTTATGACCGCCTTTGCTGAATCCCAGAGGTTTTGGACTGTCGTGTTATCATCTTCATTGGCTTCCCTGTAGTTTTTCATTTCCTCTTTAACTTCTTAGTTAACCCATTCATCCTTTAGTAGGATGTTCTTTAATTTGAAAGTATTCATTGCCTTTCCAAATTTTTTCTTGTGTTTGATTTCAAGTTTCATAGATTGTGGTTTGAAAATATACACAGTACAATCTCAATCTTTTTGTACTTGTTGAGGGCTGATTTGTGTCCCAGTATGTGATCTGTTCTGGAGAATGTTCCATGTGCACTTGAGAAGAACATGTATTCTGCTGCTTTAGGATGAAATGCTCTGAATACATCTGTTAATTCCATCTGGTCCAGTGTGTCATTCAACCCTTTGTGTCCTTGTTGATTTTCTGCTTAGATGATCTGTCCATTCCTGCAGGTGGGGTGTTGAAGTCCCCTACTATTATGGTATTGTTATCAATGAGTTTCTTTATGCTTGTGATTAATTGATTTATGTATTTGGCTGGGGGGCATAAATGTTTGCAATTGTTAGATCTTTTTGATGGATAGACTCCTTAATTATGATATAATGCCCTTCTTCTCTTGTAACAATCTTTATTTTAAAATCTAGTTTGTCTGATATAAGTATGGCTACTCCAGCTTTCTTTTGATAATCATTAGCATGATAGATGGTTCTCCATCCCCTTACTTTCAATCTGAAGGTGTGTTTAGGTTTAAAATGGGTCTCTTGTAAGCAGATTATAGATGGGTCTTGCTTTCTTATCCATTCGGATACCCTATGTGTTTTAATTGGAGGTTTTAGTCCATTGACATTTAGAGTGAGTACTGAAAGATATGAATTTAGTGCTATTGTGGTGCCTGTAGAGTTGGTGTTTCTGGTGATGTTCTCTGGTCCTTTCTAGTCTTTGTTGCTTTTGTTCTTTTTAGGTTTGTTTCATCGTTTCTCCACTCAAAGATTCCCCCTTAAAATTTCTTGCAGGGCTGGTTCAGTGGTCACGAACTCCTTTAGTTTTTATTTGTCAGGGAAACTCTTTATCTCTCCTTCTATTCTGAATGATAGCCTTACTGAATAAAGAATTCTTGACTGCATACTTTTCTGATTCAGCACATTGAATATACCCTGCCACTCCTTTCTTGCCTGCCAAGTTTCTATGGATAGGTCTCTGAGAACCTGATCCGTCTTCCCTTATAGGTTAAGGACTTTTTCCTCTGCTGCTTTCCTAATTCTTTCTTTGTCTGTGAATTCTGTGAATTTGACTATGATATGCATTGGTGATGGTTGGTTTGGGGTGAGTCTAATGGGAATTCTCTGGGCTTCTTGGATTTTGATGTCTGTGTCCTTCCCCAGAAGAGTAAAGTTTTACATTATAATTTGCTCATATAAATCTTCTGCCCCTTTTTCTCTTTCTTCATCTTCTGGGATTCCTGTGATTCAGATGTTATTCCCCTTTAATATGTCACTGAGTTCCCTAAGTCTTGCATCATGCTCTTTTGCCTTTGTTTCCCTCTTTTTTTCTGCTTCATTAATCTCCATAATTTTGTCTTCTATATAGTTGATTCACTATTCTGCTTTGTCCATCCTTGCCGCTATGACATCCATTCAAGTTTGCATCTCGGTTATAGCATTTTAATTTCATCCTGACTAGATTTTACTTCTTTTATCTCTGCAGAAAGGGATTCTATGCTTTTCTCAAACCAGCTAGTATTCTTACTACCATGGTTGTAAATTCTAGTTCATATATCTTGTTTATATCTGTGTTGATTAAGGCCCTGACTATCAATTTTTCCTGTTCTTTCTTTTGGGGTGAATTCCTTCATTTTTCATCATTTTGGAGAAAGAAAAAGGTTAATAAAATTAAAAAATAAAATTAAAAGTTGAAAACAAAACAAAAAAAAAAAACAAAGGAAATTAGATCCTAGGTCTGCTTGCTGAAAGAAGTTTGATAGAATAGAGAAAATTTGGAAAGAAAAGATAGAAAAGAAAAAAAGAGGCAAGAAAAAAATTTAAATAATTATATAATAAAATAGAATAAAATGAAATAAATATAATGGAATAGAATAAAAAATTAAATAAATTTAAAAAGTAAAAATAATATTTTTAGTTAATAAATAAACATAATTTTTTGTCTTTCTGTATCCAAGAAAAAGAAAAGGGAAAAAAAAAACAACAAAAACAATTTATACAAAAAGAGAAGCAAAGAAAAACAAATAAATGAACCAACAAACAGAATGAAACCCGAATTAAGTTATATTCAGTTTCCCCTTTTCTCCTAGAACTCAAACTATGAAGCACTCTATTGTCCATACACTAAGCAGGTGGTGTGACTACTGCTGGCCTCCTAGGGGATGTGCTTTCAGGGCACTATTGGGCAGGGCTTGAAGTAACAACTCCGTTCTCCACTAGATGGTGTTGTTTAGCTTACTGTGGTGGATTAGTGTGGAGCACATGCACATGGGTGGGAGAGGTGGAAATGGCTTCACCCAGCTCCCTAGTCCCAGCACAGGAACTCTGTGTTCTCACCAACCTTCAATCAAACACCCCTCCTTTGTCTCAGGCTTCCATCCACTCACTGCCTCGACCCTGCCTGTGTCCAAGCCGTCCACCTGCCAGGCAGCACCTCCCTCCAGAGTTTTATCTTAGATGGGGTTGTGTTTCAAAACCCCACACTTCAGAGACCCCTGCGGCTTGGACCCGCACCATCTCTCTAGGGGAGTGTCTCACTGAGTAATGGCTGGGTGCTGGCTTGCGCCAGAAAATGTTTGTGCGATTGCACAGTGGCAGAGGTTCAGAGACTGTGGTAAATCACAACACAGAGCTGATACCAGGCTTCACCACACTCTGGCATCTTTGTCCCAATACCAGCAAACATGGTGTCTCTCTGGGGTCCACTGGGACCTTTGCCTGTGGGGAGGCTATATGGCCTCTACCAAATGCTCTCCAAGCAGGGGAACTGCTTCTCCCATGTGGCACATGGACTCCTCAGACCCCACTGCCTCCTCCTGGGGATTCACCCTACTTCCACATCAAGTACCACCAGGCACTGAGCTCTGTACTTCAGACTCTGCACTTCACTGTTTATAGAGTCCTGGTGGTATTGACACCCTCTCCTTTCTTCCTGTCAGTGGTTTTGGGAAACAGATTTCTTGTTCAGTCCCCTGTGTTTTCACTCTTTCTCTCTCTTTCTCTCCAGCTACTTTCTAGGGAGTGTTTTTCCTGTACTACCCCAATGTGCTTCACTCTCCCCTGTCTCTGTCCTCTCTCTGCAAAAACAGTTCCCTATCTCCATGGCTTTTCTCTTCCCCAGTTCACTTCTCTACACTACATACCTACCAGTTCTGTGACTCAAGTTATGCGGATTGTTGTGTTAATCCTCAGACCAATTTCCTAGGTGTGCAAAATGGTTTGGTGTTGATCTAGCTGCATTTCAGGGATGAGAGAACCTGAGTGTCTCATTCTGCTCTGTAATCTTCTCTTCTCCCAAGCAATTTTGATTCTTAAAGCTTTCTTAATTAATTTAACAAATGTTTTTTCAATCATCTACTATATACCAGACTCTTTATGTGCCTTAGCAATATAAAATAGACCAGACATAACTGCCATTCTCAAGAAGCCCTTGATGAACAATAATCCTAATACTAATCTAGCACTTACTGGATACAACTTATGTGCCAGGTGTGCTATGATTTTATCTGTATTCTTTTCAACAAACAAGGTAAGTCCATGATAAAGGGCATGTTAGAAGAACATACTAGGCAATACTTACAGTACAAAAGAAACTGGCAAACATTCCTCATGAAGAAGACTGAGAAGGTTTAAGTTGTTAAATTAAAGACCAACTAAGGACTCACAAGACAAATGCAAAAAAGGCATTCAAAGCAGAGGAAATAGTGCGTTTTAAGTCTTGAGGGGTTGAAACAGTGAGGTTTATTTGGTAAAGTTATAGATATACTAGTTCAGCATGAGAAAAGAAGGCAACATTGGAGAGACAGGCAGAAGTCAATGAAAGAACTTGTATGTTTAGCTAAGGAACTACAGACTTGTGCTAATTGTTCCAAAAATATTATCACTTTGGTTGCAAGAACAGATCCTTTTCTCTTTGCTACCTACTTCCTCATTCTTATATTTAAGGAGGCTGACCTTGAAAAAAACATATACAAAAAAGTAAGTTATTTTTTTAAAAAATAGTGAAAAACTACTCTATGAATTTCACCTATACTAACCCATTTATTTTAACCACTGGTAATAGTGAGGCACAGAGATGTTACACTGTCTGCTTAAGTCCCATGACTAGAAAGATGCTTATTAAGAGTCTGTCTTCAGGGCACCTGGGTGGCTCAGTCGGTTAAGCGTCCGACTTCGGCTCAGGTCATGATCTCACGGTCCGTGAGTTCGAGCCCCCATTGGGCTCTGTGCTGACAGCTCAGAGCCTGGAGCCTGTTTCAGATTCTGTGTCTCCCTCTCTCTCTGACCCTCCCCCGTTCATGCTCTGTCTCTCTCTGTCTCAAAAATAAATAAACGTTAAAAAAATTAAAAAAAAAAAAAGAGTCTGTGTTCAAGTATTCTGACTCACACTACAGGAATTTTTCCAGTATGCCTTAAGTTATCTTAAGTTATTTTTATAATTTTCACATAATGTTTGAAAACTAAACAAGTTTTTGTATTTCAAATATCTGAAATATTATTTTTAAAAATAAGTAAATCTTTGAGGCCAATGTTCAGAATGAATTGTACACTTTTACAAGTCTAATATAATACATACAACTAAATTAGTTGGCCCTCTATTATTTACTCAAAAGAAGGAAGAAGTAAAACACATGAGGAAGAAGAGTATGAAAAACACTAATCCCAGTCTTGGAAATACAAGCATTTTGGTTAGAAACAACCTAGCCATACCTGGGTCCTCTACTCAACCAGAGTACCTCAGGGCCCTGGGCTGTGCAAAGACTACTGACATTAATCTTCTTCACAAAATCTTAGAAAATTTTATTCTCCTCATAATAAGCACATCATGCTCAGGAACACAATGCAAGCAAATCAGATTCCTCTTAAGCCTGACATAGCACAAAACTGGCATCCAGACTTTCATAGATGAGTGTCTGACCACTATTATAATCTCTTCAGTAAGTCTTTTTTATCTACACACACACACACCATTTCTCATCATTATATTAATTCACATTTCATAGTTATAATCTATATTATTTGACAAATGGGTTTTCTAATGTTTCCCTTTTGGTTTTCCTATCTTTTTAAAAATATATATATCATGTTCTGGGGCACCTGAGTGGCTCAGTTGGTTAAGTGCCCAACTCTTAATTCCAGGTCAGGTTATGATCTCAGGGTCGTGGGATCAAGTCCCTGCTGACAATGAGGAGTCTGCTTGAGATTCTCTCTCTCCCTCTCTCTCTCTGTCCTTCCCCTGCTTGTGCTCTCTCTTTTTCTCTCTCTGTCTATCAAAATAAATAAACTTAAAAAAATAAAATAAAATACATTATTTCCTAAAATAAATCAGTCATACTCTTGCACCATTCCAGATTCCCTAGTACCCTCCCCAATAATAATGTCAGCCTTAAAAAATAATAATCCAATATCTAGTATCCTCATATCAAAATTCTCAGGGGCACAGGTTTCATATCAAAAAAAGAAAGAGTACATTTTTTAGCTTTCCTGTATCCATCACAATAGTTATAACCAGACCAAAGACAGAGGAGAAGGCCAACAAGTTATCTTCATAGAAGTTCTTCTCACTCCAAAAACTATCTAACTAAATGAATAAGGATGTTGATTATTTAAAAAAGACTTTTTAAGACTTGGGAAGTTTACTTCTTTATTCAAGTAATTCTTGCTTGGGTTTAGAAAAAGAGAAAGACGGTGAATAAAATTACTTCATGGTAATACATTCAAAATTGTGAACAAAATGCTTTATAAATGCTTTATAAAACATAAATAGATACAGTTATCAAAGAAGTTGAATATATCCATTGTGGGAAATTACATTAGTGTTCAAATATTTGTAGCCTCTCTTTATGATACCCTACCCCTAAGGGAGGGTTGTACACTCCCAGTCTATTTAAATTAGGCATGACCATTAGACTTCCTTTGGCCAAAGAAACAGAAGCAGAAGAGATGTGTCCCCTCCTCCAGGAAGAAACTTTAGAAGCCATGACACTGTTCACCATGAACTGTTTCCCTCAGTCATGTAATTGGTAGTGTTACACAAAGGCAAACCAATCATACTTTCACCTGGTGTATGGTCAGGTGAACAAAGCCTTGACTGACCCATAAGGGAAAAGAAATGTGAGCCAGACATAAACCTTTCTTTGAAAGCCTCTGAAGTGTTAAGGTCATTTATTATTATATCCTAACCCAACCTATCCGAAAATAGGAGTAAATTTCTTGTTTGCCTAAAACAAAGATGTCACTAAATAGCCAACATTAGGAGCACCTGGCTGGCTCAGTCAGTAGAGTTCACTGACTCTTGACCTCAAGGTCATGAATTCAAGTCTCACACTGGATATAGAGATTACTTAAAAATATATTAAATAGATAGTCAACATTAGAAGAATGCTCCCTGTGATAAAGCCAAGGATGCCCACTATCAACAATACTAATATGTATTGGACATCCTAGCTAGCTCTGTAAGAAAACAGTAAAAAAATGATACATAGATAAGTAGATGACAGATAGATAGATAGGTAGATAGATAATTTATTCATGTGTATAGTATCTTCATATATATATCAAAGAATAAAATAAAACCATTCTACCAAGAGGAGTGATGGCCAAATAACTACAAATAATTAGAGGCTTCAGCAATGTTACTAAATGAAAGGTCAATGTAACAAGCAATGCAGAAAAGCAGTTGCATGCCCATACACAAACAACAAACAACTAAAAAGTGAAAATTTTTAAAGCTTCCATTTATAACAGCAATAAGTTACCATAGATAAATCTAACTAAAGATGTCATAAAGAATGATAAAATATTACTGGAAAACATTGAAGAAGACCTAAGTAAATGGAAATCTACACCCCAAATTAATCTATTAAATCATTCAGTTACATTCAAACTCACAGAAGGTCACTTCATTGAAGTTAAGAAAACTTATTATCAAATGTATAAGAGTGAGCAAAGACCCAAGAATACTAAATGTAATATTGAAGAAAAATAGTAAGAGTCAAGATAAATAAATATAATACTGAAGAAAAATAATAAGGTATGGAGAATCACCCTACTGATATCTTGGCTAACTATAAAGTAAAAGCAATTGAGACAATGTGGTATTGGCAGAGGGATTTAAGAAAAAAAAAGGAAGAAAAACAGATCTGAAAAGAATCCCAGAAACAGAGCCATATACGTATGTGAACACGACATGATGAAAATGAGATCACTATATATAAGAAAATATATTTAAGTATTCATAATTGAAGAATAAGTTGTTAGGGAAGAAACTGATAAATTGATTATATTAAAATGTTAAACTAATGTACATCAAAAGACACTATGAAAGAAAGAGAGTGAGAGGGAGGGAGAGAGGAAGGGAAAGGGGAAGCCATGGAAAGGATATTTGCATTGCAAATAATGAGCAGAAAATTAGCAGCTGAAGTATATAATCATATATAATCAATTAAAAAAGTACAAAATGAGCAATGAATAAAAAAAGTAAATTTCTAGAAAAGAAAAACAGAATGACCAATAAACATATGAAATTATGATAAAGCATTAGTTAGAATTAAATAAGATACAATTTCATACCCCACAAATTGGTGAAAGTTTAAAAACCTAACAATATGAAGTAATGGGAGAGCTCATATATGGCTCAGAGGGTAAAATGGTGCAATCACTCTGGAGAACAATTTGGTCTCAGCTAGTGAAGTGAAAATGCCATTCCCTGTAACCCAGCAATTCAACTCCTATATATGTACCTCAGAAAAATTCTCCCGCAGACAACTGTGAGACATGCACAAGAGGGTCCCTCCACTATTGTTAACGTTGATGAATCTCTCATCTATAACCTGGGGATAAAATTAATACTTACCTCATGGGGTGCTTGTAGGAAATAAATGAGTTAGGACTTGTAAATTCTTAGACCAGTACCTACAGTAGTGCAAACGTTTAGTGTTAACTATTGTTAATAAATCCAATTCTAGGGCTCCCCTTACATTATTTTAATTCTCAGCACCTACTGCACTATGCTCAAAACTTGAGATATTTTCCTTTGCAAGCTTTCTTCTCTCACAAATGCTGACTTCATTTAATGGGTTGTTCCCTAGGTCCCAGACAAGTTGGCTTGCCATATAATAAGTCTGCAGCCAGGCCTGCTGTGATCTGGGTGGAACTTGCTCATCTTCTCAGGTCATGTTTATGCTAAACCCCTTCTCCACAGGTGAGCTGGGCAATTATCCCATCTTACATTCTCTCTGGTAAGGTCTGCCAAAGTTCTTAAAAACTATTTTGATCCTTCAGATCAACGAATGTTAAACTATGCCAATGGACATTTCAATTTTACCACTTAACAGGACTGTTAATTATAAGGTAATCCTCTAAATAAATGTAAAAGGAAAAAATAAGGGAAGGAAAGAAGGAAAGGAGAAAGGAAGGAAAGGAGGTAGGAGAGGGAAATTGAAAGAGATTCCAAATATTTTTCAGAGAAGGAAAAACTATATATTATTAACAACAAAGAAAAATGTTTTTGGCAACCATATCCAAAATTTCAACATGAGTAAATTTTGCATTCCACCCTCACAGCTCTTTTATGATCTTTTCCCTCTTTGAGTAATTACTCCCATTCCTTCAGCACCATGTCCTTTGAAACTCTTAATCCCATAAACAAATCAATATTAAGGATTAATGGTACTAACATGAAATGTGTCATTTTTTCCAGATAGCATACTGACATTTCTAAATGGGCCCCTTAAATAGATCCAATCCATTCACCAGAATTGTCTAAAAGTCAATTCCTCCAGTATTACAAGTTTTAGTCATGACATGGTCATTGAGAGTGGGAAAAATGACTCATTTAGAAGTAAGATTAATTCTGCAAGTACCCTCTATCCCAGCCCCTACCTGTTCCATTTTATAATCACTGGGGAGAGAAGGCATTAGCTTAATTTGAGCATAAACAATGTATATTCTTCTTAATTACCAACTTATTTATTGTAAAATATCTACAAAGCATTACAATGTTTCAGGCAAGTATTAATCCACTTAGTTACAAATCATTACTTGATTTTTATTTTACTCTGTATTTAACTATACCTTTTGCAATTCTCACAGCTAAGAGGAGTTCCTGTCCCTTCTTAGTCTTTCTCCCTTCCTCAAAACAGACAAAAAATAAAGGTGTGAGGACAGGGTCCATGTCCTGGGGGAAGAAGCTGGCAAGAGGTAGGCTAATAGCAGTCAACAGGAGAAGAATCTAAGATTCAGTGAAGCTGTAACACAGATGTCCAGAGTGAACAAAACCTCCCAACATAAAGATGCTTTCTCTGGAGTTCTTTTGCTAAAATATTGAAGGATTTTGTATCTTGCTTCTATTGGGCGAAGCTGCTTGCTGAAAGAATCCATGTACATACTTTGTGATGACCTATACATGTATGGGGACAGTCATATGACACTGGGTTCTATGATCTCAAGTGATACACTATCACAGTATGGCCATGAATAAGACTAAAGATAACACTTATGTAAATTGTCAAAAGGATGAAAACCACACTGAGAATTAATCAAATACTATTTATTCAGAGCTATGTATAGTTTAAAAAAAAATTCAGCTACTGTCAGCTTAGTTCTGGTAGACTGAAAGGGCTTTAAAGCAAAGGAGAGTGGACTTTATGGAGTGAAAGGAGAAAATCTTAAGGTCTTTTATTGGTCATTGTTGTTTTATGCAAGGATTTTCTATTACAGTGGGATTTGAGTAAGTGGGATGGGAAGAGTTTCTGATTGGCTTCTGGCAGCCTTAGACTGGGGTGCTATCTACTGGCACATAAAAGCTATACAGGCTGGTTAGGGTCATAATGAGTTCTCCTGTTTTAACAAAAAATTGTTTGGTCCTCCACTTTAGTGTTCAAGTTTTGAAAAATCAGTTCATAAATGTAAGTTATTTTTCCAGTAAATTTACTTTTAATGATTTTTTGTTTACCTTATTGCCTCATACACCCCAATTATGTAAGCTTGTACAAAAATAGTGGTTTTTCCATTGTTCAGAAACTCCTTATTCAGCACTTCATAGAAAACTTGTGTGTAAAACATCATTAAGAATAAATGCACAATTAAAAAAGAACAATAAAATAACTTCTGATGTAATTATATTATGAATCAATAAGATAACTAAAATGTTATGAAAAGCAGATATAGTTTTTTTCAGTCCAAATGCATGGAATTTGAAAAATAATAATAAGTCCAAGATCTGGATCTCTAATCTGCTGAACTCTATTCTTTACCAAGTCCTTAATTTTTTGTTTCCTTGCTATTTGGAAACAATGTTCCCTAAGAGGTTTTTTTTTTTTCTTTTTTAATTATGAACAAAGGACAAGTGAACACTTCTTTTTCTCTTGTTGAAATGGTATTTTAATTTTTTTAAATTAGAGTTTCTTCCAACATGCCACGGTGACTAGTAATCCTCCCTGCCAGGTATTATGAAGATTATTGCAATTGCCTTTTCCTTTCTCTAGTTGCATCAAGTACTCTAATCACTTCATTCTGCATTTTGGTTAGCAATGCCTTCTTTATGCTCTTCAGTTATGTCTCCTCCCAGGACCACTTTAAACCTTTTAACTTTATACAGCTGTAAATGCCAACTCATTCCTGCCTTTCATCATAAGTCAACTCCTCCTAGACTCCTCAATTATCCACAGACTCTTACTTTCAACATTTCCCAACTGGATTGCACAAAAGTAGTTAAGTTGGTCCAGATTTGCTTGTTAATACTAACAAAGACATTCACTTAGTAAGTTTATACCCCACATGAGGCACTTTGCTAAGGACTTTCCATACACCTTTCCATCCAATCTTCCCAGTAATTCTATAAAGTAGAAATTTACAAGGAAACTAATACTTAGTGATTTCAGAAACTAAGAGCTTTCATTTAATCACACAAATAGTAATGAGAACGAGTATATGGTCAATTTGATCCCAAAGTCTGTGTCCTGCCATAAGCATTCATCAAATGATACCTGAGAACTGTCTGCACTACAATAACCTAGAATACATAATAAAAATATAGGCTCCTAGGCCCAACCCAGACCTTTTCAACTAGTGTCTCTGAGGAAAAGAACCAGAAATATACATTTTTAACAAGCCCCCACATGGTTCTAAGGCACACTAAAGTTTGAGAACCACTGAACTGCAAAGCCCACACTATGTACCACTGTGTCTCAACAAGCACAATATTTGGTTAATAGGTAATACATGCTTGATGAACTGAAATCAGCTAAGCCTACCATAATGAAATCATACTGATATAGTGCCTTTGGCTCTTTAAAAATAGGTTCTATAAAAACACTAGATGAGATCAGTATTTTTACACCAAAATTGAGTACTCCCAACACTGGCATTTGTGCCAGCTTAGTGAGAGCCACCTTCATTTAGCATATACCATAGTAAAGCCTCATACCATGGCTTCTGTTAGGGGTAAAGTTGGTGGGAGGCTGATAGAAAATCTCAAGACTGTCCACGATTTAAAATGAGATAAGCCTCAAATTTTAAAAAGTCTCTTGCTCAAGATGTCCTGTTCTAGTTTATGACCATGGTTGCTTAAAACTAACTTCCGTCATTCTGTGGTAGCACTGACTACCCCTTCCATAGTCTAATAATATAATTGTTAAGAAGGCTTACTATGAACCATTATCCCAAGCAATCATCTGCTTGGGACAGCTAGTCAGCAAGACCCTTTGGCTTAAAGTAGTGGGGGAACATGGCTACAGAAAGTAAAATTTTTAAATATATCCTTCTTGTTGGGGGAAGGACATGAGAGTGTGCACTGTGGTATCAGGAGTCTGTGCGGCTGTTACTCTTTAACCTTCTGCCAGTTGTCAAGATAATGGTAAAATCTGTTCTAGGTAATTAAGAATGCTAGAAAAAAATCAAACTAAATGAACTCTCAAAATTCCAGTTCTGTTTATTCACTCAGTATTCTGCTGGGTAGGTTTTGCAAAGGGATGGGAAATTGGGAGATATACATATAGATAGATTTAGATACACACATACACACACGCGCGCACGCTCCTCTACTGACTCCTTCCTGTTTTAAGATAAAGACAGGAAATAATAAAGAGAGCTACAGAAGCCTTCGTGTTCTGGAGAGTGACCTCTGGGTTAGAAGCAGCCTGGATATAAACAGGAATTACTCAGTAACAACATGGGGTTCTTTTAGCCCCTTCTTTGGAGAAATCAGTCTTAGTCCTCAAGTTAAAGCCCTTACATTAGGCAGCTGAAAATAATCAGTATTACCCCCTCCAAAGGAGGTTTTGCCTATAGATGTTTTCTTGTGCCAGTTAAGCTTCCAATCCTGCTTGCTTCCACAGGTAGGGATGGCAAGATGGTGAGCCCACTTTGTCCTAATTTGCTTTTCGTAAGCACAATGTGTGAGAGAGTGCCCCATGATGATCATTTATTTCTCATTCCAAACTATTATTCAAAATGCAATTCTATCTGGAACTGAAATTATCTTTTCATCTCACATCTAAGTGACTACAATAATCATATAACTTACTAAACTGCTCTTGGGTAGTTCATACTGCATTAAATGTTTAGAGTACCCCAGCTCATCTGAAGCCCTCTTAATATGTGAAGACAATTATGTTCATTCTTTTGAACTTTCCTAACAGTTTTACACTCACAGAACTCTTTCAAGGTTTCTATGGATGTTTCCCTATTGTCCCTTTCCTTCCTAGCTGAGTTATAGGCCACATATGGTTCTAAGAGTTCTTTTCCCCCATTACTTCTTCAAAGAGGGCTCAGGGGCTATAGGTAATTATTGCCTACTCCTCTGGGTCTGTCCATGATTTCCTCTTCTTGTGCTATCATCAATAGCAGCAGGTTTGTGGATTCACTTCCTTGTTTTAATAGCCAAGAGTCCTCTAGCTCCTAAGGTTTGGCCAGAGTATTATTACTCTATTGTCCTTGGATGAAACACAATGAAGGTGCATCCATGTTCTAAAAAAGAGACAGTGAAGCGGTATCTTGGGGCCAAACAATCCCAAAAATTGAGAGCAAACCACTGAGTAAAATTACTCAAAATCCAAGATTTCAGGGCAAGTCCAATCAGGTATATGCAATATAGCACATATAACACATAAACATGTAATTAATCAGTACAGTAAGAACAGAGAGATCAAAGGAATCGAAAAACCCCAAAACAAATCTCAGATACAATAGAAGAGATACCATAAATCATAGACAAAGAAGAGATGAGGCTGAGATACTTGAGTTTTGGAAAATATACAATTTAGATATTCAGTAAGTAGAAATTACACATGGACTAGAGTTATATTTAGTCAAATATACATACATAATCTGGAAGAAAATAAAAGCAGTAAAAGTAATAAAAAGGAAAGTTTGAAAATTTTAAATAACCCCAAAAATGCAAAAACTGAATGAAATCTGAACAAAATCTTTAAAATACTTTCCAAATACAATGAAGAACTCCTACTTACAAATAAGAAAAACACTAAGACTCGTTGATAAGTGAACACAGATAATGGGTGAACAATGTACAAAAATTACAAATGCATAGTAAACATTTGAAAAAATGTTCAATTGCATTAATAAAGAAAAATGCAATGTAATTAAAAATAGGATGCAACTTTATTTTAACCCGCCAAATAAGGGGAAAGAAGATTATAGTTAGTATTTACAAGATCTATAAGTGAGATATTATATAAGCAATAAAATTATGTTTAAAAGACTTAAATGCTTATGTTACAATGAACATGAAGAAAAAAGTCACAAAAATCCTTGTAAAAAAAATTCTTAACTCTATTTTTTAAAAACCATGTTTAAGGGACACCTGGCTGGCTCAACTGGTGACACGTGAAACTCTTGATCACAACGTTGTGAGTTCAAGCCTCACATAGGGTAATTATTTAAAAATAAAATCTTTAAAACAATTTTTTTTAGTTAAAAAGAAGTAAGCCAAAATGTTAACTATCCACTCCTAGGCAGTGGAATCATGTGTGATTTATTTTTCTATTCTTTGTCCTGATTAGTTCTTTCCACATTTTTCTTTAAAATAAAGTAAAACAAAAAACAAAACATGACAACAACAACAACAACAACAAAAAAAAACACAGTCACACACCAAATAAGGAAAACATTTGCTATGGTTTTTTTTTTCAGAAGATCAAGAAGAATATAACTGAGAAAAAACTAAGGTACAAATACTAGCATAGTTTGGTTTTAGAAATCCACCTTAATAGTGAAAGTTATATAAAATATTTCAAACATACATATTTTTATATACAAAATGTAAAAGACACACATCAAACACACTAGAGTCATTGACTATGTGGGGTGGGAGAAGATAATAAGGATAAAAAGGAATGAATACCAAAATAAACTGTTCTCATAAAGGCATAAAATGGCTTCCTTCAATCACTAGCAAATATATCCCAGGCTTGATTAAGGCAAACTAAATTGTAATTTCAAGATTGTGTGTATGTTTAGGTTTCATTGTTTATTTTTGAAAGGGTAATATCTACTTTTTAAAGTTAAGTTTATAAACTTTACATAATAAAGCAACAGACAATGCCATACTCCATTTACAGCATGAAAGTTTCCAGACTAGTTTTCTGCCACAAAATCCTCTTCTTCCTTTATTCCTATTGTTAATTCTGAGCCGCAGTGGACCACTTATGAAACCCAGCATGATGAAGAGGCATCTCAAGAAAATAACCAAAACTCATCTAAAATACTATTATTTTTATGTAGATTTATCAGAGATTTTAAAATTCTACCAACCCTAAACTGTCATTCCAGTTAAACCTGAAGGATACGACAATGATTTCAGAATATTGCAGGTAAACTTGGCCTATAATGGAGATAATAGAAACAAAAATGAAGAAAAGCAAGTATGATTTCATTTTAAGAGAAGCAGTTGTCTTTTATTCCTTTCTCCCTAGGTATAAGTACCTCACAAATGGCCTCTACTCACAGAAGAATTAATAATGTCCATCTTGCAAGTTACAAAAGGTTTTTTCTAACAGTTGTGTTTGACAATCACAAATTTAAAGTTACTCATTTGATGACAGAATAAATGTATGATCACTAAAACATCCTTAAAATAGTTTAAAATTCATCAGACTTAAAAAAATTATACGTGTCCTAGAATTTACAATTCTCTACCTTTGTTAATAATTCTTCCCCCCAACAAGCCATCACAACTCACTAGAAAAGATTTTCACAAGAAAACAGTCTCATAAAAACTATGCTATAAAGAAGTAGTAAGAGAAATGGGACATTTTGAATGTCATTCAGCCCACTGCCTAATTCTCATTCATTCCACACTTCACTTGGACTCTGGATTTTCATACTCAATTTCATAGTCTTTCCAAAAACATGTTTGACTATGTAAACTAAGCATCTAAATCAGTGAATATGAGCTACAGAATTTGGTAGGAATTTGTGTTATATACAAATTAGGAGAATAGCTAATTATGTTTGACATTAGAAGAACACAAAAGTTTGAAAATAAAGCAACAAACTATTTAGAAAGAGAATACCATTTCATGGTAGGCATTAAATTTATCCAGAATAATTTATGCCAGGTAAGAAGTAAAGAATGTTGATTTTGTTTTTTTTCTAGGATAATGTGGTCTGGTTGATTTGCTACACTTACCAAAAATACTAGTTTAGAGACTGTCTTAGATACTGTTTTTTGGTATCACAAGATATTTTACTCTTATGTCCTCCATGAAAAAAATATTCCTGGAATTTACATATATGACCTTGTTTCCTTTGTACATTTAGCTTTAGCAAATCCCTTCTAAATGTAATCCCTTCTGAGTAAATCAGGAACGAAGAAAAAATAATTTTTTAAACTTTTAGCTGCTCCTTGTCTATAGTATAAAATCCAAGTTATTTTATTCTACCATCTGAGGTCCTGTAGTCCACTTATTTCTACTTTCTTATATATTTTTCCACTCATGTAAAATGCCTCACTCGTTAAATTGTCCATTCTGCTCAAATTCAGATCTGAGCGATCCTTCAACAAGAGACTATGGCATCAGTCCAAGTGTAAGCTGATGGAATGAATGGCAGGAATAAAACAGAACAGACATTCAAAGGTCACTTTCAAGGTAGGAAACACTGAAATTTCTTTCTTGGGAAGTCCTAAGTTATAGAGACAAGGAATATGAAGGGAGAGGAGAAAGAAAAGTGAAAAATGATAATGCTGCCTTACACTAGTATTTGAATGCTTCAGTTTTATATATATTGTAATCCCTTTAGCATGAGAACTTTTTATGTTTTTTCTTTATATGCTTACATGTTTTTCATAGTGAAAACATGAATGCTCAGTAGGCATTCAATAAGTACTTGTTGAATGAATGAACAACACCAATTTTTCTTGATTCCTATTTTATTACTATATCCTTTCTTTTAAAAATGTTCTATGGATGTTCGTATTTCTAATAAGATTTTATTTATTAAAACTTGAATGGCAAAACTTGAGAAGTCTGACAATATTGAGTGTTAAGGAGGATAAGGGTCAACTATAACACATAAGATATGAAGAAAGGGTAAACTAGAACAACCACTTAGGGAAACAGTTGGGCATCACTTTGTAAACCAGAACATATGCATATCCCATCACCTAGAATTTCCACTCCTAGAGAAATTCTTATATATATATACTAGAGAAATTCTTATACGTGTGCTCCAAAAGGCTTGTAATAATAGCAATGTTTGTAATAATAAAATAGAATTAAAAAACAACAAATGGTCATCTAAAAGAAAATAAACCGTGGTGTGTTCACGCATAAAATAATAGAAGAGTACAGATGAGTAAACTGCAACTTGCAACAACATTGGTGCCTCCTACACATATAACTAAGTGAAGAAAGCAAGCATCAGAAGTATAAACAGTACGATACAAATTTTTTAACTCAAAATGAGCAAAAATAATACTATATTGTTCAGGCATACATACACTTCTCTCTTTTTTTGATTTAAGGCAAGAGAATGATATATCTTTGCATTGATTCTCGGGATAGAGGGAGGAGTCACGAGGAAAAGAGAGAACGTAGGTGCCAAGTTTAGATGTAAAACATTGGCAATATTTTTTAATGCAATTACAGGTTCCTTGGTGTGCATTATATAATTATACCTTAGAATGTCATGCATATGTTACATATATTCTTGTAATGTAACAGGTAACATATTTTTAAGTGATAATAAAGGGGGAATGTTCAAGAAATGGTAGCCTGAAAAACCCTTTATTTTTAGGGAAAAAAAATGGGTATAGTTATATATGAACATGACGTGGAAGTCCTACCCTAGGGAAATGGCAGTGGAAGAACTAATAGCAACATATGACAGTGGGAGCTTCAGAATTATAATGAATTTACTGGATTCATTACTTGTTTTTACTTCATTAACTTCTTTTGCCCCATCAAAGCACTCTGAACAATAAACTTAGTTTGTCCAACATATGGGAAGAATTAGACAGAAAATCTTTTATTTCGCATTGTCATGCCTAGAACAATCTCTTTGTTTAACCAGAACACTGGCTTTGTCCTCAAATTTACCAGGGACAAGTAGGAGGGGAAACGTTATGACAAACATAAATTCAAGTGTTTCTGTTTAGTTTTTCTATGTATTTTTGCAGTAATTTTTTCACAGAAAACTCTTCCAGAACTTTATGTTGTCTGATGGTGGTGCGAAAACTTTACTCTTTGATTTCAGACGAAGGTGATTAGAGATTGCAATTTACCTAGAAAAAATTGACCCTGTTACTTCTCATCTCCTTTCAAGAGATTTTTGTCACTACTGCCCGTACTCCTTGGGGTCCTAGCATACTACGATCATACTTGCCAGTCCCTCTGAATCCACATGTCTCCCTCCGGGAATCATTCTATTCCAGAGGTAATGTTTTCATTATCATGTCACATCAAAAATTAAGCATGTCCTTAAATAACAATAGAACACTTCTAATGATCACTTCTACAGTGATCCTTATATCTATGAATTTAAAATATTTACTTTTCTACTACAAGGGTAGGTTTTTGGGTTCCCATGTTTTAGGGGATATGTCTTAAATGTTTTTTATTCCTCAAAGTAAAAGATATGTGTGAATGATTCAACAACATGTTTTCCAATCATACAAATCTGTTACAATTGCTAAATATTAAAAGAAACTCAGAAAAATTCTGCTTCACTAGCATCTCTAAATTTTTCATTTATTCACTGTAGGAGAGAAATCTAAATGTCTTGAAGAGTCCTATTCTTTCCAATTCTTTATGCCCCAGTCTCCTTACCTTCTCTTACTTTGGCTCATTCAGATTTGCAGAGGCAAACTGAAGAGATATTAACTCTTTAAAAGTTAATAAATGCCAACGCAATAAATATTTCCTAAATAATATAATGGATTAAAAATAAAATCTGCAGCCCATGCCCTAAAGTGCTTGAGAATCAGAAACATTTTTAAGGAATCCTTCCATGCCATGAAGACTCCTTTATCCAGTATACCTGACCAATGGTCAGTTAGCCTCCAGTAACAGGACATGCATCACCATCAACAGAGGCCCATTCCATCAGCGGACAGCCTTGTTGGTTAGAAAACTCCTATGGCAAACCATAATTTACAGTAGCTTTCCTACATTTTCTCTTTACCAGTCTATTATAATAACAAGCTTGTGCTCACGTTGATATAAGGATTTTTTTTAAATGCTTATTTATTTACTTATTTTTTAAAGTTTATTTATGTTGGAAGATAAAGAGAGAGAGGGTGAGAGCAGGCTCTGCTGACAGGGCAGAGACTGACACGTGGGGCTCAATCTTAAGAACTGTGGGATCATGACCTGAGCTGAAATCAAGAGTCAGACGCTTAACCTACTGATCCACCCAGGCACCCCAAATAATGCCTATTTAAAATCTTCCCTGGGGTACCAAGGTGATTCAGTCGGTTAAGCATTCGACTCTTGATTTCGGCTCAGGTCATGATCTCCTATTTCATGAGATCAAGTCCCACGTCGGGCTCCGTGTGTCAGCATGCAGTCTGCTTGGGATTCTCTCTCTCTCTCTCTCTCTCTCTCCTCCCTCTCTCTCTTTCTCTCTCCCTCCCCCTGCTCACACACACACTCTCTCTCTCAAAATAAATATTAAAAATAAAATAAAATAAAATCTTCCCTTTTTTCTTCTTTACTCCACTATAATATTCCCCAAAGGACATAATTTTCATTTTTTTTTCTTTAGGTTTCCAGGTTTTTCTCCTGCACAGTATTTTGTCACTGTAAGTCCAAAAACGTGATACCTAGAAGCATAAGTAATATTTTAGGAATGAACCACCTTATACTTTAGATTCTAGAGTTCTATTACTGCAACTAAACATAATGCTAGCTTTTGTATAATTCAAGAATTATTCATTCAGCAAACATTTTACCAAGTACCTTCTAAGTGCTTGGTTTAAGCTAGGCTTTCGGAATTGAAAATCAAGCAGTCCCTGACCTCATATGGCCGCATTAACTTATTAACTCATGGGAAGCATATGTTCAGTTAAAAATCCCAGCTCTCCTGTATTTGTGTCTCCAAGAGCAGATCACCACCTCTGTCTACTCATATGTAGAGATACCGCCCTTCAACTCTGACACTGTGACTTTAATCACAGCATTCCCTTTAGGAATGATAGTTTTAATTCTGGTCATCAAAACTGTATATTCTGTTTGCTATTCCTTTAACACAACGATTAGAAAAAAAAAACTTTGTTCTTTCATCTTCTTAAGTGGCTTTTATAAAAATGAGTAGCACAGTCAAGGACAGATACCTGTGGTGAGCCTTTGACCTCTCTTCTCTCTGCAAATCATCATGCAACACACCTTAGACACAACGTTTTTAACCAGATAAGAATTTATCACTTCTATCATCCACTCTACATTTGATCAATTGATTCACAAATGAAAATTGAGATATGTTGTGCACATATTTTCCTGGTTTTCCATATTAACAACTCTACTACAAAAGGACATAAAGTGCTTCTCAGTGAATTTGTTTTGAAGCCTTGTGATGTCACAATCATCCAAAATTCTCCAGAGTTCTCACAATTTTTTTACTACTCCATTCTATACTTCTGCTAGGGGTTGAGATTATCTCTTGAGGTCTGTTTTTTTCCAAGACCTTTCTTTTCATCTTCTGAAAATTACACAATCTACACTTTTCTGTCACTTCTCATCTCCTGCCCTACCCCCTACCCACTCCCCACAAAGAAAATTCTGATTCTTATGGAAGCAGGAGATCAGTAATGGCCTTAGAGTGGGAGCACCAATGACAGAGAGGAGAATCCTCTGCCTCCCCAACAGCAGTGATTTTTAAACCTCTTTCAGTTCCCTTTCAGTTTCTTCAAGTGAAAACTTAGCAGTAGTCCAATAACTGAAACAGATACAACTGAAGCTTCTCTAGTTGAAGGAAGGAAACAGAGCCCTTCTTCTAGAACCTTGCTTCTCACAAGTTAATATGCATATGAACCTCACCTGAGGATCTTGCTAAGCATTAAGTCCCAGATCAGTAGGTCTGTGGTAGGGCCCAAGAGTCTGCTTGCTACCAATTTCCAGATGATGCCCATGAGCTGTAGCATGGAGCAGCCTCTGTATAGCAGGACCTTGGGCCATTTTCACTGTATTTCTAAGGTTCTCTCAAAGAATTATATTAATGTGGCTCTAACATTTCTACCTGTTTTCTCATAGCTCCATACCATCATCTCCCACTATGGTAGGTACAATTATGCCCTCCCCAAAGATGCCTATGTCCTAATCCCTGGAGCCTGTGAAAATGTTAGGTTATATGCCAAAGGGGAATTAAGTTTTTGCAGACGAATGAAGTTTGTTCATCAGTTGACCTTAAAATAGGGAGATTATGCAGGTGGACTTAATGCAATCACAAGGTTTCTTAAAAATAGAAGCATAACTCAGAGTCAAAGATGTGACTCTTAAAGACTTGTTATGGCTGGCTTTGAATATGGAGGATAGGAGCCAGGATCCAAGGAATGTGAACAGTCTCTAAAAACTAAAACAGGCAAGGAAACAGATTTTGCCCGAGGGCCTCCAAAAAGGAACAAACCCCAGCTAACGACTTGATTTTAGCCCCATGACTTTTGCCAGACTTCCGCCCTACAGAACTTCAAGATAATAATTTGGGTTGTTTTAGGCCCCCAAATTTGTGGTAATTTGTTACAGCAGCATTCAAAAACTAATGTACCCTCTTCACCATGTTTTTCACTGAATAACTAAGGAGCCAACTCTAATGGCCTATATAATATCGTAGTTGTCTTTACAAAAAGAAAAAGAAAAAAATAATATTTGAGTGAAGCTTTCTCCCTGAGGTGCTACCTCATTTTCAAGCTATGGGTTGTATAAATGCTGCAAGGGGTCTCTTTATGTAGATGTCCATGATTTCTGCATATGACAATAATCGTATACATTACTAACTCTGCATCTAGATTTAAAATGAACACATTTGTTTTGCTGGTTTTAAAACAAGATTTACTACTCAAACTAATTGGCCTAGATTCTGACTTTAAAGGTGACATTTTGTTTTTCAGTGTTCAAAAATGTATCACCATTACTGCTTCAGAAAAAAAATAATTGAAAACCCATAAAATGATTTCTGTTACTACTTTTCTTCCTCATGGTATTTATAGAGAGCTTTACCACATTTGCCACCAAAAGAGTTTAAATGTCAGCATAATAACCTTTCCATAATTCTAAATTAGTTAGAATTTCAGTTGGAAGAAACCAGTACAAGTGCTGAAATTGAAAGCATCAGGAGTTAGCCCTCTTACATTAACAATCTTTAATTTCCCAGAGATTTTTGGGCAAGGGTGGGGCGGTAAATGTCAATAAAATTAAAGTATTCTAGGATTGCACATCTCTAAACAACTGAAGCTGTACCATGAAACAGTTCAACAAAGGAAATGACCCAAAAATAGATGCACACCATTTGCATGGCAAAATCTCCCCATAGCAAGTAATGAAGTTGCCACAGATGTAAGTGAAACATCACAAAACTGAATAGGTAAGCTCGGTCTATTCGGATATCGTGGTTTACACATCAGTCAGCGACCTACACACAAGAAATGGTCACTTCCAGATGGCAGCAGGGCTAGTTCTCAATGTAAAATGTGTGACAACAAGACTCATCATACGGCCTGTCCCCATCTCCCACTAGGAGAGGAGATCAGAGAATAGACAAGGGGAAATCGGGATAAGAGGGACATCAAAGGAGGCCTTAATGGGAAAGAAAATCAGGGAAGGACTCCAGTATAAGAATAGAATAGAATAGAATAAATAGACATGGGGAACTCTTTAATCAAGGTTTATAATTTCAAATAACATAAACTGACCATGATTTTAGAAAAAAAAAAAGAGAGTTTATTGAAAAGTGAAAGGGTTACTCACAATTCTCTGAGTTAAAGAACAGGGGGAAATGAAGGCAAGGAACCATGGCCAAGCCATTCCAGAAAATCAGCCCAGGGAAGTCACAGCTGTTTCCTGCTACTAAATGCTGAATGCCATGGGTTTCTCTCCCACTGCTTCTGGCACTGGACACTAAAAGCCTTTGCTGACCCTCAAAACTTGGTATTACTGCCACTGCTGCTGCTACCATCCATCACCAAAATGGATTTCCTCCAGGGTCTGCTCTTTTGAATCAATCACTTCTTAGTCAAAGCTGGAGGAGGATATGTTTGCCCAATTGGTGGAATGTAGGTTATGTGCTCGGATCCTAGATGAAAGGAACCCTGGGAAAGCAGACATCAAGCATTCTCAGCCTCTATCTTATGCAGGACAGGCTCTGCCTCTCTCCAAGACCAATTGTAAGGGAATTCCAAGAATATAAGAAAGGTCATCAAATGTTGGTCAGCCTTCCAGCCCCTCAAAAAAAGGAGGCAAATATCCATTACAAAAAACCTGAATTAAATGAAAGAAAGTGGAATTCATTTAGTGTTGATTTCATTCAAATAAGCCTGAAATATTTTAGAAGAGCAGAAGACAGAAAACCTCTTTCTACTTTCCCACTATCTACCTCTTAGTCACTATATGCAGTTCAATAACATCAGTTGATACCTTAGGAAATTAAACTAATGAGTCAACCCCAGGAATGAGTCTGCATAAAATATTAAATAAAACATAATATCAAATATGAACTTACTGAAGATTAGAACCAACTGTATTTTTTTTCAGGCAAAAATTAAAATCAAATATCTAGCTTTATGGTAAGAAATTAAAAAATAGATTACTGATTAGTCATATACTATCTTAAGCATTCAATCTTGCTACATTAGCCCTCTCCATTTAATGAAAATATACAAAAATATCTAATCAGAATTGAATTCTTACTATGTGCCAAACATTGTGGTTATTACTTACAAAATTATTCTATTTCATTTTCATATACAACCTTATGAAAAGAGATGCCATCATCATTCCATTTTAGAAATCAATTAACAGACTTGCTGCAGTAAGAGACTTGCCAAGGGTCACACAAAAATAGCCAAGTTAAGGCTCTCCTCCATTTATGTTTTCATCTCAAGTTTCAACTCTAACTCCAAAGCCCAACTCTGGCTAAAAAGTGCTATAGATGAAGTTCAGCAAAGTCTAAATTTCTCATTTTTGTTTTATTCATCATTCTCTCTTCATTGTTAAAACGAACTTATCAAAACTTCAGCAACAAAATCTGAAACTGCAACGGAAAGTACTTGTGCAATTGGGGCTGCTCTAGGGTGTGTGAGGCCCTGGGCAAAATATGTTTGCAGAGCCCCTACTTATACAATCAGTTTGATCTTAAAATACATTGCAAAATTCATGGTCCTTGTGAAGATTAATAACTTATTGATAATTATTTAGAATAATAGGTAGAAAAGTGGTACTTACTTGCTTACTGTCCAATCAGTTCTTATGAAGATTCTGCATAACGTCCAGATGCCGTATTTCCCTGTTCAAGTCTAAAAAACATCTCTTTATGTTCCTTATTGTCAAATATCTTTCACTGTGAGACTGTTATTATCACAATGCCATATTTCTTTGCAGCCCATTTGTACTGAAGCAACCCATATCTTCTTGTCTGTGAGGCTCCCTATTGCTGGTTGCATCATTACTCATGATGCTGAATTATCCCTCAAGCTGCCTATGGATACTGGCTTCCAGTGATTCTTCCAAAGGTTGCCAATCTTCTTCTTAAACCACAAGTGCACAAGACAACCACAAGTGCAGTCTTCTCCAGAGTATGTAGGAAATGTGAACGACAATTAGTACACTGGTCATGTTCAATTTACTAGTCAGAATTTTATAGTATAAATGCAGAACAATACACCTTACAATAAAGCTGACCACACTTCTTCCTTCTGCACACTGCCCTATCAAGGAGGCATAGGATCCATGAGCAAAGCAAGAACGGTCCTATGTATACAAGGAATATGCATCCCTTAACTTGCATGGCTCCTCGAGAACTGCCTGACACATGACAAGGAGACTGCAAAGGAGTTAAGGTGGGCATGCTTGGTGTCAGCAGCAGGGCTGGGGAGGCACCAGAGGAAAGGACGCCTGAAATCCCACTCTACACGAGCCTTGGGCTGTATTATATGCAACAACGTGTTTGGTTTTGTAAATGCTTTTGCTTTTTGTTGACTCTTTATTTCATTATCTCTGGCTTAAAATAAATTATAAATAGAATTACAAGTGCAAGTTCTTGAAGTCAAAAATTTTCCATAAATAATTTACTCCAGTCTTAGTGAATTTGAGGACATGATGTTACCATTTTTCACCAGTTCTCTAGATCCCCAGTTTAAATATCCTGCTCCTCCTGTTAAATTATATATAAAATTTAGTAACTGGCTAGTATCTTACAATCATTCATATTTTGACTAACGCCTGCATGATATGCTGTCTCAAGAGCAAATTATTAAACAAATGGATCAAATACAAAAATTAAATCAAGAAACAATCTACTAACTACTTGCTGAGTAATCTTGCCTGTGGCTGGACAAATACGTATGCCAGCTGACATCTGTTTGAATCTATCCTCCTAAATATAAATTTGTAGCTCTGACCTTTTGTTTTTGTGTTGCTATTAACTGTGACCAAAGTACTCTTTGACAAAGCACCCTATGTACATGGATCATTGGGGGGGGGGGGGGGGGGGGAATGTCTGCTGGAGACTGGTTAGATCAAATCATGTTGGGGGGAAGACTTATTTAAGTATAAAATTAGTAATGTTGAAAGGTTTTTGTGTTCCTGAGCATATTACATCTATCATGAAAATAATGTGTTTAGCACAATATACTGAATTTTGTTGCTTTATGTTATATTATGTTGCCTTTTTATTCATAAAGAGCCATACAGTTAATGTTTTATCAGAGGTTTATCATTAGTCTTTTTCAATAAGTGATTTTATTGTTTTTCTTAAACAGAATTTTAACTAGCCAAGTGTCATCTCTAATTCAATAATGAAAATAACAAGAAAAAATATATAACAAAAAATTTGTTACTCAAAATGGTCCACAGTCCAGTCCAATATATAACAAGAAAAATATATAACAGCATTCACTTAGCAAAGATTTGGACAGCAAAGTCTTCTATTCTTTTAAAGGAGGGGTAGGCAAGTGGCTATGTGCAGCTCATATTGAGATACACCTTCTCTAGTTAAATAAATGCTTATTTATATACCATCTACAGAAAACTGAAGCATATGAAGAAAGAATTAGAAGTACTCCCAACAGAAATTCCTTTAATTTTTGATACATGCCAAGGTCTTCATCCTTGAGAAACAGTTTGTATAGAGAAGTATCCTAAATTCTTCCAACAGTGCACTTCTCAGCTGCTCCAAGTAATACATTTTGTCCTTGTACGTGAGAAAGTGTTTAGTAAAACCAGATGGCCAATTGTTTTCCTGTCCTGAAGCACTTAAAACTGGCAAGAAGATAGTTGAGGTCAAAACCTTACAGATCCTAATGACATGAACAGACACTTATAAACTCTCGTTCATCTATAATTAGATTATTTCGATTATTCTCCACCCAACTCTTATTAAGTCACAGTTTGTTATCTGAAAAATATTATTCTAATACACACAGAGCTCAAATCTCCTTCATTCCCACTGTTGTGAAAGTCTGTACAGGCTACGGTATCATTTAAAGTACCAAGAAACCAACAGGAAAATAAATTAGATTTCAATCCAGCACTAATCAACCATCATTATTACTGGATATTCTGAGTGTCACCCCTGAGTATTCAACTCAGAAGAATCCACTCATACACTGGGACCCAGCTCTATCATAAACTCTGTGTGCAAAGACAAGTGGGTATTGTGGACCAGTGCCTCCCAAAGGAATCTGCTAGGGATCCTGTTAATATGAAGTTTCTGACTGAGCAGGTCTAGAGTGGGTCCTAAGGATCTGCATATATAATAAGCTCCCAGATGATGCCAATGCTGCTGGACCCTGGACCATTTTGAGTAACAAATTTCCAGGTCTAGGCAATGTTAAGAATCCTACTGCTACCATGACTCCAAACTTCTCCCATGATGTTCCCAACCAATCTCGTCTCTTTTCCATGATCCACCTTTCATCACACACCACTTCAAACCCCTTCTATTATCTATTGGTGTATGCATGAAGTTTGTAGGTTTGTTCACCTCTCCAGCCTCTGTTTTTCTCACCTCACGTTAAGATTCTTTCTTCAGCCTCTGGCTTCTAGAATCCCTTCCTTCGTTTTGACATTACCTCCAGAGCTCCTTATAGTATATATCCAGTGTCCAGATAATAGTGGGAAGAAAGGGTGAAAGAAGACTCTAAAGTGTTAAAAGGAACTATAATATAGGAAAGGTGCCTTTGGGGAATCTGAAATCCATTTGAAAAATATCAGATAATTAAACCTAAACATCTTTTATCAGTGCAAGACTGCATGTATGGGCCAAGTGATCACCAGCACTTAAGAGTCCAGAAAGAAGAGTAATAATCACAGTAACTGAAGTAGGGAAGCTTTATGGGAAATTGGAGGGATAAACTCTACATTAAAAGTTGGGTGGGGCGGGGGAGGGGGGCGCCTGGGTGGCTCAGTTGATTGGGCAGATGACTTCTGCTCAGGTCATGATCTTGCAGTTCTTGGGTTCGAGCCTCACATCAGGCTCTGTATTGACAGCACAGAGCCTGGAGCCTACTTCAGATTCTGTCTCCCTCTCTCTCTCTGCACTCATGCTCTGTCTCTCCCCACTCTCAAAAGTAAACAAACATTAAAAAAAAAAAGTTGGGTAGTGGGGCACCTGGGTGGCTCAGTCGGCTGGGCAGCCAGCTCTTGATTTTGGCTCAGGTCATAATCTCAAGGTTCATAAGATTGAGCCCTGTGCAGGCTCTGTGCTGAGAACACAGAGCTTGCTTGGGATTCTCTCTCTCCCTCTTTCTCTGCCCTACCCCACCACCATACACACACCCACCATGCTCACCCTCTCTCTATCTCAAAATAAATAAATGAACTTAAAAAAAAAAAGTTGTGCAAGGATTAAATAGGTGAAGTGGGTGGGAATTACATTCCAGGAAGAGGATAACATAAGCAAAGGTGCAAGGTTAGAAAAGTTTAAGCAAAGAATGTGACCAGATCAGAGAATGCATCCACAGAGAGACACAAAGAGTTAATACGAAGTTCCTGAATGCCAGGCTAAAACAGATTTAGTTCCATTCATAGCTGGTGGAAGGCACTGGGTTACAGAAGGGAGCAACATTACTAGAATGACCCTACTTCCCACTTTATTGGGACAGTTTCAGTTTACATCACTATCCAGGCATTATTCTAACTATGAATATCTTCCCTTTCACTGTCCAAAGTGTTCCAGTTTGAACAATTGTGTGGTCTCCCTAGACATAATGGAGTTGGTATTTCATTCAAACAGATTGGAACAGTGGTATGCAGCCTATAGCCCCAAGATGCCAGATTCACAAATGGAGGACTATACAGGATGTTAAAAGAGCGTATTTGCTTGGGGTGGTTATGCTGATTAATACATGTGGACCCAACTTTTATTGTAGGTATACTTTATATATCTTAGATTTATAAATTTAATCTTAAATTTATAAATTATCTTAAATGTGTAAATTAACTAAGTACCATGCCCACAATATAAAATTCAGAGTAAGAAAATAAAAGGATTTGTGGAAGTTATCAGTGAATGAGAATACAGTGAGAAAAAGTTAAGAAGGCAATGGCAGTTTGGGGAGTGTGGGTAAGGAGCTTCTTAGGATGGAATCAGGCATGGAAAAAAAGTTAGATGTTAGATCCATTTTAGATGGAGAATCAACAGGACTTACAACCTGCCAGAGAGAGGAAAATAAAAAGGATGATTTTTTTATTTTTTATTTTTTTAGTTTTAAGGTCGGATGCTTGAAATAAATAAGAAACACAAAAGGGGTTACAGAGTAGGAGAGAGGGGAGTTCAGAAGATGAGCTGATGGAATGATTTTCAAGTAAATGTATCCAATAAGTATTTCAATGTATCTTTTTGCCTAGGAACTGGATCCTTTGCTTTCATTTTTTATTTATAAAGTCATATCTATATCTCCTGTTATCTCATACATACCTCAGAGAAAAGAAAACTCAGTGAGAATGAATCCTTCCATTTTTATGGAGATGTCAAAGTTTTAGTTTATATTCTTAAATTTCAGAGATATAAAGGTTCAAAACATTGATATGATTGAATCAACAGTGCTTTTTAAAAATTAAGTGCTCATCACCAGGAAAATTATGATGTTAAGCGTAGTTCATGCTATGTAACCTTAGATATCAAGTCATGCCTAAATTCAAAGACATATAAAAAAGTGATTTTTATTAAAAATCAAAAATGAAAGAGAAAACTGATTAGATTTACATATGTAAGGATTACTCTACCTTCTTCTTTACCTAGATTCAGTTCACATCAGCAATATATTCCTGCTGTACTTTCTCTTCCTTCAGTTCCTAAGCCAGACATAATTGGGTCTGAATTCTGCCCGAACAAGGAGTGTATAAGGGATTAGGGAGGCAAAGTGCCACCTCAACTGTTAAAGTGTTCTTAGAGCTACTGTCTTAAATATGTCCTTCTGTTCATTTGCCCTACACTTATGGCTCTTGTAAATTCCCTAAGTCCAGAATGCACAGACTTTGAAACCTCTGGCCTACCTTGTCCTTGGTCATATATTTCCTCCTGAGTCCTATCAGGGTATCTGATGCCCACATGCAAGTACACCTTGACTCTTGATTTCCATCCTAGTTTCTTTTCTTTCTTTTTTTTTTTTAAACATTTGTTTATTCATTTTTGGGGGGGGGGGGGGGGAGAGGTCAGAGACAGAGAGAATCCCAACAAGGCTCCACACCACCAGCACAGAGCTCAATGAGGAGCTTGAATCCACGAACTGCCAAGATCATGACCTAAGCTAAAACCAAGAGTCAGTCACTCAATTCAACTGACTGAGTCATTCAGGTGCCCCTTCCATCCTAGTTTCTAATAGCATTTCAAACTAAATCTTTTGTAGTCAGGGATGTTTCTGGGCTTATTTCCACCAGGTAGTTTGATGATATTTGTATCCAACCCAGATCATAATGTTAAAGTAGGAAAAGAAACTTGCGGAACACACGGTAATTTTACAGAAGGAAACTGAGCCCAGAGAGGTAAGTACTCAGAACCATATAGGAAATTTGCGGCAGATTTAAGACTAGAAGCCAAACGTTACATCTTCTAGCTCCAAGTTTCATTTACCACAAGCTTCTTTGTTCCTTCGCTGTGGTCCCAGTGCTGAGATCAAATTTAACAATAGTTGTATTTTGATCTTTAGTACATATATCATCTTCTCATTCATGCTCTCTTCCTATCCTCTTACTAAACTTCATTTACAAGTTACAAATAATTCACCTTCACCTGTAAAATGGAGATACTCCTCTGAAATATAGCAGAAATATATTCTGAAATATACTCTAGCTGAAATATAACAGCTACTGAAGCAATTCACTAAAAGCAAATTAAATTCAAACAACAGAGAAATAACATTACCAATTTGAAGGACATGAAGAATCTAAATGATACTGAGGAGCTATCAAAATGAAAAAATGGATACAGCTCAAATACACTGTCACTTTAGTAATGTTCTTGGAGAACTCTTACCATCAAGGAGAAGTTTCATGCTGTTCTTATACGAACTTAGAACGTTAAGATTTCCCAGGAGCACAGAACTAATTAGATTGTAAAGCACTGACTTATTACTATTTCAAAAGAATAGCTCCACATTCTAAATCACCAACATTGGTGCTCTAACAAGCTGAAAACTCATTTTGTGTACAGACTTCAATTCTTTTTAAAGATAAATTAAACAAACAACACAAATGCAATATCCCAACCCTGATAGTTGCTACAAAAAAGAAAAAAAAAGATAAAAATCATTGTGGAATTCTGGAGTCTCAAATGCACATCTTGTTCCAGCAACAACCCACATGAACTTTGTCCTTCCCCACTAAAAACGAAAACACTAACTTAAGTGCTTCACAGCTAGCATGGTTTTTGTGCAAAGCACTTACTGGATACTTGACATGCAAATAAATCAAGAGATGACAAAAAAATGTTTTGCACAAAAGAATGAGGATTTAGAATCCAGGTCAATGTATTCTTTTCTTCTTTCTTTGTTATTTTCTGTAGCAAATCCCAGAGACTAGACATAAATAATGAGACAGGAAGAATAAAAATATGAACATCTAACCTCCCAAGCCTTCAATAGAAATATATCAATAGAAAGTTAAGATAAAGCTGAGGCTTGCTTAGTTTCTCAGTAACACTGAGTAGGCACTCTTTTTTGTTTAAAATTCTTTTGTGTGTGCACCTTCAATAAAATAAAGATAAAAATAACAAAGTTTTTAATAAAATTAAAAAAATAAAGACTTGTTAGCTTTGTTTTGCGTTGAGGAAAATAGATACAGACTCCTGAACTAATGAAAGTAAGAAGACATTTCATATTTATGTCCAACATTAGAAATTACTGTCTCAGGATGGCTGGCTGGCAGCTGAGTTGGTACAGCGTGTGACTCTTTATCTTGGGGCTATGGGTTTGAGCTCCACACTGGGTGTGGAGGTTACTTATAAATACAATCTTTTAAAAAAAAGAAGTTACTGGGGGCGCCTGGGTGGCTCAGTCGGTTGAGCGTCTGACTTCAGCTCAGGTCACAATCTCGCAGTCCGTGAGTTCGAGCCCTGCATCAGGCTCCGGGCTGATGGCTCAGACCCTGGAGCCTGCTTCTGATTCTGTGTCTCCCTCTCTCTCTGCCCCTCCCCTGTTCATGCTCTGTCTCTCTCTGTCCCAAGAATAAATAAAAACACTTAAAAAAATTAAAAAAAAAGAAGTTACTGTATTTCTGTTAGATTTTTTCACCATCAGTAAGTTACAGAAGCACAGATTATCTTATTTCTCATAGTTTTAATCTTGCAAATATTCATAGTAGTGGCAAAAAGCCCAGGCATAGGTCAATCCCCCTTGCTATACTTCTGAAAATCTCAGGAGAAAGTAACCCAATTCATTGAATGACTACTATATTCCCATTTTGATGCTGAGGGCATCAAATACAATATTTACAGCAATCTTAGGAAGTATATATTATTGACTTTCTATTAGTAGAAGACTATCATAGCTCAGACAGTGGGCAAAAGTCAAACCTAAATTTTTCTGACTCCAAAACCCATTCTTTCTACAAAGCACTGTGCTGCCACCAGTAACTGCACATGATCATACAAATATGTGAATTGGATTTACTGATAGCTAGAGAGAAAATACTTATATAATTATTTTAACAGATTATCTTGTGAAAGCACTGTGATTATTTTTTTATTAGAATATTACTAATGCACATACAAGTAATAAACTCTTCTAAGTAATTTAGAAGACTCCTCATTCAGGGCATCACATTGCTGAATATGTATTTATTTGCTCTCTTATTTTCCTCCCACGTTTCCCTACTAGAAGGCATAGTTTAGTGATAAGATGATTTCACAGATGAAATTCCAAAGAACTGTCACAAGATGCAACTTTAAATTGATCTCTATTAATAAATGTGTTTACTGCAACCTTCAGTTTCTGACAAGTATATAAAGAACAGCTAACCAGAGACCTCAATAAAGTCTATGGCCAAGGAATAGTATGTGTTTCTGTGTGACACTAACCAGTACATATAGAGACGTAAGCCATACTGACCTCATAGAAATCAATTTGTCATCAAGTGAACTATCTAGCTTGAATAATCTATGAACTCTTCATGGCCCCTCCAAAAACCCTGGAGTTAGCTATATATATTAGTTCCAAATATAGTCATGCACTCAATTACCAAAACCTTCAGTCACACATGAAAATTTTAGAAAAAGCTTTCAAATATACTTTCAATCTAAAATCATTTTCTTTATTTTTAAAGTGGATTTATTTTATTTTGGAGGGGGGTGGAGCAGAGAGGCGGCGGGGGGGGGGGGGAGGTGGGGGGGTGGGGGGAGAGAGAGAATCCCAAGCAGGCTCCATGCCCAGTGCAGAGCCTGACATGGGGCTCGATCCCACAACTGTGACATCATGACCTGAGCCAATATGAAGAGTCAGATGCTTAACCGACTGAGCCACTCAGGCACCCTAAAATCACTTTCTGATTTATAGTAAGAGGATAAAAGTGTTGGTTGCTGCTTTATCATACAGAGATAGCAATAATCTACATAATATTCAATAATCAGAAGCCTCTTAAAATGAGAAGTCTACTCCTTTAAGACTCTGAACTTTGTTTTACTTTAAGAAAGAGTATTTGGCACTGCATTAATCTCCCTCAAAGCCACATTACTGCTGAGTGAAATAACAAAACTAGATTATTTAAGCACGGCAGCCTGCTAGGCAGAACATTTGAGTGGTTATCATAGGCCATACCTCAGGTGGCTATTGTAGGGCTCCAGACCAAAAGCAAAGTGATTCACAAGAACTACATAAATCAAAAGATATCATTTTGTTTGGCTTTCATATTGCTATTATGAACTAAAATTAATATAAACTAATAAAGAAAAATCTGCAACATGCTAAACTCTTCCTGTGCCTTCTCCTCATGTTCACAACATCCTTTGGTTTGAAATGTACCAAAGGACAGAAACCATGTGTAAAATTCTCTGGCTTAAAACAGAAATTTTGTAGCCTGTACCTGGTTTCTGACTACTCTACCAAGTACATTACCTATAGACACCAGAAACATCATCAAAGTCACCTAGGTGACAAATGGGGCCAAAACACCATGTGTGCAGTAAAGAGAGGGAAAGGTGTGTTTCATACATTTTGAAGAAAAATGCCAACCTAAAAGAACTTTCAGAGAAGGCTAATCAATTTTCAACAGGTGATTTTAAGTCACCTGCCTGGGAAGCTCAAGAAAGTAACTAATGAGCAGCATACAACTGTATATGTTGCCAAGCAACCTCAGACTTCTGGCCACTCCACCTAGAGTTTAGTAAATTTCAAAAAGAAAATTGCAAAAGCTTAGTTACAGACCAAAAATAATAATATAATAATAATAATAATAGGTACCATTTCACGAGTACAAATTATGTGCCAGGAACTTAGCATTCATTACCTCATTAAGTTACAATACCCCTATTTTAGGAAAATTCCATTTTAGAAATGTGGAAACTGGAGTTCAGAGATCAAAAACTGTCTTCATTCACTTGCATATTTTCTCAATCAGAGCAGACAGTATAATTTACTAATGTGCCCACAGCTCCCAAAACAGTGCCAAGCACACAGTAGATGTTCAAGAAATAATTGTTGATGGGAGGTCTGAACAATTAAAAAGTTGAAGGCACTTTTCCCTATGCCATACTAATTCTCCAGAGATGTGGGAAGAAAAAAAAATAAGGAAAAAGAGAAAGAGGAAAAAAGGAAGGAAGGAAGGAAGGAAGGAAGGAAGGAAGGAAGGAAGGAAAAAGAAAAGGATTATTTTCTTAGCAGGAAAAGAAATCTTTTGTATTTTCATTGGTTTAAAACCAATGGGCTATTATTTTTATATAACATTTCAGTCTGGCTAATGAACAGTTTTATGCTTATAAATTGAACAAGTTAAATGAAATGGATAAATTCCTTGACAAGTATAAAATACTAAAACTTGAGAAATTGATAACGTGAATAGCCCTTTATCTGTTAAAAAAATAAAAATTAACTTTTCCACAAAGACAACTGGAATCCACTGTCACTATCTTCCTCCCCTCATATATAAGCAATAATCCATGCTTATCAATTTTTCTTTAAAATTTTAATTCCTATCTCCAAGCACCAACTGGCCAAAACCCTTTCCAACTTTTGCCTGAATTAGTATAATGGTTTCTAAGTTGTTACTCTGCTTTCATTCTTTCCTGGTAAGGTCTCTGTATTTTTTGAAGTACTTTCCTTATTTACCTGCTTAAAACAACTTTAGGATTCCCCTTTGTCTACAGAAACAGTCTCAACTCTGTTGGGAGTCAATTTCCACAGGCCTATCACATTTTGCTCATTGTGTGAAACAAAGCACTACCTGCTCTTTGTTTTAGATTATATTTTCAAGGATGTTTATATAGAAAATAGATATAGTATCTCTCCTTCTGGAGCAAAAGGGAGGCATGCTACTTTCCAGTATAGAATATTCAGGTCCCCTAAACTCAAGGATCCTCTCTTGTAATGAAATCTACTATGTGTACAGATGTCATCTGACCTTCTTTGTATCACCCTATGGGAATTAAGATTCAAGGAACCAGCGCACGCTCACACACACACATACACACACATGCTGATACTCTGGCTACTGATATTTCTATGAGTAATAAACTATCCTTCATCTCCGACAAAGGAATTTCATGTTTTATACCAGCATCCTTGAAACTGTGACAGACCAACTTTTTAGCTCTCAGAGTAAAATTTCAGACCCTTCACAGTTCTTGAGCATTAGAATCACCAGGGCAGACATTTAAAAACACCCACGTCCAGTCTCTATCATATCAATTAACTCAGAATCTCTGAAAGTAAACCCTGAATACTGCGTTTTTGTTTTTGTTTTCTTGTTTTGTTTTGTTTTGTTTATTTTTTGGGTTTTTTATTTTTTGTTTTTTACTGGCTGCTTGGGAGTTTATTTTCCACTGGGTACAAGGCACACAGTTACAGGGTGTCAGGAAGTCTTGCATGCAGCTTGGATAGCCAAGAGTGGGATTGTCTCTACTTCCTTTTTATTGTTTTGCTGTTTTGATATAAAAGAGCCCAATTGCTTCTGCTTGCTGCAGCAGAGGGGAGGGGCTCTGATGAGCCTAGCACCTCCTGAAGCCTAGTGGTGGCCACTCAGGACTGGGGCCCAGTGTTGGCTTTGCCAGGGTGGCTACCACGCCACTTTCTCCTGGCTTCCAGAGCCAAGTCACAGGTTATAGTGCTTCTGGAGGCCTAAGGAGATCCTGAGCATTCTGGGGACTCCAACACTAGCTAGGAACAGGAGAGTGGATTTATTACCTGAAAAAAAAGCTTGCCCGTCAGTGGCCCGGGTTGGCCTGGGGAGGCCAGGTGATGAGGAATGCTTCCCCAGGATACTCTGCACTTCCACAGAAGCTCTTAATGGAAGTGGAATCCATGTGATGCCAGTAATAGTTGTGGGTGGCCATGAGCAAGCTGCTGGAGGGGATGGTTGCCATGCTGTCGCTTGTGGGCTGATGGAAACCTCCACGGCGACACCTTGGGCAATCACAGGTGGCAGGATGGAGACTCTAGGCCATGAAGCCCATTTGCAGAGGAGGCCACTCCATGACAGAGGTGTGTGTAGTGTCTGAACACTGGATTTTTTAAAGCTCTCCAGGCAATTCTTTTTTTTTTTTTTATTTTTTTGATGTTTATTTATTTTTAAGAGAGAGATAGAGCACAAGCGGGGGAGGGTCAGAGAGAGAGGGAGACACAAAATCCCAAAGCAAGCTCCAGGCTCTGAGCTGTAAGCACAGAACCCAACATGGGTCTCGAACCCACGAACTCTGAGATCATGACCTGAGCTGAAGTCAGACACTTAACCAACTGAGGCACCCAGGTGTCCCAAAGCTCCCAGGTAATTCTAATATGCAACCACATTCATCTATAGAATAGAATTTATATTCAAGGCCCTCTAAAATCTGACTCAAATTTGTCTTTTCAAACTCATTTTTCTGGAAGAAAATTGGACACAAATAAAAGAAGAGACTATCTTAGCTAGAGGAAGAGAGGCATCTTCATAAGAAAAAATTGAAAAACAGAAGACAAAAAAAGACAGACAAATGCAATAGAGAAAATGAGATTCTGAAGGCCAGAATAGAAACATAAAAAGGAAAAAAAATGCATACAGGATTGCTTGCTGTTAAAGAATGTATTAGGGGAAAAAAAAGAAAAAAGAGATAAATATCTAATGGCTACTAAGGCCCAACAACATTTAAGAGACAAAGACAGAGGTAATATCTAAAAAAAAACAAAAAACAAAAACCAAAAAACAAAGAACAAAAAAACAGAAAGAAATGATTCCTCTAATGAGGCCAGGATCCTGGAAACTACTAAGAGGTGGCTTCTCAGGCTGCAAATATAGAGTCCATTGTCAAAGTAGTTGGGCAACAACCTCATAAGCTTGGGATAGCAATACTAAGTTGTTAAAATAAAAACCTACATAGATTTGAGGGGAGAAAGGTCATCATAGTAAAATACACCAAGAATTATTAGGTGAGTTCAGAGTGATACTGTGCCCTGAAAGTACATGCCTGAAATGTGGGTGAAATTAGGACTGTAAGGGATGGCGAAGCAAAGATGGGGTATATCACAGTAGAACCAGACAGGACAAAAGCAGATGGAGTTTGAGCTAGATGTTGGCTGGGTGGGAGAATATGGGTGGGATTATCCAACTCAAAATGTATAAATTGGACAAGATATATTTGACAAGCAAAGGTTCTGGCAGTCTCAGAATCTCATTATCCTACTATCAGCATCTACACATAATCTGTAGGAACAGAGTAGAAATACAAAGAATAAATTAAAGGGAAAAAAAACTTTTACAGAAATCTAAAAATAATGCTAAAAGAAGGAAACAATTTAAGAAGCTGATTAAAAATTCAATTGAGGGGCATCTGGGTGGCCCAGTGGGTTAAGGGTCTGACTCTTGATTTCAGCTCAGGTCTTGATAGGCACAGTTCGTGTGTTCAAGCCCTGCATCAGCCTCCTCACTGGCAGTGGATTTGGACTCTCTCTATCTTTGCTCCTTCCCAGCTTGCATGTTTTCTCTCTCAAAATAAATAAGCTTAAAAAAAATTTTTTTAATTCAATTGAGCTTCTCTGAACATTTAACAGAACGGTAGGGAGAAGTGAAGCTAGAGACAAATATTCTACAGCTACAGAAAATGATGTGGGAGAAAATAATGTTACTCATTACCTGGAACATTTAAAACCAAGAAAAATGCCTTAAAAAGCAAACCCCTAGGGGCACAGTATTCAGAATTACCAAAAGGAACTTCAGAAATCTATTAGAGCGACTCCCAGGCAGGTGCTAAGGAATAACTTCCCTAGCAACAAGTTTCTGGTGTTAGGCAATTCATAATGAAAGGAAAGAACAGGTACAGGGCTTAAAAGCCTGTTCACAAGATATTCGATGACTGTCTCTAGACAGAGTCCACACTCATTATGCTCTGGAGTCCCAGAAGCATAAGATTCAAATGGAAAAAATGAAAATTGAAAGGTTTTAAATATACAAACAGAAAAGAAAAACACCTCAAATGAGACCAATGGGCCAAAGTTGCCACCACCATAATTTCTAAGCTTAGAGGAAATAAATATAGAGTGCATGGATAGCTTCCCCTCCCCAATTCTAGTCATGGGATAGTGCCAAAATTCACTCTTGCTGGGAGAGATCTCAGGCTAACAAGTTCCCTATTCATGGATCTGAAGGAACTGTTATCTTAGACAGGAATCACAGCAAGTCTGAAACGAGAAAAATAGCTCCATCTAACTACTTTCTCTCAAATACCACTGGGACTTTGGCAACACTAAATACAGGGTCCTGAGAACACACTTTCATTGGGATTAGTGCTCTATGAGATTGGAATTGGACTGTTTTCTAAATTACGTTGGTTGGTGCTCAGGAAATTTTTTGTTCTATTAAGTCTTTGGACAGTCTTTTAAAAGCAAAGATATGAAAGAGGTTAAGTAATACAACTGAAGGAACTATCTACATTTTAGTGAAAAACTGGCCACTGAAGCTAAAAGAACTGACTCTATCACGGCACCAGAGAGAGAGAACTTGAAGTTTGAGAAGACTCAAAGTCCTTTGATTTTAATTTAATTTTAGAAATACAATTTGATTTGAGACTTCAAATCTTTGGAATCCCCCTGAAGTATTATAATTAGAAGGCATTTTTATTCAAATCTTGAACATTTTTGTGCTGATAGCAGCTTATTACCAGAGTATCTTAATGTTTGTGTTGAATTTTAATGCAAAACTGACAAGCAATTTTGGACATTATGGTCAGCCTTGGTTACAAAATGTTACTTTAATTAGTGCACTGGTCCAATTTATTTCAGCGCCTTCTAGGTGCTAAATCGACACTGATAACTAGTGTGGTAAAAGGCATAGATAGCAATTGGTAGGAAGTGAGTGGCCTCATGAAAAGGGAAGCTGTCTCAAAGGTTCATCTGGTACCCTAAAACGAAGAGCGACACTCCTGATTCACCATAATAGGCTTAATGGTTAAACCCAATTGGTTAAAAGCAACAAAAACAATAACTCCATGGAATGTGGCAAACAGAGGTAGCAGGAAACTGTATATTCACTGACAAATTTGGGAACAGGAACCAGAAAAGCAGAGCTGAGATTCTTCCCCACCCCTCCTCCTTTATGGGAACAATTTGCCTGCAAAGAGTACACATTATCCTCTATCTTTAACACAACTGAAATGTTACAACTCTGCCCCAGGGAAGGAGGCCTGCCAGAATCTAGACAGGCCTGTGGGTGGGAAAGTCTGTCCATTTATGAGATTCAGTATTGATGGAGTTCAGTATCTTTGCCACTACCCAAGTGTCCTAACAAGTCTGGCAATAACAAAACTAACATTTATTTCCTTCTGAGCTAGACTTCTTTGTCTATATCAAGTGAATAAGAATTCAGATGAAAGATTCAGATTGATGTTATGTACTGGTCCTCTCCAAACCCCAAAAACTCTCTGGCTCTAAAACCCCAACCAACACCCTATTGTCTCACACCAGAAAGCTCTGTTACCTTCCTAACCCAAGTAGCTATTTGAATGTGACTCCTGGAACAGCATTATCATAGCTGGATTAAAGAAAAGTTTATTGAATAAGCACAGATGGGATTGGGTGATAGTTTGGTGCCACGTTGGTAAAAGGAAAGAAAACATCACAGATGACACCAAATATTTTACTTTGTGGGGCAGGGGAGGAATCTGAAAAATGATAGTGTTACTGTCAAAAAAAAAAAAAAAAAAAGAGAAAGCATAGCTCAGCCTGATATCATTACTCTTTCAGCTTTACAAGCATTTAGTTAGTACATACTATATGCCAGGAGCTATGTTCTGAGTTCATGGTTTACATATGAAAGGGCATGGAGGAAGGTCTCTGCCAGCTACCCCATCGTCTCCTGCCTGACAGCACTATCAGCAAAATCAGTAGGACCCAGCATCCAGCAGAATATAAGTTTCTGACTTAAATGTTTTATTTTAATCCATCAGAGAACATGAAAAGAAGATCCAAATGCATATCCATAACAATATAGTAGAATCCCTTTCTTCTCAACTCCCCTGCTCCCACCAGGTTTCCAGAAACTCTCAGTCCCCAAGCTCCCAGTTTCTGAACCCAGAGATTTTTTTTGTTTTTTTTTTTTGTTTTTTGTTTTTTGTTTGTTTGTTTTTGTTGTTGCTACATCCTTCACTCCTGGTTCTTCTCTCTTCCTCATTTTCCTTGATGTTCCTGAACGTTCCCCACAGACTGTGACTTCCTGAGGGATGTCATCTGAAATGACCATGGATTTTCTCCCTATGAATCAGCCCACTGACTTTATCCTTTCCATAGATGCACCTGCTGTTCTCACTTGGCATTATAAAAATGTAATATCCTTTCTGGAAGTGTCAGAATTCCTTTGAAAGGTGGTAAAAGCAAGGAAGCTAAGTGAGCACAACCAAAATCCTCTTCAGGGGAAATTAGACGGATAGGACTGAAAACACATAATTTTGTCCAATCATAATTATAATAATAAACATAATAATTAGAATATTGAGTGTTTACTACATGCATGGACTGATGCTGAGCACTCTTAAATGGACTATTTCATTTGATGTACCAGTTCTTCAAGATAATTACTATCACTATTATTACAGTTGACCCCTGACCAACACAGGGGTCAGGGGCACTGATCGCATGCAGACAAAAATCCATGGATAACTTTCGACTCCCCAAAACTTACTAACAGTCCACTGCTGATGGGAAGTCTTACCAATAACATAAACAATGTATTAATATATGTTTTGTATGTTATATGTCTTATAAACCATAATCTTACATTAAGCTAGAGAAAAGAAAATGTTACTAAGGAAATCATAAGGAAGATATGTAAAAAATCCACATTTAGGCAGTGCAACCCGTGGTGTCACAAATCTGTCTCTTGCTTTAACAGTGTTTGGATAAAACAAACCCAGGGACTCCCTTTCTTCCAGGCTGGGACCACCCTCCAACCTCTTTTCCAGTCCCAACCTTCAGAGCCATTGTCTCAGGACCAGCGCACACCGTTTTTTTGAGCTAAGCTCCTTACTGCGGGTCAACCATGAGCCCCAGGTTCATCAGAATTATTCCACCAAGGTGGAGCCCCCCACCCTTCGCCCCTAGCCCCCTGCCCCCAACGAGCATCTGCCGGCCTCCTACACCTACCTCTCTCTGGGTCTCCATTTCCAACGTGATGATGTGGCTCTGGAAGGCACCGGCCACTTCCTCGGGAGTTTGCTGAGAAGCGTGAGGCCTTCCAGCGTCTCTTGAAGACAAAAACCCAGCTCGGAAGCCACGCCCTCTTCCCCGCGCGTGCAGAAGCCTCCCCAAGATGAGTGGGTAAAACCCAGGGCTCTCCGAAGCCGCCACGGTCCTGGACAAGAACCCGACCCAGGCGCTTTGGCCAAGAACCCGACCCAGGCAGATGCGACCCAGGCACTTTGCATCTGCCGGTGCAGACTCCACCTCTGGAACTTCGGAGGAGCCACTTCCGGGATGAGAGGTGAACAGCATCAGGGAGATGGCGGCACCCAGCTCCCCTCTGCAGGCTGGGCTGGAGAGTATCTCTCCGACAGCTCACCCTCAAGCACAACTAGGAGCCTGCGGGGCCCAGAGCCTTGCATCCCCCTGAGGTCAGGGCTTCTGCCTGAGTTTCTCCCTGCAGCCATTGGGCAGCTTTTTAAAACCACCCTGGAGCCCTTTGCCTAGCCAGGAGCTAAACGGAATTAAAGCCGTTCGCAGCGGAAAAAAAAAAAAAAAAAAAAAAAATGTATTTTAAAAACCACGTGTAAGTGGACCCCTGTTGTTCAAGGGTCAACTGTATTTCTGTCTTAGAGAGAAGACTTGGGGCGCCTGGGTGGCTCAGTCGGTTAAGTGTCCGACTTCAGCTCAGGTCATGATCTCGCGCCGGGTCCGTGAGTTTGTGCCCCGCGTCAGGCTCTGTGCTGACGGCTCGGAGCCTGGAGCCTGCTTCTGATTCTGTGTCTCCCTCTCTCTGCCCCTCCTCGTTCATGCTCTGTCTCTGTCTCAAAAATAAAGAAACATTAAAAAAAAAAAAAAAATTTAGAGAGGAGACTAAAGCATAGGAGTTAAACATTGCCCAAGATCACAAAACTAGAAAGATGTCCCGTTAGAACTGAAATCTAGGCCTGCCTGACTTGGGAACCCTTAACTTTCTCATATCCTATTTAATCCATGACAACCATATCTTACCCTTTTCTTCCCATCACCCTCCCCCAAATTCCAATTATTTTAGAAATTTTTGAGTACAAAATACAAGGAATCTTTTTTTTTTTTTTTTTGAGAGAGAGAGAGAGAGCAAGTGCCAACATGGAGAGAGGCAGAGGGAGAGAGAGGGAGAATCTTAAGCAGGCTCCATGCTCAAGTCAGCATGGAGCCCAACTCGAGTTCAATCCCAGGACCCTGGAATCATGACCTGAGCCAAAATTAAAAGTCCGCCACCCAGCCAACTGAGCCACCCGGAAGCCTCCAAAATACCAGGAATCTTAAAGTACATATAGCATCGCGATATATAAAAGCATGTCAGTGGTGCCAACACATTGTCAGCACTCAAGTAATATTTGCTTATTTGACTCTATCATCTAAAACAAAATGCCTCCACCCAGTTCTTAGCCTCCAAATCAGTGTTTCCAAATTTTCTTTCTTCTGTAAAGCATATAATTTCTTACACACACACACACACACACACACACACACACTAGATCACAACCTCAATCTGGAAATCAGTCTCTTATGGAATCTGTTCAGTATCTCCTATTAATTCTTCCTTGAAAATGTGCCTCTCATCAATCTCTTCAGAACTATCCATGCCCTAGCGTAGGCCCTCATCATTTTAGACTTTAAAGTACCACAGTAGTACCTTAAGTGAATTCCCATTTCTAGCTTCCAATTACAATGGATTTGACACACTACATACTGACTTTTCACAAACTCTTCAGTTGTTCATCAGTCTTTAGACTGAATTGCATGTTCTTTTCTCACAGTCTAACCCTTACATCTCTAATTACCAAAGACTCAGCTCCACACAAACTGCTTGCTCATTGTTCCCTGAATATACATTTACATTTCTTTCTTATAAGTGAAATACAAACAACCAATAATATAAAAAAACACTCATCTTTACTCAAAATTAAAGATGCACTAATTTAAACTGTGAAATACAATTTTTAACCCAAACAAAGACAAAATTTAAAAGTGCTAATAAAAATGTGGAAAATTGGTACTCTAATTCCTTAACAACAAAAAGTACTTCAGTGTTTGGAGCACTATTTGTATTAAAAATGTAAAGGGCATCGCTTGTAACTCTAAGAACTTGTACTAGAGATACTTTAATACAAGTAGGCATATATATATATATATATATGTATATATACACGTATACACGTATATATATACATATATATATACGTGTATACGTATATATATGTGTATACGTATACATGTATATGTATACATATATGTGTGCATATATATACGTACATATACATATATACACATATATACACGTATATATACGTATATATACACGTATATATACGTATACGTATGTATATACACACGTATATATACGTATACACGTATACATATATGTATATATACGTATATATACATATATATATACAAATTTATTTGCTAAATACTGTTGTGTTATTAAAAATAATACCTAGTGGGACTTGGGTGGCTCAGTCAGCTAAACATCTGACTCTTGATTCCAGCTCAGGTCATGATTTCACATTTCATGAGTTCAAACCCCACATCAGGCTCTGAACTGTCTCCCCTCTCTCTGCCCTTCCCCTACTCTCACAGCTTGCTCTCTCAGTCTCCCTCAAAATAAATAAATAAACTTAAAAATAATAATAATACCTAGGAAACAAACCAAATGTCAATTATGAAATAAGTAACCAGTTAAATAATGATGCATCTATACAATGGCATACTGTGCTTTTGTAAATATATATGTGTATTGCGTATATATGTGTGCATACAAATATGATTGATCCATACATATTAATATAGATGTTTATAATATCATGTTAAGCAAAAAATAAATTGTTGCACTAACTTCAGTGAACCTCAAGGGTACTATGCTGAGTTTTTAAAAAAACAATCTTAAAAGGTTGCATTCTGGGGCGCCTGGGTGGCTCAGTCGGTTAAGCGGCCGACTTTGGCTCAGGTCATGATCTCATGGTCCGTGAGTTCGAGCCCCGCGTCGGGCTCTGTGCTGACAGCTCAGAGCCTGGAGCCTGTTTCAGATTCTGTGTCTCCCTCTCTCTGACCCTCCCCCGTTCATGCTCTGTCTCTCTCTGTCTCAAAAATAAATAAACGTTAAAAAAATATTTAAAAAAAATAAAATAAATAAATAAAAAAGGTTACATTCTATTTAATTCCATTTGCCAGGAGTTAGGGATTGAGGTTGTAACTGTAAAGAGGGTAGCACAAGGGAGACTTTTGGTAATGGAACAGTTCTAATCTTATTGTAGTGGGAACTGCAGGAAGCTACACATGATAAAATTACATTGAAGTATACACACATACACAAATGAGTGGGTATATAACTGTTAAAAATCTGAGTTAGTTCTGTGGATTGTAACAGTGTCAGTTTCCTGGTTTGTTACTGTACTATCAATGTTAACTTTGGGGTAGGATGGGTGAAGGGTACAGAGACTATCCCTATACATATCTTTGCCACTTCTCATGAATATATAATTATTTCAAAATGAAAATATTTTTTAAAACATAGATATTCTCTCTGCACTCACAGAAAAAGCAATATTGAATACAAAGATTGTGCAACTCTTACTAGAATAGAAGGTTGAATGATGTTAGTACATTTAGAGGGTATAGGTGTTGTATAAAGAAGAGTAGATTTGTTAAAACAAATTATGTTATGCTAACATAATCCTATAGTCTTTTTTTTTCTTTTTTAGCAGATAGGTTATTGCAGATGTAACTGAGGATCTCAAGAGATCCTCCTGGAAAATCCAGGTGGGCCCTACATCCAGTGACAGGTGTCCTTATAGAAAACAGAAGCACAAAAGATACAGAGAGAAGAGAAGTCCACAGGAAGGCAGAGGCAGAGATTGGCATGAAGCAGCCCCAAGGAACTCTAAGGGGCACCAGAATCTGAAAGAGGTAAGGAAGGATTCTCCCCTAGGGCCCCTAGAGCTCTTAGTAAGTCTTTCTGTAAATATTAAAAAAATAAAAAGAACAAATTGCAAAATAGACATATGGTTATATCTCATTGATGTAAAATATACAAATATTTGTGGATTAAAATATCCATATGTCCACACCTAACTGTTAATAAGGGCCATCTCTAGGGAATGTGTTAGGGAAAGCTGGGGAAAAATGGGAGGAATTTTGGGTTTTACACTACACATTTTTGAGAATTTTTAACTTTCTTTTGTATTGGTATGTTTTTATAAAAATAATTTTAAATTGATCAGGAAGATAATGAAGAGGAAGAAACTGAAGAGGAAAAGAAAAGGAAAGAGGAATTTCTTCCTCTGAGCCTTTGTTCATCCCATTTTTCAAGGCCCATTTCACGACCTTCCCTCTTACATGACGTCTCAACAGAACTCTGAACTCCAGAGGTGTTTTACTTATTGTGTACACTTCATATTTGGGATTTAGAAAAGTCTTTCTTAAAATACTAGATCCTGGAATCACAGGGCTCTCAATAAATGTTTGTCATGCTAATACTAATACATTTTATTTGCTAAAAATGGATTACTCACAGAATATCTGTACCATATTTTCTTCCATTATGAAGTGAAGAATAAAGATGATAATTTTAAAAACATGGACTTTAATTAAGTACCATAGTCTTAAACTTCTGGGTCAATTAGTGATTCAGAAGGAAAAAAAATACAACCTTAAATAATTACTCAGATTTAATAAAGGCAGACTTCAAAATTATTTGAACATTACTTATTTTAGGAAAGCCATCTAAGTTTTAAAGACTATTAAAACTCATATGAAAGACTAAAACATGATACTGTCCAGCCATAACAGTTGCTCATCAATCCACTGCCCTATTATTGCCTTCAAAAAGCCTGCCCTGCACTCTTGTGGTGATTTCTGTTCTGTGCAACAAGTGTAGAGGAAAGATCATTCAAAATGTGTATGCCACTGCATTCAGACTTCCTATTCTTTGCACTGATGTTAGGGAAAAAATAGAAATTGTTTAATTATAGGAAGGCATGGCAGCAGTACATACCTCCAAGAGCTAATCTGATATACTCGGATAGAGACCTATTTTTCATTCTACATTGATAGCTGTATAGTTGATGATGGTCTTGATATTTGAATATTTATCATTCATTTGAAATAACTGAAACAAATAGATATATCAAAATTTTCTTCATTAAAGGCTAAAAACTAATTTTATTACAATACCAAGAAAAAATTACATTTGCATTTCATTATACCTCAATTATTGTATTCATACCAATATCTCAAGAATATGAAATGTCATCCCAATTATTAAATTATAGAAGGTAGATAAAAGAGGTTTGGTTTTATTCAGATGCAGAATAAAATATAGAAGGCTTTCCATAGTTCCTATTGATATTCAACATAACTGTGCCTTGTGCACCACCTAGAGGAAATCTGTAAAATTAATATTGAACATACACACTTGTACAGATTGAATGATCTCACCATGAGTTATAAAATAGAAATTATTTTCATCTGCTTGAGATGATTTTCATGTAGTCCTGCTAGAATATGACTTTCAGTTTATCCAGGTGAAGTCAGATGCCAATTGGAATCTAGCATGGGTAACTATAGTTGAAATTACTTAAAATGTGTTCTTGAATTTAAACTCCAGTTTCTGTTAGTAAATTGGAGACCCTAAAGCTAGATCTTCTTTAACATTAAATCAAGTCTATTTATCTAAAATTAAGTATAACACTGTGTTACCAACAAATAGTTTAAACAGAATAGTTTAAAAGAGGAAAAAAAAACCCTCTCTTTTGTTCTCCAGACCAAAAATAAATAAATAAATAAATAAATAAATAAATAAATAAATAAATAAATAAATCTGTATTACTGACAGGAAAACTGAAAGGTAGGTTATAAAAAAATTTCAAACCTAAATGTTTTGTTACCAAAAGAGAAGGGAAAAGAATTGAACATCATCACCAAAAATGTTTATCAAATATCTTTCTAGACCTCATAGCATCATTGTAGCTAAGTGAGTTAAATTAATAACTATACTACCTTCTATGGGTAAATATTTTTAATACACAACTCTGTCTTTATAGTAGATATTCCACTTATTTGCTAGCAATAATTGTTACTACTACTTACAAACACATTTTTTTTTAAATGGGAAGAAACTCCTTACTCTTACTATTCTATATTGAAAGCACTTAATCAAAACTAAAACTCTATGCCTTTGTTTATTTTTCTTTCTATGCCTTCATTTCTTCTTACCATATGATCTTTCCTCCTAATTAGTCTGATTCAATAATAAAGTCTTAGTTAATAGTTAAATGCCATTGACTCCAAATTAACACCTGTAATGCAGCTCTCACATCTATATATTCAAAAGCCAATTCAATGTCTCTATTTGTATGTCTCAAGGACATTTCAACTCAGCATGTTCAGAGTCATTGTGTTTTTTACCCTCAAACTTTCTTCTCCTGCAGTTCTCTTTGGTTTAGGGTATGGCACCATGAAACTTGAAAATTATTCTTGAAAACTGTTTCCTCCTCTTTCCAAACCTAATCCATTGTCCCAACCACTGATTTAGCTTCTAAATGACTCTCAAACCTGTTCACTCCTATCCATTTCCATTCCTGCAATTCTGCTTCAAACAGCCAACACTTCTGGCCTGGAAATTATCATAATTTCCAAATTCATCTCCCGTCATCACTAATGCCTATACCCAGTTCAACACATAACAGCTGGACCAATCTTTTCACATTGAGCCCGCCCCATCCCCTAAACCCTCTTACAATCTTCAGTGGCTTCCTGGGGATGGAGACTCCAGCTCTAAAGCTATCTAAGAAGGCCCCATTTCACCAATTTCATCTGGCTAGTACCTGCCATCTCATGTCACCTGGTTCTTCCCTTTGTCCTACATGCTGTAGCCACCTGAATTCTCTCAGTTCTTCTGAGCACCATTCTCTCTTCCAACCCTGCAACTTTGTAAATACTATTGCTTTTTCCAGGAATATTCTACCTCCTTCTCAGTGAGCCCTTATATCTCAATTCAAACTCACTTTCTCAGGAAAACTGTGCCCTGAAATCAAGCCAGGTCCCCTCTCTTACCTGTCCCCTTTGGCATCCCCATAAGCATAGAAACACTTTCTGGTTTTACTTATAATTCTATTTTCAGTGCACAGAATAGAATTAGTAAGCACTTAATAAATATTTCTTGAATGAACAAATGAAAACATGAATGACAATGGCCCTTTCTATCTTCATTACAAGAAAAAAAATCAGATGGAAGACAATATAACTGTTTATTTCCTCTCTTTTCCAAGACTCAGTGAAAATAATAGTAGAGCTATACACAAAAATAGCATGAGTCAACAATTAAAAAAAGAATGAAAAGCAGGACAATCAACAAATGATTTCAACAAATTTGGGAAGACTAAAAACAGATAATGAACCAGTGGCTCATAAAGTAAAGTAAAGAAAGCTGCTATAACGTATACACACAGAAAGGACCATAAAGCAAGTTAATCTGCCCAGTGGAGTTCAGAGGACTGAGAAATTTTAAGAGCCAGCTACAGTGGAGAGTAGAAGAGAGGCACAGGCTAAAAATGGGAAATTCATTGAAAGAGTTCAGACAAAACATGTCATGTCCCCAGACACCCACCTCTTTCACCCGACATCTTTCTCAGAAGGTCCATCCATCACTTAACATTTACCCTCATCACAGCCCTGGGTGAAAGAAAGAAAGGAAGAGAAAGAGAGATAGCATGGGGGAGGGAGGGAGAGAGGAAAGGAAGGAAGGAAGGAAGGAAGGAAGGAAGGAAGGAAGGAGAAAGAGCAGTTGTTCTTCTCTATAATAATTGAATACCCTGCTTGGAAAGAAGTAGGGCAGCTTGTGTGGGAGTTGGAAATCTGACATTTAAGAGTCCCAAATTATAATGTTTAGTTCCCCATCCACATACCTTAAAACAAAGCCTACCAGTCCAGTAACTGCCTTTGACAGTCACTCACCCAGCTTTTCTATTACCTCTTAAAAATAAATGCACAGGCAAGGACAACCAAAGTCTAAGGGGAAAATCCTGCAATATGAGTAAGAAAGATAAAAATAAGCAAAAATGACTCCAGGAAAAACATAGGTAATTCATCAACAGAGGGATCTTAAAGAAATACTTCTTATTGCATCTTCAGATATATTCAAGAAGATACTATATCTATTTCATGTATAAAACAAACAAGATTAAGGAGAGGATGGCATTAAAAATTAAAAACAAATCAAATGTGTTAAAATATGTGCCAAATTAAAATATGAATACTAAAAATTTTATACAATATAGAACTACAAGATAAGAAGTAGAAAATATAAGAGAAAATGAGACATAAATGATTAAGATGCCTAACATTAGAGGGAACAGAAATAATAGAAGGAAGGTGATAATAGTAATAAATAATCATCATCATCGTAGAAGAAATCTCCTGCAGCTGAAGTACTTCAGTGAAAGCAAATTGAAAGAGCCCATGATGTGTCTAGCTTAATAAATGAAAGAAAGACATACATTGAGCCATATCATTGTAAAACCTCAAAACATTAAATAAAAACAATATGTTTAAATTTTCTATCATGGAAGGGCACCTGGGTGGCTCAGTCAGTTAAGCATCTGACTCTTGATTTGAGCTCAGGTCATGATCTCATGGTTCATGGGATTGATTCTCACATCGGGCTCTGCACTGACTGCCTGGAGCCTGCTTGGGATTCTCCAATTCTCTCTCTTCCCTCTTTCTCTGCCCCTTCCCCCCCTCACGTGTGTGTTTGTGTGTGTGTGTGTGTGTGTGTGCGTGCGCGCACATACTCTCTTAAAATAAATAAACTTTTTAAAAAATTTTTAATGAAAAAAAAATTCCAGTATGGAAGTAAAAACAAATTCCTTAAAAGGGAACAAAATACAGACTATCATCAGAACTATCATAATACTAGATGATAGAAAATCATGGAAGAATGCTTTCAAAATTCTGAGGAAAAGTGATTTTCCACCTAAAACCCTGTGTATAGTAAAACCATCCTTCAAATGAGAGGGTCGAAACAAGAAATATTTTCAGACATATAAGCCATCTTACCTTACAAAATTTAGCTACGAGCTTTTGGATGAAATTTCTTGGGATATACTCCAACAAAAAGGAAGAATAAGCTAAGAACAAGGAAAATGCTTGGGAACAGTGAATCCTGCTCAGAAGAGCAGTGAAAGCAAGTTCCAGGAAGAATGAGTCCCAGAATACCAAGTCATAGAGGAAGAAAGTTCCAAGCAGAATAACTTGGCAATAAAAATGTCCACAATATTATAAACTATATGATAGGAAGTTTAAACAAAATTTAATATGTAGTAATGACAAATGATTCAAAGAAAAAAAGAAGCAATTAGAAATTCTGCAAGAAAGAAACAACTTAAAAGAAAGGAAATATAAATATAATGTTCAATTTGACTTCCCAGGGATCAATATTTACACAATCATAATAACATTTTCAGTGTCTATTGAATTTCACATTGTAGAATCAACTTAGGGACGCAGTATGAAAATATTGTGATTATAGGGTAGAATGTAAGGGATGTGAACTTCAATAACAGCAAAAGTACGGTGACAAAAGGTGACAAGTGGAAGGAAAAGTAAGAGGATTGAAGGAATGAAGAGGGTTATTGCCTGTGTTTTATAGAGTAGAAACAAAAGATACTCTCCATAGTCAGAGAAACAAGAAATGTAGTAAAAAAAGATTATACTACCTAAACTAAACTAAAGCTATAGCATACAAGATCAAATTTTTGATAAAAATATATTTGGAGGGGGGCGCCTGGGTGGCTCAGTCGGTTAAGCGGCCGACTTCGGCTCAGGTCATGATCTCGCGGTCCGTGAGTTCGAGCCCCGCATCGGGCTCTGGGCTGACAGCTCAGAGCCTGGAGCCTGTTTCAGATTCTGTGTCTCCCTCTCTCTGACCCTCCCCCATTCATGCTCTGTCTCTCCCTGTCTCAAAAATAAATAAAACATTAAAAAAAAAATTAAAAAAAAATATATATATTTGGAGGTAGGGAAATGTTGAAAAGCTTGGTAAGAGTTAGCTAAATTCTCATTTATCATAGCAGGAAGTTAATAAAGAATATCTAAAACTGATAAATTTAGGAATAGATATAGAAGCACATTTTGGAGATGTTTTAGAGATTTGCTAGCTTGTGTGACAGCTAAGTTACTTAACCCCACAGTGCCTGTTTCCTCATCTGTAAAATGAGAATGATAATAGTATTTCATGGTGTTTGTTTCTGAGGATTATGTGAGCTAATAAATGCAAATCCTTTATAATACCTTTATAATACCTTGTGAGTGCCACATACAAATGAATAAATATATATTTGATGCCTTTGATGGCTACTACTGGTAGAGATGGGGAAGGGAATCATAGGGCTCTTAATTTTCATTATTTACCCTTTATTTTATTTCTTTTAACAAAGATACTTATTGCTTTGGTAACAGAAAAAAATTACTTGTTCGGGGCACCTGGGTTGCTCAGTCGGTTAAGTGTCCGACTTCGGCTCAGGTCATGATCTCGTGGTTCACGAGTTCGAGCCCCGCATCGGGCTCTGTGCTGACAGCTGGGAGCCTGGAGCCTGCTTCCGATTCTGTGTCTCCCTCTCTCTCTGGCCCTCCCCCTATTCATGCTCTGTCTCCTTCTGTCTCAAAAAATAAATAAGCATTAAAAAAAAAAAAAGAAAAAAATTACTTGTTCAAATAACTTTAAAAATCATGCTTTACCATTGAAAAAGTTCAATTCCAAAGCTTAGAGATGTCAAAGTTAAGCTTACACAATTAATTTTTAAGCTTTGCTATACACTATTAAAAACCTATGTAAGGTCAAGTTGAATTAAAGGATTAACGTGAGTGATACTAGGCCAAATTCTCATCCTTCTATGATCTTTCAGGCAAAAATGTTTGGGTGCTCTACTCCTCTTTGCTATGCACATAGTACATGTGGTTTCTTTTTCTCCTTCACTTTCTTTCATTCCGGCTCCTCCCCCATTCCCTTTTCTCTTTCATTGTCTTCTTTCCTTTTGTACTAGTTGCCCTGCATAAGCTTTAGCATGTTAGTGACTTTCTTACTGTGCTTGCTTATCCCTGTTGGAGGTACTTAACACTTCGTGCCTTGGTGACCATGAAAATAGGTATTTCAGAAATTAAAATTTCTTAATCTCTACAGCATAGCCATTATTATAATACATTTCATAAATTCAATTTATTCGATATTATAAATATAATGCTGAAATGGTTTCCTAAGATCTCAGAAATGACCACACATTTTAAATTTAAGAAAATAACTTTTTAAAAATATTCAAATAAATATGAAGCATACTATGAGTATTCCAAAATTCGATTGTCCTAATGGTCATTGAAATAACTCAGAGAAATCATGTGCTTTCAACATCATCTAGACACTTAAAAAAAAAAAAAAATCATACTTGCCAATACTATGCATTCATGCCTTATCATTAATTTAAAGAAAACTGATATCATATGTTAAGCATACTTCATTTCTTTAAAACAAACAAAAGGAAACTTACATTAACCAAGAAAGAAAATCTGATCCTAGGCAATACAACTCTGAGGTATATTCGTATATTCGGTGACACAGTTTTCTTAAGAATAAGCAATCCTAGTGCTGGGAGAGTGGAACTTAAGAAATTAATCATATTAAACACCATTTGGTGGCTTAAGATGAGATTCAAGTTTCTTTAATACATTTTTTTTTTTTTTTTTTTTTTTTTTTTGCAAGTGCCGTCTTTTTCTGTGGTATTTGTTTTTTAGCTAGGCACCCAAAAATAATGTTTACACATACAGGTCACAGCAGTAACTCAGCGTGAACAGCAGAGGGAGCTGAAGGGGCAGGCCAGAAGGTGAAAGAGAGTCTAGTATTTCACCACAGCCTAACCATGCTTGAGCGTGTCTGGGGCATGCGCATACAGAACTCTGCATCACGAGGGTGTGCAAAGCATATTCATGGAAATAATTGGGAGATTCCTTTATTCTTAAAAGTAGTATATAAAGATCAAACTGTTCTTAATGGTCCTCGTTGCCAAATATTATTTCTGGGGCAAATATAATGAGGGAAAGATCTTATTGTCAATTTATTTTTTAAGTATTTTGGAAACACCATTTTCAAATATTCCAGCACCTCCATCATTCCTGTTATGAATACCATCAATTAGTGTAAAGATTCAGGGCTCCTTACACGAGGATTTTCTACCTTGGAGTAGGGAGTTAAGCCAAAACAATCTCACTCTTGACTTCTACTAAGAAGGGCTTGTTAGAGTGACCCTGTTACAGACTTACTCCCATAAATGAAGCATGTTTAAATTACTTTTTACTATCTCTTATCTGTTGTCTCATGTTTTTCTCACTTATTTTTTCATATATTTTCCTTTGAATTTTATTTATTTTCATTTTTCTTTTATTTCTACAACTCCTTCTCTCCAAATGTTTCCCAATTATTCTTGCCTATTTTTACTTTACTTCTTGTTCCAACCACATTTTATTTCAACTTGTCTTTTTTTCTTTTTTTTTTTTAATATTTTTAAATGTTTGTTTATTTTGGAGGTAGAGTGCAAGCAAGGGAGGGGCAGAGAGAGAGGGAGACACAGAATCTGAAGCAGGCTCCAGGCTCTGAGCTGTTAGCACAGAGCCCAGTGCAGGGCTAGAACTCACGAATCATGAGATCATGACTTGAGCCAAAGAAAGATGCTTAACCAACTGAGCCCCCAGGTGCCCCTTCTTTAATTTCTTTTTAATGATTTTTTTTTCTCATTCACCTGTTTTTCTTCCATCCATAAAATTCCCTTCTTCTATAATCTTAGCCATTGTCTCAAGAAAATTTTTCCTCTTTTACTTTTTTCACATTTATTATAAAGTTGCCTCTTTTCCACTTTTGGGTGATGGGAAGAACAATATCTATGGCTTTATTTCACTAATTTACTTATTTTGTAAATCCTTAACAGACGCTTACAGTATATAAGACACTAGGTACCACAGTTGAAGGGTAGCAATAAGGAATGAATAAGGAAGATGAATGAAAAAACCATGATTCCTTTCCTCTGTTGTCCATAATATAAGGAATAGACACAAATAAATATAAAGGCAGTATAATGTGAGTACCATCAGAAAAATATAATATTTTTCTCCGGTAATATAAGAATGACATGAAAACCCCTCATAAGGAGACAACCTCTGTGAGGAATCTTGAGGAATGGAAGGGTATCAATGGAAGGAGTCCAAGGAGAACAAAATGAACAATAACATGAGGAGAAAGAAAGAATGATTTAATCATGTTAAAGCATAGTGTTTATGTGGAATAATAGCTGGGATTTTTACATTATTTGTCAGACAACAAAGATGGTCCCTCTGCAATATTCATAATCGGCTCTACCTTTTGATGAACCTCTTCCACCTTTCTGTAAACTCAATGGGAAAGACTGAATATCACAATTACCAATCCTCATCCTTTTTTAAACTTTTTATCTGTTGCAAAATAGGTAAAGAGTTCTCAATTCATCAGGGTTTGATGAGAATTAAATGAATTAATAAATGTAAAGTACTTATACCTGTTCCTGAAACATAGTAAATGTCTTCTTGTTGGTGTTTTTGTTATGCTAAGGGTTAATTGAGGGCAATTCAAATACCCTATATTCCTTCCATGAACTTTTTTCTAATCTTTCCAAACCCACTCTGATCTTTTACATCATTGTACTCCTTGTTCATGTTACCTAGTTAATATTTAATTATTCTGTAATTGCTTTGTGTATTTTCATTTTGTGTGTTCATTAGGTCATAAGTTCCTTTTGGCAGGTACCACAAAGCATTGCATACTTGCTTGATTTGTGGAACTAATATGGTTGAGGACACCTAATAAGACTCAAAGAAACATTAGCTAAACTAACCAATGCATTCCATATCTTACAAGTGAATGAGTAACTAGTATGAAATATAAGCCTGCTCATTCATTAGTGGAAATTGATAATTCTGTGGGGCACCTGGGTAGCTCAGTTAGTTAAGTATCTGACACTCGATCTCAGCTCAAGTCTTCATCTCAGGGTCGTGAGTTCAATCCCCGCATTGAGGTCCACGTTTAACATGAAGCCTACTTTAAAAAAAAAAGAAAGAAAGAAAGAAAGAAAGAAAGAAAGAAAGAAAGAAAGAAAGAAAGAAAGAAAAGGAAAAGACAAGGAAAAAAAAGGAAGTGAGAAAATTATAAATAAACTTGGAAGATACCTAAGAACTGCTGAAACACACAGTGTTTTGCTGTTTAGGGGTTGACAGTATCAGGGGATATTTCTTGGACATTTACTATTACACACCAATCTATCCATAATAAATTCATTATTTAAATTTTCGCAACAACCGTATGAGATCTTATACATGATTGAGGCTCAGAGAGATTCACAGTCACACTGTGAATAATAATGACAGAGCTAGAGTCCAAATCTGTGTCTACAAAACTCCAAGTACAGTTGACCCTTAACACGGATTTGAAATGCATGGCCCCACTTACAAGCAAATTATTTTCAGCACAGTACTATAAATGTATTTTCTCTTCTTTATCATTTTCTTAATAACATTCTCTCTTCTCTAGCTTATGTTATTGTAAGAATACAGTATATAATACGTATAGCACACAATATGTATTAATCAACTGTTTTCATTATTTGTAAGGCTTCTGGTCGACAGTAGGTTACTAGCAGTTAATTTTTTTTGTGGTTTCAAAAGTTATATACATAACAAAAACACCAACAAGAAGACATATATATACATATATATATATATATATATATGTATATATATATACATAAAATATATATATATATATATTGGGGGTCAGTGTCCCAACCCCTCATGTTGTTCAAGGGTCAACTATATGTGCTCTTTCTTCTGTAACATCTTCTATTAATAGAAGTAAGATAATTGGTGAAAAAATGTTATTTATGGACTAAAGAGGTATATTTCATAGCCAAACAATTATGGAGATACAAATAAAGTAAATTAAAAAATCAAAATGCATATTTTAAGAGTTATCTATGGAAATCTAGCAAGAACTATCAAATGCCAAAATTATTTGATTTACAAGGTTTGAATTCTGCAAGCTTATTATAAAGTCTCAATACATACTAATATTGAAATTTTTCAATGGTGAAACAAACACTTTTATTTTATGGGTGGTATGAAAAATGTTGGATACATGTTTACTGAGGGAAGAAAGTTCATAATAATAATAAAATGCTTTGATTTTTATTTATTTAATGTTTTTAAGGATCAGACTAAATTTTTTCTTGACCCCATGAATGAGTCATTTCTTTGATAACTTGGTGTAGAATTAACACATCATTAAATAAAGCCTGCCTTTATGTCAAGTCCTTTAGCCAGCTCTGGCTATTAACTTAATTGTTAGAGTGTTACCTAAAAATCTGTTCCTCTCATGTATTCATTTGTTCATTTTTCAAAACAATGTTTATTGAGTACCTGTGATGTGCCAGGCATTCCTCTAGGATCTTGGGATAGATACATCAGTGAGAAAACAAAGATACTTGCCCTTGCAGAAAAAATAAAAAGGGATTAGGGATGCATGAAAGGGTGCTGGTAAGAAATCATTGCAATTTTTTTAAGTTCATTTACTTATTTATTTTGAGTGACAGAGAGTGAGCAGGGGAGGGGCAAAGAGAGAGGACGGAGAGAATCCCAAGCAGGCTCTGCACTGTCAGCACAGAGCTCAATGCTGGGCTCAATCCCATGAATCTTGAGATCATGACCTGAGCTGAAATCAAGAGTTGGGTGCTCAACTGACTGAGCCACCCAGGCGCCCCAGAAATCATTGCAATTTTAAATAGGCTGGTCAGGATGGTCCCCATAGAAGAGATGGCATTTGAGCAAACACTTGAAGAGGAGGGAGTTAGGGAAAATACATTCTAGGCAAAGAAGCTTGGTATCCCAAAAAATATCCCTAAGAGGATACTTAGGAAAAATGCATTCCAGTCAAAGAAGCTGTTTGTGCAAAGACCCTAAGGCAAGGTGTTCCTGATATGTTTGAAGAACAGTAAGGAGTCCAGTATAGCTGGAAAGAAATGAGAGTAGTAAGAGACGAGTTTAGAGATGAGCTCATTGGCTTTTACTTAAAGGAAAATAAGCAGCCCTTGTAGAATTTTGAGCAGAAGAGTGACATGCTTTGATGTATATTTACAGTGAAAAATAAATAGCATAAAGCCACATAACTTATTTAAACATAATTTTAAAGTAGTAAGCTAACAAAGGGGAGAAATGAATTGACTACATCCAAAATACTGATGGTTATTTTTTTTTCTTCTTGGATACTAAAAATTGCATATTCCTTAAATCTTTTCTAGTTAAGGGTAAATTTCACAGAGTAAACTATAATTCTAATAGAGAGAAATAATTCTCTATTCACCTAGGCTTAGAATAATGCCTTATTGTGTCATCATAAACTTTTGATTATTAAAATTAAAGTGTTAATGGCCTTTAAAATGTATTTATCAGTTTATCTAGTCATAAATCAACTAGGTTAGTAAATATTTTGATTAGTATTGCTTTAATATGCAGAATGGTTGGATTTTTTTGAATGACCTGCATTTTTGGCACAGTTGAAGATCACAAAGCTCCTGCAGAGAGCCCATTAGCAATCTCAGTTGCAAGGCTTCCAACAATGCCAGCGTGCAGGCGAGGAGGAGAGAATAGGTAAAACCAAGGGAAGTATAAGGATCCTGCTACAGGCTAGATGGGAATGGATGGTCAGATCTTATCACAATATTCAATGGGTAGGGTGAAATTTTTCCCTACATAGGCCAGCACTGGGACCCAAAAAAGGGAAGCCAAGGAATAGGTGGGCTGCTGTAATGCTCACCTAGTGTGTTAGTTTGCTAAGACTGTCTTAAGAAAATGTCACAGACTACATATCTTAAGCAACAGAAATTTATTTTCTCACAGCTCTGAAGGCAAGAAGTACAAGAGCAATGTTGTCAGGTTTGGTTTCTTCTGCGACCTCTTTCCTTGGGTTGCAGATGGCCACCTTCTCATTATATCCTGAATGCTTGCTCCTCTGCATGTTGTCTGTGTCCTAATGTCTTATAAGAACACCAATCGTATTGGATTAGGGACCATCCACATGACTTCATTGATTACATCTTTAAGGACCCAATCTCCAAACAGCCACATTCTGAAGTACTGGGAGTTAAGATTTCAACATATTAATTGGGTGGCTAGGGATGGGGGAAGGAGGGAGGACACAATCCAGCCCATAACACTTGGCATCAAGATCTAAATGATCCATCTGTTTGAAGCAAGATTTGAGACCAGAGCACCCAGTTATCTAACTAAGCACTAGGCAAAGTAAGAGAACCAAAATATGTTTTTCTTTGTGTTCGTTTTGTTTATTGCAGATTTTTATATTTTCATAAAGTATCAAAGCAGTCATTATGAAAATGCAGAACTTAATTGCAGTTCCTTTTTTTATTTTAATGTTTATTTATTTATTTTGAGGGAGATAAAGAGAGAGAGCAGGAGAGTGTGCATGCATTGGGGAGGGGCAGAGAGGAAGAAAGAGAATCCCAAGCAGGCTCTGCCTCACAAACAGTGAGATCGTTACCTGAACTGTAATCAAGAGTCTGTCATTTAACTGAGCAACTGAGGCACCCCTGTTATATTTGGAATTATGGAGTCTCACTTTGGCTGAGCACTAAGGGAGCAGCCCAGCCAAGTGGATGGGCAATCGAGGGAGGGTCCTGGGACTAGCATCAGAATTGGAGTGCAAATCAGAGAACTATGACTGAATCCCAGTTATAGGGTCCAGAGGAGTAAAAAGAGTCAAATGGGAAGGCTGTCACCGTAGATTGGAAAAACCAAGCACTCACTCTGGGCACACAGATACAAGACCTGGGTTACCAGGTTTGGTTTGAGTTCTGTGAGGGTCCTCAAAGGGTAAATCCTAAACAGGTGGTGGAAAGACATATGCTTTAAAGTGAAAAAGTCCCAAATCAAAAAACTAAATACATATCATACTGATTGTGAATTTATGAAATGTGATCAAACCTCTCTGGGTCTCAATTTCAGTAAATATCTCCATAATGCTAGTTCCTTTCCTTTCCTCTTTTCCCCACAGCTGACAAGGACTGAAGGAGATCATTACTGACAGTTATATGTTTAATCCACTGAAAAGTAAACCAGAATTACACAGACCCAGAAACAGCTTATCTTCAGCCACTAGTGCCTGCAAAGTCACGTGTAATAAAATCTATAGTTTTCTGGGTTTGTATTAATTTGTTACAAAGATACCAAAGAATAAAAGTACTCCTTTAATTTCTACCTAATAGTCAAAACTCCCCTTAGCACCAAATATTAGATCCTTCTCTATCAAGCTTAAACGTTTATTATTCCCAAAGAAGCATGATGTTGACTTTTCTGGTTGCTAGGAGCGTCATAGTGTTGGATACGTATACAGTAGCATTCTGTTAGCTCAAATGTGGGGCTTTTTAATCAGCAGGACTTTCTCTTTATATGCCAGTACAATACTTGGAAGGGTAGATTTACCCTGCAAATTATACACAAAAATCTGAATTAGCTAATCTAAAAAATAAAAGCATGAGTATTTAAAGACATGTTTAAGGTTTTTTGTTTTGTTTTGTTTGCAGTCTTTCAGAGTGAAATAAATAAATAAATGCCTTGAAACAAAGCAGATGCCCACCAGTAAGTAGCAGAATGGCTAAATATACTGTGCTCCACACACACCATGGAATACCATGGAGTCATTAAAAGAAGTAAATTATAGCTGTGTTAGTTGACTTGAAAGAATTTCCACTATGCCTTGTCAAGCAAGAAAGACAAAATACTTAAAATTATGTATGTGCAGCAATGCTCACAGCAGCATTATGATAGCCAGAAAGTGCCACCATTTAAAATTTTAAATGTATTAATTATAATTTACATTTAATTTTAAATGTTATATAATTCTTAATATTTAAACTTAAACATATTAGTGCAACTTTAATTTCTCAATTTTTTGTATTTATTTTAAATAATATTTTATGAAATATATTCAAATCTGGATTTTAAACATAATTGTGCCTTGAAAATGCTTACATTTTTAATACTTTGATTATTACCATCAATAGAACACAAATCATGTGAAAATCTTGGTAACAACCTAATTATTTTGTTGAAATAAAGGCAAGAAAACACAATTTTATAGAATAAACATGATAATTTACGAATTGTATATGTCTTTATTTTAGTCATCATCTAAGACACCATTTCCCGACCAACAGAATGCTAGATAATAATAATTAAATTTGGTCATTTTGGATATTTTGCCAACTTAGTGTCTTATAATACTATAGCTTTTATATATTTCTTTCAAATTTGTTATTATGAAGATATTTATCAAGGTAAGAAGGGAGAACATATTTTATTTAACAGTTATTAACTTTAACAGTTTGTTAACATGATCGTTAACTGTTCTAAAATATGTATGTGGGCCTTCATTTTTACTTTGAGCCAGGTTACCCAAATCTTCCAGACTGACCTGGAAAGCCCTCTGAATACAGGCCTACCAGAATCCTAAGATTAGGGTACTTACAGAAGGGCGTAGGCTCTGGCTCAAGGTATCTTGAAGCCTAGGTTAGTCAACAGTGGAGAAAGCCGATACACTGTATCTAGCCAATACACATACCCTAAACTTCATTTTACCAAGAAAAAACCACTTCCACATTCCCTACCCTAATTAACAAAATTTTTGGAGTTGATGAAATAAAAAATAAAATAAAATTAAGACTACTTCAGTGAGTAGGCTTTTGATTAGTCTTTTAAATGCTAACTAACCACCCCTGGAGTATGCATTCCTAATTAGGGTATTTCAAATGCTAACTAACTGCCCCTAGGGATAGATTACAATGAATTATCACACTACCGACCACTGTTTAAATAGCAGTATTTTAAAATAAATTCTAGCAAATGTAACAATCATCATAAAGTCTTTATAAATAAGAGTCCTACCATTAATTAGCAGTTCTTTAATGTGTTCTTGCAAGTGCTTCAAACATTCTGACATTCAAACAATGTCAGACTTTTCTCTGGAAGGTCAAAAGTCATTCAGTTTTATCTATTCTAACCACACTGTGAGCACACACACCAAAAAGGACATTTCCCTTTCCAGCGAGTCCCTGGATGCTGCTCATAGTACTTGGCTAAACTTTAAAGAGGTGAGAAGTGTTCCAATCATTGCCATCTCTCCCTACACGCCTCTCAGATGATGCCACACATCCATGACAGTGGTTACCTCTTGACTGAACCCAATGGCTCCAGGAATGAGTAGATTTGTCTTCAAGGTATGAGTACATTTCTGTACTCAAGCCATATAACCCAGTTCATTTAATTGTTGAAGGGGCTCAGATCTCCATCATCAAATGATTTGAATACAATGATCATTTAAAACCTACTATCTAGAAAGATGAAGTCCAAACACCTACCTTAGCCACTGCTTCCACTTGGAGCAAGACCAGTCCCAGGGGGATGGAAACTGGAACCCTATCATGATGCTATTCTAGTAGAAATAATGGAAGGCTTATACCACAGACTACATTGCTGATTTACTACATTTTTCTAATGCTTCTAGTCTTTTTAAATTTTCTGGCCTTAAATTTTCTTTCTTATCAATATCTCTCTTTGTGGGTCTGGGTCTCCATTGGGATATTAATTTGTGGGGTACATGAAGTTCTTCTATTTATCATACAGTTGTTGGGATACCTGTGAAAGAGTACCTTCAGCCTGCTTCCAGAATGGCTAAGTAAGAGTTGCATTTAAATTTCAGATCCCTTATCTGCACTGGCTGCTATCCAAGCTCTTTGGCTTAGCTTGATGAGTCCCTCTTTCCTGTCCAATAACAGTAACTGGAAGAGGCTACAGTTAGTATGACCAACCATCCTGGGGCTAAGGGAGTACCTGTGGCATAGGACTTTCAGTACTAAAATGGAAAGTCCTGTGCAAACCTGGACTTGTCACCTTTGTTGGGTGATGGATCAGATTTTAGCAAATCTGGCATATAGTGGAGGTTTCATGTAGAGCAGTCCCAGCCCCAGGCTGGTACAAGTGGTACTAACACATGTTCTATTTAAAAGGCTTACTCAGCCAGGGCCTCTGCACCTAAGTTGTAGCCTTGGAAAAAAGAAGGTTCTTTGATCTTCTTAAAAATTTTAAGAAATTGGGGCGCCTGGGTGGCTCAGTCGGTTAAACGGCCGACTTCGGCTCAGGTCATGATCTCGCGGTCCATGAGTTCGAGCCCCGCGTCGGGCTCTGTGTTGACAGCTCAGAGCCTGGAGCCTGTTTCAGATTCTGTGTCTCCCTCTCTCTGACCCTCCCCTGTTCATGCTCTGTCTCTCTCTGTCTCAAAAATAAATGTTAAAAAAAAAAATTTTTTTTTTAATTTTAAGAAATTAACTTGCATAGTTTTTTCGTTCTCTACTTATTCAAAAGCCTACTATAGGATCTCTAAGCATTTTGCCACTGTTACCAAAGCATTGTTTGTTTCAAAGACAAATGCCCTCAATCCCTGGGACTATAATCTCCCTCAGAGAGAGAGGGAGACATAGAATCGGAAGCAGGCTCCAAGCTCTGAGCTGTGAGCACAGAGACTGACACAGGGCTCAAATCCACAAACTGTGAGATTATGACCTGAGCCGAAGTCAGACGCTCAATTGACTGAGCCACCCAGGTGCCCCAGGAGTTTCCTTAAGTAGAGTACATTCTATCCAAAGGTTTCTAAAACTGAAATTATTCATTCAACAAATATTTATTGAGTAGTTTCTATATTATTGGCACTATGTTTGCTGCTAAGGATACAACAGTGAACATTGTAAGCACAATCTTCCAGGCCAGAAGGGCTGCTTAGAAGTTAATGATCAGTAGCAGTGTGGTAAATACCATGAGGCTCAAGGTCTACATGCCATGGGAACATATGAGAAGAACAACTAATGCCAAATTTTTGGAACCATGGAAGACTAAATGGTCTTAACACTCAACTGTTCATTTATTCATTGATTAATTCAACAAATATTCATTGAGAGTTGAACATGTACAAGGCACTGTGATAGCCATTGAAGATGAAAATAAATATAAATAGGACCTATTCTTTATGTTGGAGTTACATAGTGTAGTATAAAAAATGCATGTAAATAATTACAATATGATATAATAAGTGCTATAATAAAGGTCTCCAGGGAAGTTTCATAAAAGAGATGACTTCTGTATAGAATTGTACTCAATCTTGAGGGTTAAGGAGAAACTTGAGGTATAATGGGGTAGAGGAAGGGCTCTCTACACAGAAGAAACAGCTTGCAGAAAAATATGCAGAGGTGTGAAATAACGTGACCAGTAGGTATCAAGCAGGTGGGTATAGCTAAGGGTAGGGTAAGGTGAAGAGTGGTAGACAATGATTGGAAAGATAGGTGTAATCAGAGCACAAAAGATGTCTTATGCCATCTTCAGGAGTTTGAATTTATTTTGAAATTTATGGGAAGCTACTGAACGGTTTTAAGTCAGGAAGTAAACTTTTCAGATTTGTGTTTCAGAAAGATATCTCAAAAGATTGTAAGGTGGGCTGGAGGAAGAAGCATTTTATCTGATCCTCAGAACCACTCTGTGAAGTGTGTACAACAGGTATTTTCACTCATATTTTATACATAAGGATCTAGGACTTGGAGGCGCCTAGTGATTTGCCTAAACCCCCTGCTTCATTCCAAAATCGAAGAAACTTAACAACCTGTCCAGATAGGAATGTAGATGGAAACCTCTGTGCAGTTTCCCTTTGGTTTCAGTCATACTATGCTTGAAAATAATCTTTAAAAGCCAGTTCTGCTTGCACTACTGATTCCAAGTAGTTTTGCATAGTTGATTAGGTAGAATTTGTACAGTCTGAATCAGAGGCTTTGAAGCATCAAAGTGTCCCACAATATGTTATTCTGTTTCCTAAGTAAGATCCTAGGCCACTCATATTTTCTGATGTTATTCTAAATCTTCTAAATCTTACACTCAGGCTGCAAACGAGCCACAGATATATTTAGACTTTTAAATTTGGAGTCAACAGGAGGCAATTCACTTTAAGAAAGTGACATTTTTATTCTCTACTATTGTAAATATTTCAGAATTGTGAACTCTGGGTCAAATCTGTTTCTGGTATTTGTGGGATTTGTAGGTGGCAAATAACTGTAAATTAGCTTGATTTGGTTTTCTTCCCTTCCCAGTTTTATAACTGAGTGTCATATAAGTGCAAATGGTTCAATAATGATTTTCTCTTCCCCCCAAAATGTCTCTAGTCAGTGCTTAAAGTTTTCAAAAAGTTTATTAATTACAATTAATATTAAGGATTAGGTTCATAGAAAAAGAAAACAGTCATTTAAATTATTTCTGGAACATCTGGATTTTATTAAGAGGTGAAGGGTGAGTAACAAGAAGTCTGTACATGTTAGCAAAGGAAGGTCAGCTTACTAATTTTTTCTCTATTATAGTGGTTCTCAAGGTCAGCAGCAGCTGCATCACCTGGGAACTTGTTAGAAACCTGCACTTCAGATCTAGTTGGTGGAGTAGGAGGAAAAGCACCAATCTGTTTTTTTTCTGAAGCCCTCCAGGCAATTCTAATGTAGGCTTAAGTTTGAGGTACACTGGTATAAAAGGAAAAAAAAAACATGTTTCAGACTATGAAAGACATGGTTTCAATTCCAAAGCGATGTGATTTTAGACACATCATCTATTTCCTGGTCATATCACCAGGTTTCCTGGTTAACAACTTATCTCCTTAGCTGGTCTCATGAGTGGATAAATACTATCCAAAGTGATACCTGTTTATTTGTTATATTGACCAACTTCCCCCTCCACATGATTTGGATGCATGTTTAAGTTGGAGAGCCACTGATATATAACATGCAATATATTGAAAGCAGACCAGCTACAGAATTTGAAGGGCTCAATGCAGAAGGAAAATGCGGGATACCTTGTTCAAAAATGAAGAATTTCAAGATGGTGACAGCAAAGCATTAAACCAAGCATTAAAGTACAGAGCCCATAACCCACAAGCCTACAGGTTGAATGCTCAAAGAGTAGCTTCTGCTTGTATCTAACCACACCTTTTTTTTTTTTTTAAGATGGAAATACTACAGTGCCATGAAACTAGGCCACATTTTCCCCTCAGACACTACCAATCTTACCTCCTGAGCTGTCACTCTCCATGCTTATTGGCCTCCTATCTTTGCTCCCTGTTGTCTTCCTTTCAGCTATCCATATGCAATTGTACTGTATAAGACCCAACTTAAGGTCACCATCCTCCGTGACATCTTCCTTTACTACCTTAATTTACTTAACTGTCTTTCTAAACTTTCCTAGTATTTTTATGCCATAAATTTAGTTCTTTTTAAAAAAAAAATGACTGCTGATCATTGTGTTTATCCTGTTTCTTGAGTTAGAATGTAAGCATCTTAAGGATTGAGGTGGTGCCAACATCATACAATGGAAAGAGCACAGGCTTTTGAGCTTAATAAACCCTGGGTGTAAATTCCCTCTCTTGTTTGCTAACTGCTATATAGGTAAATTAATTCACTTTTGGGCCTTAGAATCTTCATTAGAAAAATGGGATGATAAAATCTGCTTTATTGGGTTGTTGTGAGGGTTAAGTGAGATAATATGGACAAAGCCCTGGGCATATATAAGTACTCTGAAATGTTAGTTCTTTTATGCAGACACATTGGATGTATCCTGTCATATATCTGATTTTGCTTCAGCAAATAGATGAGGGCTGAACACAAACTCACTATTCAATAAATATTTACTCATTGGAAATTGTATGTATTTTCTTTTTAATGTATTCTTTTTCATGCACCTAGGAAGTAAAGCAATCCTATGGTGAATTTTTTTGAATTTTTAAGTATTTATTTATTTTTGAGAGAGAAAAAGAGAGAGAGAGCACAAGCAGGGAGGAACAGAGAGAAATGGAGACACAGAATCCGAAGCAGGCTCCAGGCTCTGAGCTGTCAGCACAGAGCCCTATGTGGGGCTTGAACTCAGGAGCCATGAGACCATGATCTGAGCTGACATTGTACTTTTAACCGACTGAGCCACCATTTTGTATAAAGTTATTATCTCTGATTTGTTTGTATATTCTTATATTCACATGCTGACTTTTGAAAAAAAAAGGTTTAATTTTGTACAATTTTTTTATATTTCCACACCTATTATCTTACATGGGTAAAAAAAAAAAAAGGGGGGGGGGATAGTCTTATTTCCAGTGAGGAAAAGGGGAAGTCTGGCACTGACAGATTAAGAGATTACTCTAAATTACACAGACCAGTGTAATTTAATATCCACTAAACTGTCCTTGAAGCTGGTTTTAAATTCAGATATGCTGACTCCTTGTTCATTTTTTTTTCTTCACTGTATCAGACAGTCTCTGGGAAACAAAAATATACCTGTTAAGTATATACAGAAATGATTATTTTAATTTATTAAAAGGGTACAAATGAGACTATTTTTATGTTGGGCATATAGTTGGCATTCACTGTGTGTTAGATTAAAAACAGCACGTAAGGTCTATTACCGCTCCTGGTTCACTGAAGTACACACTTAGTTAAGAGTTATTATTCAAATTCCTCTTTTTGACAAACGTATTTTAATGGAACCGTTTTCGCCTAATGAAAATTTAACTGCAAGCCTTATTTAAGACAGTTTCAATTTGGGGCCTAGCACATCACGTTCGAAAGCTGCTTCCCTACCCCGCCCCCCCCTCCCCATGTGAATTATTATACTTCCTCCTGCCTGGCGCAAACCACACTTTGCTTGCCAAACTTATGGCTGAATACCCCCGAGGACTTTCTGTAGCCTCCCAGCCACAGCTCAGAAACCCAAAGCCGTTTCCACGTGAAACAACCAAACACAGTCCACTAAGCCTAAGGTCCGCTACAGTGACGGCTACTATATAAAAGGCGAATGAGAAGGCAGCGCCCCCTTCTGCTCCCACCCCCTCCTCGTCTGCAGCACCCAATCGCTTTTCTTTGTCCTGTGGTCCGCGCCTGGGATTGGTCGGAAGCGGGACCGGCGCGGGACGAGTGCGCAGGGGCCGAACGGCGAGACTTGTCCGTCATGTGCGGCCGCCGGTCCTCCCCGCCTCGCTGCGCGCTTGGCGAGGCTGGGGGGCGGGGCCCGGGAGCTGCTGCGCCTGCGTTGTGGGCGTTCTCCCGGAGCAGCAGCTGCCGCCGCCGCCGCCACCACCACTACCACCACCACCACCGCCGCCGCTGCTGCCGCCACCGCCACCGCCGTGTTCGGGTGTAGAATTTGGAATCCCTGCGTCTGGTTAACAATGAAGCAGAGTTCGAACGTGCCGGCTTTCCTCAGCAAGCTGTGGACGCTTGTGGAGGAAACCCATACCAACGAATTCATCACCTGGAGCCAGGTAGGGGTGAGGGCACGGCGGCCTCCGAACCCCCTGACTAACCGCCTTGTCTCTCTCTCTCTCCCCCCCCTCACTCTCCCCCTCTCTCTCCCTCCCGTGGGGCTGTCTCTCGCGGCCTGCGGCTCGACGCCTTCTGCGCGGCCCGCGGCGCGGAGTGGCGGGGTGGCGCGGGCCCCGGCGGTCAGCCTAGCGAGGGACCCCTCGTATTGTTCGCGCGGGGAGCCGCGGGGGTCCCGGCCGGCGCCGCTGGCTCAGGCCGCGGTGGGGGAGGGGCGGCCCGCGCCGCGGCCCGGGAGGCCCCGTAACGGTCCGGCCCCGTCGGCGTTCGGAACCGGCCCGGCAGGGCGAAGGCGGCCGAGGAGCCGAGGGCGCCGGAGCCACGTTACTGCACACTCATTCTCCGTCCTCCCGCCGGGCTCGCGGGTTACGAATCGCTGAGGGCACACGCAGCCCTGGGCGCGAGGGTTTGTCTGAGGAAATCTTTACCTCAGCGACCCGATTCTCCTCACTAAAAAATACACCCCGCTTGGCGCTGGGTTCTTTATGAGGAGAGCAGTCAGAGGGATACAGGCAAATGTTCAAACGCAGGTTACTGTTTCTCATTGGGTTTCGAAATCTTGTATAGAAAATGGTACAGCATTCTTTGGAAATTCTGAGCCATTTGTATATGTAAACGGATTTTTGTGATTATTTTAGTAAAAGTGCTCTAATAGACAGGTGTTCAGTAACTTGGTGAGAAGCTAACATGAATCACTAAATTTCGCTGAACAGTTACTGGGAGAGTGGGATATGATGCCTTGACTATTGGTTTGATCCCAACTCCGCCACTAAACAGGAATGACCTTAGTCAAGCACCTTATCTTGTCTGGCCTAAGTTTCATCGTCCTTAAGATGAATGGGTTGCCTGGGTGATGCAAGACCCTTCTAGTTCCAAATACAAGATTCTAAGCAGAATGATTATTACATAAATAGTGCATTTGCGTTTGAATGCACTCTCAGGCTGTTGGAATCATTTTGTGAAGCGGAGTGGGTTTTTCTTATCTGTTTGGGGTATTTAGTTGTTTAGAGGGTTGCCGAAGAGTAAGTGAAAACTACCTTCACAGTGCCTGGCACCTGTTAAGTGCTGAGTAAATGTTACCTCCCTTCTTTCTCTGTTTTCTATTCCTGTCCTATTATAGCTCTCACTTTTACTTACTTTTAAAAGGGAGCAGTGTGTTGAGTACATGGGAGTTTCTGACTAGTGTTAACTCCATATTCTTTCTTGTATTACTGTCATTTGTTCATTTCTTTATACCCCTTCTAGGACTTAATTTTTTTGAAGGTCAGTATCATCAGCTGGATGGTGTGTGTTAAGTATTTGATGAATTTTGCACAGTTGTACAAAGAAAGGTGAAAATAAGGAAGCCAGCCGCCAGCATACACTTAAAAATAAACAGATGTCTCATGCTTTTCATCAGTCAGAAGGATTAAAAGTTGACAGGGATGGATCAGCACAGACTGCTGTTACTCAGCCTTGTATTTATTAGAGATTGGACTGAGAGTCTCTCCCACCCAAGCTGACTTTATTATACGTTTTTGGCTTGTATGGTCATTAAAAAAAATAATTCTTATTTATCCCATAGGTCTAAGCTTATGTTTTACTAATTTTCTTATACATAATGGGACAGTTAAAATATAAATTCATTGAGGGCAGAGACCGTGTTGGTACCAAGGACACATTAGGTATTTAATAATGGTGAATCAATGAAATCTTTTGGGATATGTAATGGAAGTGGTAGGGATGATAAAAATAAAATTATGCCTGAAAAGAATCTTAGAGATAATCCAGTTTAGCCTCATCATTATATAGATGAGGGTTGAGGCTTAGGTTAGATTTCTTATCCATAATTACAAAGCTAGCCCATTATTGGAGATGGGACTCTAACATAGATTTTTGACCTCTCAGATCAGTCTTCCATCAGAAGCACTTCCCTTAATACACCTTGGCACAATATTTAGTTTATATCAAAATGTTACCCTTTCACAAGTCAGTGGACAATTCTGGATTAATGTTGTCTAGAGCTTAGCTTAGTTGCTTAGGACGTCTGTCTCTATTACTTTCCCATAGACTTTTCCAAAAGCAGTGTTAACAATGAAATGAAAGGTAAAACATTAATTAAACAATGATGTTAAATGGAAAAAAACTAAATAAGTTACTCTTATCTTTTAAAAGTTGCTATTTATGGTTGTTTCTGGTTTCCTTCAAATGTGTTTTGCTGAATTTCTGTCAAGGTAATTTAGCATTTATACTATCTGAGTGAAAATCATATTAAGACCTTTTAGAAGCAGCAGATGTTTTGGAAACCAGGAAATCTTTTATGCAATTTTTTTTTTTTTAACTTGTGGAAAATAATTTACTCCTCTAGCTTGAGAGTAAGGCAAGGAAAAACTTAACCAACTACAGTTTGAAAAGCTTGGCTTAAGATTCTTGAAGACTTACTCTTAGAGCTAGTTTTTCTTGAAACTTGTAATATGACAAAAATGAAAAATGAAATGCCCCATTATCATGATTAATTATAGAAATATAATCTGAGCAATCAAAATTATACTAAATGTGTTATTGATTCAAATAATAGAAATGTCTTTGGATCAGAGTGTCTTTAAGATATTTGTACATATTTTTTTTCCCATATTCTCCCCTTGAAAGTTTCTTTTTTCTTTTTTTCTTTTTTTAACATTTTCTGTAACTTCAAAATTTTATATAGCTATTTTGGCTCTGGTAGGCAGTCTATTGCCAGAATCAGGGACAGAGATAGTACTGTTGGGCAACTTAAAGCTGTTTTAAATGTAACCAAGTCCTAAACAGAAGGCACAGGTTTAACTTGGAAGCAACTGCAGAAACTTGATATTCAGGGACAAGAGGTTGTAGAAGTTGGATGGAAGTTCTTGCCATTGATAGTGAGGAACAGTCTTTACTGTTACTGAAATTTGATAGTGTATGTCGAAGTGAAGCAGTTATAAAAGCAGGAAAGAACTGGAAGTCATTGTTTTATTAGTGTTATTACCTTTGTCTCTGTTCATATTGTTTGAGAAGACCAAGAAGTGATTTCTGCTAGAGACCTCATACCCATCTGTGCCCTTTGACATTCCTACTTCTCCATCTCTCTCAAATCAGTATAGACAGATCAGGAAATAGGAGGAAAATGGAGCAAAACCAGAATTAGTCTCCTGTTTTCTAGCTGTTTTGAATTAATTTGAGCATCCAGATTCTGATGTTTTGGTATCGTTTTGAGCTTCCCAGAAACCATTGCATTATTACACTAAGTTGAAAACAAGAAAGCCACAGGTGTGCCAGAATAGGAGTAAAATCCACTTTAGATGAATCTACAGAAAAGTTGAAAGATTCATTGATGAGTATTTTCTATTTGCATACATAAAAGGGAGTGAACAAAAGACTCAGAAGGAATGGCTGGTGAACATTAAAAAGTTATGGACTGTTTTTAAAATGTTACAAATTTCTGTTCTGAAAAATGTTTTAGATTAATGGGTTTAAAGTATTAGATTATTTAAGAATATTTTGGATGTTTTTAAATGAGTACCAATTTGAGCACTAACAACTGTTGTTATTTGGAAGCTTGCCAACCTTTATGGGTAAAGCCTAAAAAGAAGCTACCCATCTCTCCCACCTTACACAGTCAGTAGTGGCTTTCTTCCCCTTGTGAAATGTGTTGGGAGAGTTCTATATTCTATTGTTTGAGTCTCACAGGTTTAAATGGCAGTAAGATGGAATTTTTGCACTCCGAGGTTATCTACTAATTGTAGAGTGGAGACTGAAGGAATGACATAAACAGATACACAGAGTATGAGTGAAGGAGGGTTGTATGAGAGAGGGAGAGCACGTAAAAATATAAGCAAGGGGCATTCATCTGATAGGATCCAAGAGTTAAACTTCTAAAAAGATAATTTGGTCCACTGTGGCCAATGATTCATTTATTTTGTTACAAATATTTATCATGAGTATGTTATGACCAGCAGTGTGCTAGGTACTTGGAATTCATTCACTAGTGAACAAAGTGGTTTTATAAACCTTATATTCTAGTGGAGGACACTGATAATTAAAAAGTAAGCAAACACAGATAATATAATTTTAGTTAGTGGTAAGTACCATGAAGGAAATAAAGAAGGTTAAAGAGAGATAACAGTTAGGACTAAGTAGGAGACAGAAGTCACATAGTATAAAAGAAGGAAAGAATTACTTTTAAATATTTTAAACAGGGAAAATGTAGAATTACTAACTATATCAGAGGAATTGGAGTAAACACTCTAAAGAATATAGGGCTGGCAGTTATAAGAATATGACTATGTCTCACTTAATGACAAAGAAACCACCGGTGCCACTTTAGTGGAACTTATTGGAAGCTCATCCTTCAGAACTTGTGGGAGAAATACTCCTTTAAGGCAGCAGTTTGCAAACTATTGCCCATGGTCCAGTCATCTGTTTTGTAAATAAAGTTTAATTGGAACATAACCATTCTCAATATATTTACATATTGTCTATAAGGTATTATTACCTGCAAGCCCAAAATATTTACTGTCTAACCCTTTAAAAAAAGGTTTATCAGTCCTTGTTCTAGAGCACCCTTGAAAGCTATTCGTGGGGACATGTCTTGCTAGAAATACTCTGGTTTGAAACCATCGAAGGGAGAGAGAAAGCTGAGGGAAGCTTTTGGCCTTCTGCTGCTGACCTTCTGTACTGCAAGAGCTAGGTGCTGGAGGATGTGCCTACACTGTAGGAGCCTGCCAATGTTGAGGAACCAGGAAATAGGAAGGAGAACCCCCCTCCTCTTATAATCTCTTTAGTATCTTCTATTGACAAAGCTTATCACCATGCCTTCTAGAAAAAGATATTTAAGGGACCCAGCCCCACGGTTGCAAAACAGACAATGAAAAATGAATTTGGAGCAATAAACTGATAACTAGCACATAGTTATCTGGGATTTGTGGGCATTTTAGGTAGATCGATGAGAAAAGCCTCTCTGAGGACATGATGTTTGAGCAGACACCTGAACAATTAGGCCAGGCGAAAGAGAATGGCAGATGTAAAGGCTTTGAACATGGCATGTTCATGTGATTGGAGAAGGCCCCTGTGATTAGAATATCTTTAGAGAATGTGAGATTGAGGTTAGAGAAGTAGCAGGAACAGATGGTATAGGGCCTTAAGGCTGTAGTAAGAAGATTGGAAATCTAGGGAACTAGTTTGTAGATTATCACAGTTTTCCACTATGGTATTGAAAATAGTGTAGCTGAAAAAAAAAGAAAAGAGTGTAGCTGAGACTAGGGTATTTGCGGTGCAGATGTGAGAAGTTGTTGGATTTGGTATCTACTTTAAAGGTAAAGCAGCAGAATTTACTAATAAATTGTCTGGAGTACAGGAAAGACAGATAAGAATTAAGAATGACTCAGATTTGGCCTAAACAAGAAGATAAATGATACCATTTGCTCAGATGGGAGAGTATTCAGAGAAATGCAGGTAGAGATTCTGTTTGGCCGTATTAACTTTGATATTACAAATGAACACTAGTGTTACTTGAAAATTTAGCTTACATTTTGTTGACCATACTTATTCATATGACTACACCTAATTTCAAAGGAGGTAGGGAAGTTCAGTGCTAGGAAGGAAAACAGGAATATTTTTGAACAGTCTGAATGAGTTCTACACTCCAAGACATCCACGTGGAAATGTTGAATATGATGTTTGAATATAAGACACTGGCATTGGAGTTTGTGAGTGGTAAAGCCATGGGACTGGATGAGATCATCCAGGGAGAGAAATGGAGATGGAAGGAGCTAAAAGACAGGCCATTCTGATTTTTAGAGGGCAGGAAAGTAAGAAAAAGCTAGCAAAGGAGATTGAGAAGGAACAGTGCAATAGGAGAAAAACAAGGGAGTAAGGTTATAGTAGTTAATGGAAAAAAATGGTTCAAGATAGAGAAGATGGTCAACTGTGTCAAGTGCTATTATGAGTATTTTTATATACCTCTCCTGGTGTGTATAAGCAAGAATTTCTTTAACGTATATATAGGTACCTATGTTGAAGAGTGGAATTGCTCAAAAATAAGATATGAACTCTTCGACCTGAAGATAGTTCAGATTGTTTTCCAAAGAGATTAAACACTCTTATACTTAGCCATGCATGAGATTTTCCATTAATTCACATCCTCAAAACTTGATATTATCATTGTTCTTAATTTTTTACTGATCTAGTAGATGTAAAGTGTTCTCTCAATGAGGTGTTAACTTATATTTCCCTGATTACTAATATGTTCAAACACCTTTTCATATTTATTGGCCATATGTGTTACCTATTCTATGAAGTATGTGACCATTTTTCTATTGGGTGGCTTATCTTTTTTTTTTTTTTTTAATGTTTATTTATTTTTGAGAGAGACAGAGAGGTGAGTGGGGGAGGAGCAGAGAGAGGAGATACAGAATCTGAAGCAGGCTCCAGGCTCTGAGCTGTCAGCACAGAGCCTGACACGGGGCTCAAACCCACAAACCGTGAGATCATGATCTGAGCCGAAGTCGGACGCTCAACCGTCTGAGCCACCCAGCCGCCCTTTGGGTAGTTTATTTTTTAATATTTGTAGAAATTCCTTGTATATCCTGTATATACATTTTGGAGGTTTATGTGTTGCTTCTATCTTCTCCTAGTTTGAAGCTTATCTTTTGATGAGTACAAGTTTTAAATTTTAGTATAATTTAATATATTCATCTTTTTTGTTCATGCTTTTTGTTTCTTCTGGATGTTTTTTCTTACCTCTACCTCAGGGAGAGAAAAATACTTTTCTATTTCTCTTCTTTTTTTCCTGAAAGTTTTAAAAGTTTGCATATTTTGTGTAAGTCTTTAATTCACTTGGAATTGATTTTTGTGAGTGGTGTAAGGAATTCAGTTTCATTGTTTTCCATATAAATACTCAGTTGTCCTAGCCCCTTCATTGAGTAGTTCCTTCTTTCTGTGGTGATGTGTATTGCTACCTATGTCTTATAGCAAAATTAATCACAGGTAGATACTGTGATTTTGTTTCTAGGGTCTCTATTCCATTCCATTGAACTTTTTTTTTTCTTCCCTCATCGCATGTCTTACTGTAGCTTTATACTGTCTTGCTTTTGGGAGGGCAGCTTATTCCTCAGGAGTACCTTGACTCTTGCTGGTCTTTGTTCTTCTGTACGTGTTTTAATATATATTTTTTTACATTTATTTATTTATTTATTTATTTTATTTTATTTTATTATTTTTTTTTTTTTAATTTTTTTTTCAACGTTTTTAATTTATTTTTGGGACAGAGAGAGACAGAGCATGAACGGGGGAGGGGTAGAGAGAGGGGGAGACACAGAATCGGAAACAGGCACAGGCTCCAGGCTCCGAGCCATCAGCCCAGAGCCTGACGCGGGGCTTGAACTCACGGACCGCGAGATCGTGACCTGGCTGAAGTCGGATGCTTAACCGACTGCGCCACCCAGGTGCCCCTACATTTATTTATTTTTGAGAGAGACAGAGCACAAGTAGGGGAGGGACAGAGATAGAAGGAGACACAGAATCCGAAGCAGGCTCCAGGCTCTGAGCTGTCAGCACAGAGCCCAATGCGGGGCTCGAACCCACGAACTGTGAGATCATGATATGAGCCGAAGTTGGACGCTCACCCAACTGGGTCACCCAGGTGCCCCTCTTCTGTATGTGTTTTAAATTAAAGTTCCACCAAAGAAAATCTGTTGGGATTTTAATTGGAATTGCATTGAAACTAAATCAGATTAGGGAAAATGGAAGTCTTTATGATATTGAATATTCCCATAAACAAGACATGTTTTAAAATTCATTTTGTTTAATAAAATTATGTATTTTGGGCACCTGGGTGGCTCAGTTAGTTAAGTATCCAACTCTTGATTGCACATCAGGTCATGATTTCACGGTTTGTGAGATCTTGAGCCCCACGTCCGGCTCCGCCTTGACAGTGTGAAGCCTGCTTGGGATTCTCTGTCTCCCTCTCTCTGCCCCTCCCTTGCTCGCGCACACGTTCTCTCTCAAAATAAATAAACATTAAAAAAAAGTTTTTAAATAAAAAAAAATAAAGTTCTTTATTTTTTGGTAATTGGGTCTTGCACATCTTTGTTAGATATTCTTCGTAGGTATGTTAAGACATTGTAAGTGGAGGGGCGCCTGGGTGGCTCAGTTGGTTAAGAGTCTGACTTCGGCTCTGGTCATGATCTCATGGTTAATGAGTTTGAGCCCCACATCAGGCTTTGTGCTGACAGCTCGGAGCCTGGAGTCTGCTTCAGATTCTGTGTCTCCCTCTCTCTCTGCCCCAATCCCGCTTACACTCTCTCTGTCTCTTAAAAATGAATAAACATTAAAAAAAAAAAAAAGATGTCGTATGTGGTATTCTTTAGTTAAAAGTACATTCTGGCTGTTGCTGGTAGTTAGAAATACAAATAACATTTGTATGTTGATAGATAAACCAGTGGGCTAATCACTTTACTCATGTGGGTCTTTTAAGTGTACATCCATGAATCTGTGAATGGTAGTTTTGTTCTTCCTTTCAGAGCTTTATACCTCCAATTTTTGTCTTTTTTGTGTTGGTAAGACCTCAGCATGTCAAATAGAAGCAGTGATCACAGATCACTTTTTCTTATTTTTAAAAGAAATGTTTTTTATATTTTTCCCTTAAGTTAACTAGCTGTTAAAATTGAGAGTTTTTAATTTATCTTTTTGTTGTTAATGTCATACTTATGACCCTTTCCCCTCTCAGTCAATTGCCAGGAAGGAGGATACAGGAAAAAAGTTGATTTTGGTGAGTTAGGAAGATGGATTTGATATAGACAGTAGGTTGAGAACATGGTGAATTAAAGAACATTATGCAGAAATGTTAACAGTTGAAAAATCCAAGTGTGAAGTTTGAGATGGGGCAGAGATATAGATGTGATCATTTATAATAAAACATCATATTTAATAAAGTCAGTACATTGCCTAGGAAAAGAGTGTAAAAGGTGTCATGATCAAGGATAGAAACCTAAAAAACACACTACCTTTGATAGGTGAAGAAAATTGAAAGGAAACATGAGAGAGGGTAGACCTGATAGTATTTAGTTTCAAAGTCAAAAGAGTAGAGTATTTAAGGAGGAGATTGTCAGTAGTGCCAAATGAAATGCCACAAAGAGGTGTGGGAAGATCAGGACTGAAAAGAAGGCATTGAATTTGGCATTTGACATTTTAGAAAAAAAATAGTTTGAGTAGAGTGAGGGAGAATGAAACCAGTTTTTAGCAGGAGTAAGTAGATAGTACTAAATTGGAGAAGGGGGCTTTGAAATAAATTTAAGTTTTGCAGTGAAGGAAAAGACAAATGGGGTGAATAGATTGAGAGGGCAGGAAGGTAAAGTTTTTTTAGATAGGAAAAAGCATGCATTTTTAATTTTAATAGTTATTACCTAATAACCAATTCTGATTATCATCAAACTTTAAAAATTTTGCCAATCTACTCAGCTGGTTAAGCGTCCAACTTCAGCTCAGGTCATGATTTCTCGGTTTGTGGGTTCAAGCACCCATCAGGCTCTGTGCTGATAGCTCAGAGCCTGGAGCCTGCTTTAGAGTCTGTGTTTCCCTCTCTCTCTGCCCTTCCCCTGCTAGTGCTCTTTCTCTTTCTCTCTGTCAAAAATAAATAAACATTAAAAAAAAATTTTCAAATTTTGCCAGTCTAATAAGAGGAAATCATTATTTGTTTTGCTACACAATTATAATGAGATTGGGCCTCTTCTAAATTTTACGTTGGATTTTTCATCTTACTGATTTTTTATAAATTTTTAATTAATGCAATTAACTGTAATAAGTATCTAAAATATTTTTATGTTAATTTTCAACTTTATTGAATTTTTTCTAACTCTCTTAATAGTTAGGTTTAGTTTCAGACACAAATAGTAGAAATTCAAACAGTGGTTTAAACAGAATAGAGATGCATTTTCCTTTTAAGTCTGAGGATACCCAGTCACATTCTGGTCTTCACCCATACTTAGTTTCTCTACCTCAGGGTTGCTGAAGCTTTTAGTCATTAGCTTCAAGTTCCAAGCAGGGATATGGGATATCGGGGTTTGACACTTTGAATCTTTCCCCTTTTAGAACCTTTTCTGGAAGCCCCACTGAGTCCATTCTATTTATATCTTAATTGCCAGGGGTATATTTGGCTGCCTCTTTTTGTAAGTAAGGGGGACTGAGAAATGTGGTTGCAAATCAGACAAAATTGTGATTCTGTTCATAACAAAGTAGAGGATCATTTGTGTTTTTCCAGATGGATCTCTTTGTTTTTAAGGGTAAATAGTGTTCCTCTGTGTGTGTTGTGTGTATCAGTTTCTTTATCCATTCTTCCATTAAGGGACACTTAGGTTGTTTCCGTATCTTGTCTATTGTAAATAATGCTGCAGTAAACATGGGAGCACAGATAATGCTTTGAGATACTGATTTCATTTCCTTTGGGTGTATACCTAGGAAAGGGGTAGCTGCATCATGTGGTAGTTCTATTTTTTATTTTTTTGAGGAAACTTCATGGTGTTTTCATAATGGTTATACTGATTCACATTACCACAAACAGTATATGAAAGTTCCCTTTTCTTCACATCCTCACCAACACTTACTTTTTTTTTTTTTAATAATTGCCATCCTACCAGATATGAAGTAGTACTTCATTGTGGTTTTGGTTTTCATTTCCCTGATGGTTAGTGATGTTGATCACCTTTTTATACACCTGACGGCCATTTCTGTATCTTTGGGAAAATGTGTATTTGGGTTCTTTTTTAATCTGTTTGTGTCTTTTTCTTTTTTGGCTGTTGAATTGAATGTGTTCCTTACATATTTGGAATATTAATCCCTTATCACATATATTGCTTACAATTTTTTTCTCTTATTCCGTTAGGTTCTCTTTTTATTTTGTTTTCTTTGCCGTGCAGAAGCTTTTTAGCTTGATGTAGATGTTAGCTTGACTATAGTAGTCCTTTCTCTGTGTGTATAAATATATTAAATCATGTTGTACATCTTAAAAATATACAATTTTAGCTTTAAAATAACAAAAATCAAAAGGAGTTAGAGAAATTTGGGAATAGGGTTGGCAGCTAGCAGTTTCCATGAATAAATTATAAATTATTTACCACTGTGGCTTCTACGTTTACTTCATACGCCCAAAAGCATGGTTGTGAGCTTTGAGTTAGCATTGAGCAGTGAGTTAGCATTGAGCTTTTGTTTTTTTCTTTCCAAATGGAAAGTTTATGAAATCATCCTTTTTTCTCCAGATTTTCCCCCTGATATGAATGCTACTTGTACTTATTACACATATAATTATATTCATTATTATATGTTATTACATATTATTATATAATATAATATATTGTAAATATAATTCTCAAATAGATTTGCTTATGCTTCTGTTCTCTCTAGTCCATTTTTTCTTTTTGACTGTCTCTTCTTTAGTACAAAACTCTCGTAAACACTAATCCTTTCACCTTTATAGGGTAAGGTTAACATCTCTCTTCTCATTGTCTTTAGTATTTTCTTGCCTATTGTTACATAATTATTTTACAAGTGAACTTCAGTACCTAATATTTGGTTGTGTTAGCATGTTTTCACCTCGTCTCCAAAATTTTCTTCTTAATTGAGAATTTAATGTATTGGTTAATTAGAGAGAATTGACAGCTTTACAGTTTTTGTCCCTCTGTAGTTTAATGTTCTCATAAACATTGTGTATATTTTTAAGACTTATTTTTAGGTATGTGACTTTTTTCTATTGGAATCTTTCTATTATTGATTTCTTTATTCTATTTTAGTTTTAAATTGTTATGGTAAAATGTACCTAACATAAAATTAACCATTTTACCCATTTTTAAGTATACAGTTCAGTGGCATTAGGTACATTTACAGTGTTATGCAGCCATTGCTTCCATCGGTCTCCAGAATGTTTTTCAACCTTCCAAACTGAAACTTTGTACCTTAGACAATAACTCCAAATCCTCCCTCTTCTTAGCCCCTAATAACCATTTTGTCTCTATAAATTAGACTATTCTAGATATCTCATATAAGTAGAATAGTACAATATTTGTCCTTTCATGCCTAGTTTATTTTATGTAGCAGGTCTTTAAAGTTCATCCATGTTGTAACACCTGTCAGAATTTTCTTCCTTTTTTTAAGGCTGAATAATACTGTGTGTATATACCACATTTTGTTTGTCCATTTATCCGTCAGTGGACATTTGGGTTGTTTCTACTTTTATTTTTTTCAATGTTTGTTTATTTTTGAGAGAGAGAGAGTGCAAGCAGGGGAGGGGCAGAGAGAGAGGGAGACACAGAATCCAAAGAAGTTCCAGGCTCTGAGCTGTCAGCACAGAGCCCAGTCCGGGGCTCAAACTCAAGATGGTGACTGAAGCTGAAATCACTTAACTGAGCCACCCTGGTCCCTCAGGTTGCTTCTACCTTTTGACTTTTGCAATAATGCTACTATGAACATGGGTATACAAATATCTGTCCAAGTATCTGCCCCATTCTTCTGGATACATAGTAGAATGGTAGGATCATGTAGTAATTCTGTGTTTAATTTTTTGAGGAACTACCATACTGTTTTCCATAGCAGCTCTACTATGTTTTACATTTCCACCAGCAGTGTGTAAAGGTTTCCAGTTTCTCCACATCCTCTAGCATTTATTTTCTGTTTATTTGGTGTTTTTAAAAATAATTGCCATCCTAATATTGTAAAGTGGTGATTGTGGTTTTGGTTTTTATTTCCTTAATGATTAGTGATGTTAGACACCTTTTTGTTTATTGGCCATTTGTTTATCTTTTTTGGAAAATACCTACTCAAGTCCTTTTCCCATTTCTGATCGGGTTGTTTTCTTTTTGTTGTTGAGTTGTAGAAGTTCTTTATTATAGATATTAACCCCTTATCAGATACACAGCTTGCAAATATTTTCTCTGATTCTGTTGGTTGCCTTTTCACTCTATTGATGGTGTTCTTTGCACAAAGGTTTTTAATTTGAGGTAGGCTTGTTAGTCGGTTTTTGCTTTTGCTGTCTGTGCTTTTGGTGTTGACCAAGAAATCATTGCCAAATCCAAATAAAGCTTTTTCCCTTAAGTTTTCTTCTAAGATTTTTATAATTTTAGGGGTGCCTGAGTGGCCCAGTCAGCTAAGCATCTTCTGACTCTTTATCTCAGCTCAGGTCTTGAGCTCAGGTTTGTAAGTTCAAGCCCAACTTTGGATTATGTGCTGGGGATGGAACCTGCTTTAAAAAAAATTTGTATACACACACACACACACATATATAATTTTTATAGTTCTATTTCTTATGTTTAGGTCTTTGATCCATTTTGAGTTAATCTTTGCATATGGCGTAAGGTAAACTTTGTTCTTTTGATGTGAGTATCCAGTTTTCCCAGCATCATTTGTTGAAAACTGTCCTTTTCCCATTGAATGGTCTTGATGCTCTTGTAAAAACTCTTGGGCTTTATATGTAAGGGTGTATTTGGGGGCTCTGTATTCGATTGATCTGTCTTTCTGTGTTTATGACAGTATCATACTGTTTTGATTACAGTATTGTAAGTTTCAAATTATTTTTTTGGTATGCCAGAACACTAGTGACTTTAAATATTAATTAGTAACCAGATATCTTACTGAATTCTTTTACAGTTTTTCAGTTGATTGTGCAAAGATATGTCTGTTGCAGATAACAATAAAATATGACTTCCTCTTAAATTTTACCTGTTTTTGTCTAATTACATTGGCTTTAAAATAATGTTAAATAATTATGTTGGCTACGTATAGTATTTCTTGTTTCTGATTTAAGGGAAATTCTTCTCTAATATTTTACCATAGTGTATGATACAGCTTTTGGTTTGAGACATACTCTTATTAAACTTCTGAGGTTGACATTAAAAAGCTTAATTACAGTTTGGCACTTAATTACAGTTTGTTTCTTGTTGCTGTTAATAGGAATAAAATATTGATCTGAAAGTGTCATAGAAGGACTGCCCAGTTTTGGGATTCATATGTATCACCTCTTAGGACTTCAACTAATTGACTTTTTGTGTTGTTTTTCAGAATGGCCAAAGTTTTCTGGTTTTGGATGAACAAAGATTTGCAAAAGAAATTCTTCCCAAATATTTTAAGCACAATAACATGGCAAGCTTTGTGAGGCAACTGAATATGTGTGAGTATGGATAGCAGTTTATTTGGAACACTGTCATCAATGGATTAAACCATTTTTTCCCATTAGGTTGATAAGCAAAAAGGAAATCTTTTACTTTGGTCTATTTTAGTAATCGAAATTTTTACTCTTTTTCAGATGGTTTCCGTAAAGTTGTACATATTGACTCTGGGATTGTAAAGCAGGAAAGAGATGGTCCTGTTGAATTTCAGCACCCTTACTTCAAACAAGGCCAGGATGACTTGTTGGAGAACATTAAAAGGAAGGTGAGCTATCGTTAATGTGATTTATTTCGGGCATTACCATGTAGCATCTTTGGCCAAGACTTAATATTTCACCTGTTGAAATTAAGAATGTACAGAAATACACAGGTGTTCCTTGTTGGGATGACTTAGATTAATAAAGCTTTCATTATTTCACTCTATTTTGTATTTTTTCTCTGCAGTCAACTGTCCTGAGGGCTTAGTCTTCAAATACCTTCTAGAGGGAAGGAAAATCTTTACATTCTGAGGATTGAGGAATCATCCATATTGGGATGGTTCACTCCTTCTAATTTAGCTTAAAAATGTAAGCTCCTGCTAGAATGTCCACTCTCTGGAGGGCTTTTTCTTTAATTCACTGCTAAATATCCAATGTCCAGAATAAGTCGCTTGCATTATAGTAAGCACTTAATAATACATTTTTAAATGAATGGTATCTTTTGCTGAAATAAAATATTTTACTAAATCCACAAAAGAGAGGGGAGAAAAGAGCTAATGGACCATGAAAGAAAATGGGCTAGTGTGCAGCTGTTACTGCATAAATTTAATTAAACATGGAATGTGATAATAAAGAGGCTTGAGGAAATTACAGTGAGTTTGGCGAAATGGAACCAAAAAAAAAATGCCCCTAAGTTGTTCCTGTTCTTAGAAACTTTTCCACGTTTAAAAAAACAAAAAACAGATTGATTATTTCTTATTCTTTCTCTTTGCAAAGCTATGAATTTTATTCTTTTTATAGCGTCCTAACCTGAGCGTTTTGGAACTAAATCTAATTTCCTGAATGGGCTACAAAACTCACTTATAATAGGGAAACTTTGAATTACGAATATGGTGTTTAGTACTTGATTTCCTGAATTTGTTTTCAAAAGGTTTCATCTTCAAAACCAGAAGAAAATAAGATTCGTCAGGAAGATTTAACAAAAATTATAAGTAGTGCTCAGAAGGTTCAAATAAAACAGGAAACTATTGAGTCCAGGCTTTCTGAATTAAAAAGGTAAAGTATTATTTCCAAATATAATCTTAATATAGGGGCTGGTGTTTATATTTGTGTGTTGGGGGTTGGAGGTTAGTGCTTTAAGTACTTAGATCACATTGTTGAAACCAAGATAAAAGGTCATTTTTCTGTAAGTATTGGTTCCCTTTAATTTTGATTTATAGCCCTTGACTTTACCTCAATATTATATTTTCTTAATGGTGATCAAAAGAATTTAGGGCAGTTAAAAACAACATGATGCACGAATCTCACTGATGAAATAGTAGATCTTTAAATTGTTGTAGGAAATATGATTCTACTTAAGTTAGATTTCTTATGATGTTCATACACATGAGGGCACACAAAGCATAAAAAATTCTACATGTGTTACTCATCCTTTTTTTTTTTTATGGTGGTTTCATAAGACTTTTCTGTGTGGCCCATCTCTTAGGAAAAAATAGGACAAAAAATAGGGAAAAAGGACACATGAGACTTGGCCTACTTGTTATTTATTTTACATAGACGTGGTAAAGTGTTATTTGAATCTTTGATCTACCGAAACATGCTTTTGCTTTATTACAATTTTGGCACCATTATTTGCCACAGTAACAACTTATATGTAGAATAGATGTACTTACTTCTTAGTAAGTAGTTAAGATTTTTTCTCTTATCCTAATAGGTGCCAAGGTCTTGAGAGTAATTTAAGTTTTATGTATTCTCTCCCATTTCAAGTGTGGGATTAGTTCAGCTGTCTTAACTCACGTATCTTCATTAAAAGAGTAACCTTGGATATGATTCCCTTTTTTGAATAAGCCTTAATTTTAAGCTGTCCCATTTTGCATCTATTATTTAATCATCCCAGTTTATTATATGTGTTTTGTGTCTGCTGAGGTACCTTTTGACCCAATTCCTTGAATCTCAGGTTTAGCTCTTAAGGAATGATCCTAGATTCATCCTATAAGTTTTAGAGGTAACCATTCTTCTATTTATGTTTTAGTAGGCAAATAGATGATAGTATCTTTAAATATTTGAGTCCGGGGCACCTGGGTAGCTCATCAGTTGAGCATCTGACTTTGCTCAGGTCATGATCTCGTGGTTTGTGAGTTTGAGCCCCATGTCGTGCTCTGTGCTGACAACTCAGAGTCTGGAACCTGCTTCGGATTCTGTGTCTCCTTCTCTCTGCCTCTCCCCCTTTCATGTTCTCTCTCTCTCTCTCTCTCTCTCTCTCTCTCAAAAATAAACATTTTAAAAAATGTGTTTAAAATTTAAATATCTGAGTCATAAAAAGTACTCTAGTTATTCATTAAGTATTAAAGTTTCGTTTTCAGTACCCTCTATGTGTAAATCCAGTCCCTTTTGTAATAGTTTGGCTTGAGGAAGATGGATATTATGGAAATTAACAAGAGCAAAAATGAGAGCGTTTAATAGGTAGATTATCTTTCATGCCTTCTCAGTGTTATCATTGCTGCTAACATTTAATAGTTGCATGTTTAATAAAAGTAGTCAGTGAAGGAAATGAAGGTACTACTAGGCAAGTTATTGATTTGTCATATATTTAGACATGCTTTAAAAAAACTTGTTTTAGTGTTTCTGTGCTTGTGTTTGAAACAGATTTTAAGATAGACAGTTTTAGAATCTGATAGACTTAGATCGGCTTCAACATTTACTATAATAAATTACCTGTGTGATTTTAGGCAAGGCCTCTCAATTCTTGAGTCTCAGTGTCCTCTTCTATAAAAGAGTTAATAATTCCTTTCTTGACTGATTTTAGAGAAGTTTAAGAAATACACATAAAATGCTTAGCATAATGCTTAGAGCATAGGAAGTGCTGGGTAAATGTCACTTCTTTTAAGAATTCTTTTCTGGGGCGCCTGGGTGGCTCAGTCAGTTATGTGTCTGACTTCAGCTCAGGTCATGATCTCGCGGTCTGAGTTCAAGCCCCGCATCGGGCTCTGTGCTGACAGCTCAGAGCCTGGAGCCTGTTTCAGAATCTGTGTCTCCCTCTCTCTCTGACCCTTCCCTGTTCGTGCTGTGTCTCTCTCTGTCTCAAAAATAAATAAACGTTAAAAAAATTAAAAAAAAAAAAAGAATTCTTTTCTAAGGGTGCATGGGAGGTTCAGTTATTTAGGTATCCAACTTCGGCTCAGGTCATGATCTCACAGTCTGTGAGTTTGAGCCCCACATTGGGCTCTCTGCTGTCAGTGTGGAGCCAGCTTTGGATCCTCTGTCTCCCTCTTTTTGCCCCTCCCCTGCTTGTGCGTGCACGCTCTCTGTCGGTCTCTCAAAAATAAATAAACATTAAAAAAAAATTAAAAAAAAATTCTTTTCTAAGCACAAGTCCTAAATTCACTTGGTAGCCACAGTTGAAAGGTTGTTTTATTTTTTAAATAAGAAGTAATGAACCACATTGTCAGAGAAGTAAATTGCCTACTACTATATGGATGCAGGCATGACTCTTACATTTTTGTGTTTATATTGCCAACAGTAGAATATACTATAGTTATGAAAGGATGATTCTGCAGCCGTGTCAAGATAGTTGTTATTTTATGTAATCGAGCCAACATTTTTCTAGTCTCAAAAATAATAGTAAAAGTTCACCGATATCCTTTTTTTTTTTTTTAATTTTTAATGTTTATTTATTTTTGAGAGAGAGACAGAGACAAAGTGTGAGCAGGGGAGGGGCAGAGAGAGAGGGGGATCCAGAATCTGAAGCAGACTGTCAGCACAGAGCCCAACGTGGGGCTTAAACCCACGAACCGTGAGATCATGACCTGAACTGAAGTTGGACGCTTAACTGACTGAGCCACCCAGGTGCCCCAAAGTTCACTGGTATTCTTAATATCTTCATGTCTGGCTTTCTGAAATTTTTTTTGTTGTTGTTTCTTAATAAATGATGTAGTGAGAATGAGTCCCTTTGGAAGGAGGTGTCAGAATTACGAGCAAAACATGCACAACAGCAACAAGTTATTCGAAAGGTAAGCTTTTTTCCACCATGACTATAATCTGCCTTTGTTTAATTTGTGTACCATTTGTAACCTAAAAAAGTGTGTTGAATAGTCAGTGATTGATTTTAATTTCTTATATATTGGGTGCATATAGAGTAGTGAAACTCTGAAGTCAAACAAATTAAATTGTGTTATATTTTCATTTTAATAAGAAACACTTCTTACTAGCTTAATATGGTTGTTCCATATTCTCAACTAAAGTCTTATTAGCTTTATAGCCTGATATAACAACTTTAGAGATACTTTATTTTGGGGAACATAATATGTTACAAATTTCTTAACATTTTTTACTATGAAAGATAGCCTTACTGTGTGGGTTCGTTATTTTTGTTTTTACTATTTTTTACTTAAAAAGGTATGGATGTGATCTTGAAAGACAAATGACTAAAATTTTCAAATCAGTTAACCAGAATATGAGTTCAAAAAAATGAATTATCAGTGTATACCATTATTAGTTTCTGTAGAAAAGCAGTTAATGTAGTGTATTATAAAATAAATTCTGGATTTTAGTATCTGAGCTGAAAATTACTGGGAGAACTGAAAAATCTCTCTGTTGCATTGTGTCCTTGTGGTGTAGTCTTTTCATATCAGCTTTCATATGTTAATAAGAGTTGAAACATAAAAGTAATTAAGGCAGCTATTTTTTGCTCATGAGTAAACTAGACTCTGAAGTTTAAGCAACAGGTTTTGGGTGGGGGAAGGAAGGGTGGGAGGTCTTTAGCTAAAAATAGAGTTATGACTGACTGGATCTGGGTCTAGTGAAGCAAGCTTAGAACAGAGACGAATGGTTGCAGCCTTTGGCCTGTAGTCAAAATAGATATACTAGGTTTTCCTTTTTGTTTTTTTCCAATCAGTATGCAAGTGAACGGTTGAATGTTGAATTCAGTTGTAAGTGTTTAGTCTGAGTGCATATATTTTCAAAGCTTCCCTAAAGGTAATTCCAGCATGCAGCCTTGTTAAGAATACCTGATTTAAAATGATAGATATATCCTAACCTGTATTTTATTTTTTAAAATATCTTAATTTTTCTCAGAAAATAATGTTTTAGTTAAATATTAGCTTATAATACTACATAGCTTTTTTTTTCCCTTAAAGTCAAAGATAGTTGGTAAAATACAAAGATAGTTGGTAAAATGTCATGAAAGTTGACATTCTGTCTGCTCAAATCTGAGTTTGAATATTTGTGGTTTGGTGGAACTAGGGAGTTTTCATAATGCTGGAGTTGGTTCATAAGTTTGCCATTTACTCTTTTGTCTTGGCTCAATTGGAATAGTATATGTGAGTTACTGGTATAGGTGCCTGTTACAGGACAGGAAAATAGTACTGGTTGTAGAACTTGCCAGGTCCAAAAGTTAGAGGCTGTAAATACTGTAAATGTTAGATGACTTCAGCAAACAAGCTTTGTACAACGTGATGCAGAATTGTCATGAGAAGGGCACCTGGGTGGCTCAGTCGGTTAAGCATCCGACTTCGGCTCAGGTCATGATCTCATGGTCCGTGAGTTCGAGCCCCGTGTTGGGCTCTGTGCTGACAGCTCAGAGCCTGGAGCCTGGTTCAGATTCTGTGTCTCCCTCTTTCTCTGACCCTCCCCCGTTCATACTCTGTCTCTCTCTGTCTCAAAAATAAATAAACATTAAAAAAAATTAAAAGAATTGTCATGAGAGAACTAAGATGAACAAATTTCAGAAGAAATTTAGCCAGTGATTCATGATCTTATGAATTCAACCACTAATGTTTTTAGAATTTTTCTGTAATACTTATTTATAAATTAAAAACAATTGAGGTCAAATTATTTCATTGATACCTTTAAGCTTAAATTTAAGTTGTCTTCTCATCAGCTATCAGTCAACATTTTCTTTTGAATAAGGTTAGTGACTAACTTCCTTTTCATAGACTCTAATGCTATCTAATTCTTCATTTAAAATGTCTATATTTGGGGTGCCTGGGTGGCTCAGTCGGTTAAGCGGCCGACTTCGGCTCAGGTCATGATCTCGCGGTCTGTGTGTTCGAGTCCCGCGTCGGGCTCTGTGCTGACAGCTCAGAGCCTGGAGCCTGTTTCGGATTCTGTGTCTCCCTCTCTCTGACCCTCCCCTGTTCATGCTCTGTCTCTCCCTGTCTCAAAAATAAATAAAAACGTTAAAATTTAAAAAATAAAATAAAATAAAATGTCTATATTTTTCTCCGTGGAAAAGTTCATTTTGATTCTAAGGAATACTACTTAGTATCCCCCTTTGGGGGTGAGCACACAATATTAAAGCCATGCACATTTCTAATTGACAATTCTGTATTTTAGTCATATAATTACATTTTACAAAACTTATAGAGAACTTCCTTGCAAAGAGTCTAAATAGTCCTCCACTCACTTTTGGCTTTTATTTATAGCCTGTCAGTAATGTACTGCTTTTCATAGTTCACCATGTGATTCTCATCTTTTTAGCTCCTTTGGGAAATTGACAGTAAATTTCAAAGCACACCCCAAGCCAAGCACACTACAATCACGTCAGTGTCACCTGGAGGACTTGCTAAACATACATTGTTGGACCCCATCCTCAGAATTTCAGATTCAGCAATTCTGGAGTGGGGCTGAGAATTTGTCTAATACTGCTGGTCCATGGACCACACTTTTTTTTTTCTTTTTTTTTTTTAACTTTATTTATTTATTTTGAGAGAGTGTGCATGTGAGCTGGGGAGAGGCAGAGGGGCAGAGAGAGAGAATCCCAAGTAGGCTCTGCCCTGTTCTTGCAGAGTCTGAGACAGGGCTCAGTCCCACAAACCATAAGATCATGACCTGAGCCAAAATCAAGATTCAGAAGCTCAATCAACTGACCCACACAGGCGCCCATGGACTGCACTTTAAGAAACATTGTCATAAAATGTGAAATATTGTTTACCTGTCTTGATTTGTTTAGTAGTTTTTTTCCTTTTAGATTTAATCCAACTCAGAAGATTAAACCAGCTTCTTTTGATTGGCAGTGTGTGTGTCTTGGATATTTAAGAGGAAAACCATCTAAAACAAAATCTTTACGTTGTTTATTTGAAAACATATGTATTCTAACTTTAAAGAAAAAAGCATATGTATTCCAACTTTTAAATTGTGAATTTATTTTTGGATAACCTCTAACTGTATTTGGGGTTTATTTCTGTTGCTGTATAATTAGATATTTCATGGCAATATTTTGTATTAAGCAATAATTTTTCTAGAATCAACCAATAAGCGTTTTCTTTTTTTTTTTTTTTAATTTTTTTTTTTTCAACGTTTTTTATTTATTTTTGGGACAGAGAGAGACAGAGCATGAACGGGGGAGGGGCAGAGAGAGAGGGAGACACAGAATCGGAAACAGGCTCCAGGCTCCGAGCCATCAGCCCAGAGCCTGACGCGGGGCTCGAACTCACGGACCGCGAGATTGTGACCTGGCTGAAGTCGGACGCTTAACCGACTGCGCCACCCAGGCGCCCCCAATAAGCGTTTTCTACCTTGAAAATTTTATGCTCTATTCTGAAAGAGCTGGCAGTTTCTTTTGCCTCTAATTTTATTACCCAGTGCAAGAAAAATGTTCCAGTCACTTTTTTTTCCCCCATCATAATCTTGAAAGAATTTTAAGTAGAAAGTTGGGATCTGTATCCAGGCATGCTTAGTACTTATCACCAAAACAAATAACTGAATTGAATATTGGATAGATAAATGGGTAGGTGGGTGGGTGGTTAGATGGATGGATGGATGGATGGATGGATGGATGGAGGTAGGTAGGTAGGTAGGTAGGTGAATGTCTTAAGCATCTTGGTATTACAGGTAGCTGCAGCTGTCATCATAGGTTATCCTTCTGCTTGGAAACTGTTAAATTTCTTTAGATATCAATTGTAAGATGCACTCAGATTACAGATATGTTAATATGTGAGAAATTATGTGACTTAGCATGTAGTATTTGAATTAATTTTGTAAGATTTGTAATATGGACTAATTAAGAGTCTGCGATGGAAATTTTTTTGTTTATATTTTCCTTTTAGATTGTCCAGTTTATTGTTACGTTGGTTCAGAATAACCAACTTGTGAGTTTAAAACGTAAAAGGTAAGATTTTGTGGTAAAACACTTTGACTTATTCATGGACAAGTAAACATTTTAGTGTTTAACATGAATGGCCTACATTTGCTTAGAGTATGCCTGTTGTCCCAGATGCACAGTACTTCCTTGTTAATTTATACTCTCAACATTTCAATACTAGTGTTATTTCCTCCTGCTGTCATCCTGCTGATGTTTTTGAAAGATAAGGTAGCCTAAATGACCACTTTAAACACACATATACAGTTAATAAAGAATCCATTTTTATTCACATTAGCAGTTTAATGTATCATTAGATGGCCTGAATGAGGGAAATTTAAAAAACAGGTCATATATTGAAAAAAAATAAAAAAATTTTTTACTTGATCTCTCTTATGTTTAATTCACTAATAAGGGATTTAAAAACCTATATATTGAATGTAGCTTGTGATATCTATAAATGTTAGTAACTCCGTTGTTACCACTAAAGCTTAAGGATAATGGATAAAGGAATAGTTGGAAAGCAGATAAAGATCTTGTAAGGCCATATTTTAGCAAAGCTTGTTTATGTTTACAACTTAGGCTGTGGCCTTAACTCCTTCCACAAACTAGTTCTCATGATATTACCTATTTGTTTTTTTACTATGTAAGTACAGTTCATAAAGAGTTATTCAGTCAGCAGTGAAGTATATCCAGAGAGACTAGTTTTTTATATTTATTTTAAGAAAAATAGTCCAAAAGAATGGTGAAATAAAAGTCCTAAACACAGTCATCCTCTATTTCTATTCCTAAGATGTGACCATTTTCTTTAAAGAATTTTTTTTTTTAATGTTTATTTATTTTTGAGAGACAGAGAGAGAGTGTGTGCAGGGGAGGGGCAGAGAGAGAAGGAAACCCAGAATCTGAAGCAGGCTCCAGGCTCCGAGCTGTCAGCACAGCACTCTACGTGGGGCTCAAACCCATGAACTGCAAGATCATGACCTGAGCCAAAGTTGGATGCTTAAGAGACTGAGCCATCCAGGCACCCCAGATGTGACCGTTTTAAGAGTTCATTGTGTATGATTAACAAATCTCTTATTAAAGTGTGTATGTTCATGTGAGGGTAAATTATTAGAAGAATTTAAATTTCATGTTATGTTTGCTTCACTGAATTTCATGAATATCTTCTGATTTTCAGGCCTCTACTTCTAAATACTAATGGAGCCCAAAAGAAGAATCTGTTTCAACATATAGTCAAAGAACCAGCTGATAATCACCATCATAAAGTAATTTTTTGGTTAAATTCTACTTTATATTTGTTATTTCAAGCCAAGTTTTATTGTAGCAGTATTTCATTCAGAGTTTAGTGAATAATAATCTGTGTGCTTATCCTCCAGCTTATTAAATCATGACATTTTTAATTTTTTGCTTTAGATTTTAAGAAATAAACCATTGTAAATATAGTTGTCTAGTTTGCCTGTTCCCAGGTTTGTTTTTCACCTTTTCTTCAGGCTCGCCTAGATAATCACTGTCTTGAATTAGAATTTATCATCACCTTCGTCATTATATGTGTGACTTCTTGAACAATATTTGGTATTATTTTGCATGTATCTAAACTTTATATAAATTACATATAATTTTGCACATATCTTTTTGCATTGTAACTTTTTTCACTTGGTTTTTCTTTTGGAGATTTATTAAACATTTAGTTAATCTCAACTATTATATTAATTGAATATTATATAATGTAATTATGCATTCATCCATTGGTTATTTTAAGTTTCCAGTTTTTATTATAAATTGCATAGACTAGACCTTTTAGTCTAGCAATTTCAAAACGTGTTTCTGTTTACCTTTATCTTTGTCATGGGCTCTCTGGATCATTTGTTGTTTGTCAAACTTACACATTGGCAAATCAGTCTAGCTCAGAGTCTGGACTTTTTTTTAATATCTGATTTTCATTGTTACTTTCAAATCTTGGAATTCTAAATACTGCTTTAGATTTATTAATGTACCAAGATTTTTTTCTTGAGCAAACCATAATTAACATCTGGTTCTTCCCACCACTATTTCTAAATAAATAAACCTAACTGTTGTGTTTTTAGAATTAAAGACTCAACGTAATGGATGACGATTAAAAAAAAAAAATTTTTTTTAATGTTTATTTTTGAGAGAGGGAAAAGAGACAGCTTGAGTGGGGGAACGGCAGAGAGAGAGGGGGACACAGAATCTGAAGCAGGCTCCAGGCTCTGAACTGTCAGTGCAAGAGCCCAATGCGGGGCTCGAACTCACAGACCTTGAGATCATGACCTGAGCTGAAGTTGGACACTTAACCGACTGAGCCACCCAGGCGCCCCTAGATGACGATTTTTTAATTTACCTAGATTTATGTATTTTTAAGTACTTTACATCTTTTGCCTCTGATTTATCTACTGTTGAAATTTACAGATTTTTGCATATGATAATGACTTTAGTTTGCTTTAGAGAACTGAATGTATTTTTATTAAGTACCTATGATCTGAATATATCTGTAGCTGAATAAAAAAATTGTTGCTGAAAACAGGCTGACATTTAACTGTGGAATAGCTGAAATGTTTTTTTTTCCTATTAATGAAAGCATTTAATAAGAATAAACCATAAGTCAAATAGAGTAGCTGATAAAATAATCCTCATCAGCACAGTGGTCATCTGGTTATGCTTGAAATTCCTGGTGAAGTCTTAGGACTTTTTTTTTTTTTTTAACCCTTTGGATATAAAAAAAATACTGTAAAATTTGAAGATCTTTCCATAGAATCATTCGGAGGCATGTCACCTTCAAGAATTCTTACAGTAAAAGAAATAGTTAAGTAGATGAAGTAACACACTTCATACCTCTGTGAATTGGTGCTAATAACAATTAGTATATAAGTCCCATCAGGGCAGACAGCATAACTGTTTTGCTTACCATTGTGTATCCTTAGTTAGCACTTTTTAAATAGTATGCTGTTTGGTAGTCAGTATAATTTCAAATTTTGATATATATTGTCTCCGTGATTTTTTTTAGGTTCCACATAGTAGGACTGAAGGTTTAAAGCCAAGGGAGCGGATTTCAGATGACATCATTATTTATGATGTAACTGATGATAATGCAGATGAAGAAAATATCCCTGTTATTCCAGAAACTAATGAGGATGTTATATCTGATCCCTCCAAGTAAGGAGATTATGAAGTAAAATTTGTGAAAATATTGGTTACTTTTCTTATCAGAAAGCTAAATTCAAAACCACTTTATTCTGTGAAAAACTATTGTCTGACTCATATCTGGAAAAAGCCAAATTATTTAACCACATACTCTCCTCTCAGCAAAGACTCCCAACAAAAAGTAATGAGAATTCTCATTTTTTCCTCTCAGCAAAAACTCCCAACAAAAAGTAATGAGAATTCTCATTTTTTAATTGTGGAGTTAAATGTCTTTAATTGATCCTTTTTTGTGGTTTTGTATCATATGATAAATCAATATTTGTGATTAAGCTACTCAAGAAACTTAAGCCTTTTGATACATGTTTTGGAGAGAAAGTTTTCATGAAGAATGAATGGACAGAATGGATTTGTTGAATTTGTTTGAAAATGTGATTGTTTCTTTCTTACATCCTGATATAGCTGTAGCCAGTACCCTGATATTGTCATTGTTGAAGATGACAATGAAGATGAGTATGCACCTGTCATTCAGAGTGGAGATCAGAATGAACCAGCTAGAGAATCCCTAAGTTCAGGCAGTGATGGCACCAGCCCTCTCATGTCTAGTGCTGTCCAGCTAAATGGCTCATCTAGTCTGACCACAGAAGATCCTGTGACCATGATGGATTCCATTTTAAATGATAACATCAATCTTTTGGGAAAGTAAGTGTTAACCTAGATATTGTATGAGCTTATTTGCTTTCATTGTTTACTTCACATGTTCTGTTTCTCTTTTGGCGATCTTTCTTTTACATTATGAACCCATATAATCTATCTTGTTTTGGCCACGGCTGACCTCTGCAAATGTTATTTTGAAAGGATTTAATCATCCCAAGAGTGTCTTGGGATTTTCTTGGCAGTTCTGTAATGAGACACCCCTGTAATGTAATTTAATGTGAAACAAGGAAATCTAATATTTGATATATTTTTTAATCTTTTTCTCCCTTAGGGTTGAGCTGTTGGATTATCTTGACAGTATTGATTGCAGCTTAGAGGACTTCCAAGCCATGCTGTCAGGAAGACAGTTTAGCATAGACCCAGATCTCCTGGTTGATGTAGGTACTTTGAATAATCTTTGCTGTACTGGAAGTTTGTGTATTTATGTGTATGGTGTTAAAATAATACATCATTTTCTTGTATTCTACACTGTCTTTGCATTTTCTTTTTTAAATGAATGATTTTGTTAATCAGAAACAATAAACAGATGGATTCAGGATGATGAAGGAGGGTGATCAGCAATTACTACACATTTCTGAGTAACAGTTCAATTAATCCTCCTATAACAATGTATCAACTCTGTTCAATGGTACTACTAAATCCAGGTCTTCTCTAGACTTGCCGTGTTTTGTTTTGCTCTAGAACAAATTGTCACTGAAGAGAAATGGGTGGATATTTAGTCGTAGAATTACTTAGCCAGGAAACAGTATGGAGATACTTCTTAATACTTTGGGAATTAGTATTTTCCACTGAAGTGGATAATATTTTATTATATTTGCTATAGTTTTTAAAATTTTTATGCCCTAAGTCCTAAGGTTATCCTGCAATCCCCACCACCTTCTACATGAACTGACTCCAGTGTTGTCTGGACTGTGAATCCTTATCTACCATTTCTGGCATTAACTAACTACCTTTCTTCCCTTTTGCTCCTACCATTCCTCTCTTACATGGCTTGGTTCCATCCAGATGAATATTGTTCTCTTCCTTATTTCTGTTTTCTGTTGTGAATATGTTTCTCTATCCTGAAAAGTTTGTTGCTCGCTTATTTATTTATTTATTTATTTATTTATTTTGCATTTTTTTGCCTTAAAATGCAGCTTCTCTCCATCAAGATATTTTTCAGTCTTGTCCTTTTAAGGGCTTCTCAGTGAGGCTAAAAGGAATTAATTCTTTCTTATCTTTCAGTCTTATTAATTCACCACCTTACTCTTCTGCTTCTCATCAGGTTTTGTCAATATCCATGATTTGATTATCCTTTCCGAATCATCAGTATATCACAGGATGGATTTCACTTTCTTTGAAGATTTCCTTTCCATACTGATCTGTGTTACCATCTTACATGAATTCAACATCCATGTTAATGACCTATTTTAATTTGTTAATAGTAATTTGACAGCCCTTTATTCAGTTTGTCTTTGTCCCCACTCTAATCCAAGGACCTTTTTAGAATGTCCCTTAGATCATAAGAAAATAAAATCTCATTATTCTGACCCTCTACAAATACTTGCAATCTTCCATTAGATTATTGTTTTTTTTTTAAATTTTTTTTAGCATTTATTTATTTTTGAGAGACAGGGCATGAGCAGGGGAGGAGCAGAGAGAGAGGGAGACACAATCCAAAGTAGGCTTCAGGGTCTGAGCTGTCTGCACAGAGCCAGACACAGGGCTCGAACTCACAAACCGTGAGATCATGACCTGAGCCAAAGTCAGACACTTAACCAACTGAGCCACCCAGGTGCCCCTACAATTAGATTATTTTAATTTAACCTTGGAACACTTACCACATTTGTCCTCAAGACCTTGTCTGGCCAACTTTTCCTATTCACAGAGGATAATCATCATGCCCTCGTTCTCTCATAAGCTGTGGAATCTCATCTTTTTTCTTCATAAAGGAAGTGCTTTCTTTCTCTTTAAAGCCTATTTGTATACCTGCCCTCTGCCTCTGTTTTTCTAGCTCTGCCTTTGATCTTTCCCATCTCTCTTCAGTAGGTTCAGATCTTCTCCATCTTAAACATTTTGATGTGTTGCTCTGTTCATTTACCATTCTACTTCTCTAAGTCTTTCACTACAGAGTTTTAGAAATGAATGGCTGGTGGTATTTGGTACTTCTTTTTTTACTCTGTATTTCTTTTGAAACTCTGTATTGTCTTGCTTATTTACTCTAAGCCTGTGCTTCCTTGGTTTAACCGTAATGAGTGGCTGTGTTTTTGTTTTTGTTTTTTAAATCAGGCCATTGGGGGAGTAGGTTTGTTTTGAATCAGATGGATTTGGGTTCCATTTAGCTTATGTCACTTAGTAGCTATGGTATTAACCTTGGGAAAGCTCACCTCTCTTGCCCAGTTTCCCCATCTGTTAAATGTGGCTAATGCCTAACACGAAGAACTCTTTTGGGGATTATAAATAATTAATCACATTAACACTAGTGATTTTTGACAATGGAACTTTTTCTGTTGATTTTAGAGGCACTGGATTTTTTTTTTTTTTTCTCTTTGTCTTCCTAGCTATTTTCTGGTTACTCAAAGAGCTTTTCTTTTCCCTATTGTTTTCTACTTGTGAGTATTCCCCAAGGTACCATTCTTTTATCTTTTTATTTGTTCTATGTCTCTTCTTTTTCTATCCTTTCTCTGTGAAGGGATTATGGTTTGTGAGATTGCTCTCAAATTTATACCTCAAGTTCTTAATATTTTTTTAAAGTAAACTGCTTGAATTCTAATTCCATGCCTTTGAAATCATCAGTTAAGATCTTGCCTTAGATTATTTCTGTTTAATACCAAACTTTTCTTTATTCTCCAAACTAGCTACACTTCTCAGCTTTTTTTTTTTTTTTTTAAATTTCTTAATGTTTATGTATGATTTTGAGAGAGAGAGAGCATGAGCATGGAGGGGCAGAGAGAGAGGGAGACACAGAATCTGAAGCAGGCTCCAGGCTCTGAGCTGTCAGCACAGAGCCCGACGCCACCTTGAACTCACGGACTACGAGATCGTGACCTGAGCCAAAGTCGGATGCTTAACTGACTGAGCTACCCAGGTGCCCCCAGCTTTATTTTCTATGGTGGTATCAGACTTCTCTTTACTCATCCAGGAATGGTAATCACTGAGTCATCTTGGTTTCCTTACCTCTGTCTTATTGTTCACCAGGTCCTCAAGTATTTTCAAAAATAGCACTCAAAAATCATTCTTACTTTGTATTTCTACTGTTGCCTCTCTCATCCAAGACTTTCATTGTTTCCTCCTTGAATCTCATGCTGTATTATAGAAATCCACCCATAGGTTACCTTGTTCTCTGAGGTGGCAGAGATGGTAAGGACATGAATAGATATGCTGAGGAACTCAGGTTCTCTGCAGAGTTCAGTTCTGAGTGGCCCAGTGTGGAGTGTCAGCAAGAGAGGCCTGGAATTAGGATTCAACCAGCTGTGTCACTGCTCCTCCTACATGATTTACTTTTTTCTGCTTCACACTGTGCATCTGCTGGGGATACATGAAGGTATCCCTGATTTAATGGGTGAGTAGGGCAAAGGAGTGAGGAGCTTATACTCTCAGATGCCACTCTCAATAGAGACAAAATCTGTTCAATCTCAGAGGCAGTGACAAGCTGAACTTGACAGAGATTTGCAGTTATTTACAGTTATCTACTCTTAAGGATCCGAGTCTCATCCTTTTCATGGATCAGTAGGTAGTAAGAAAGGGGAAAAAGTTAACAAAAGGAAGAACTGGGGACATTTTTAGGGCTATCATGAATGTGGAACTTAAGGAGAGGAATCACTGTCTAGAGAGGGTGGAGGAGGGATCTGTCTGCAGTCTCTCTGCATTTCAGTTTATCCTTTGAACCGTTGGTGTGTTCATTCTCCAAAAATGCTTTAATCACTGTGTGTCATTTCTGAGGCCTTTTCCAAGGCTATTATTGCTGACAGAATGTGGTCTTGTCCACTGACTGGCCTTGTTCTACTTTTTGAACTTACTACATACAACTTACTATTCAACTCAGAACTTCTGTGTTATTTGGACTGGTCATCTTGTCTATTTCTAGAACTTACCCCACAGCCATTCCTTCTTCTCTGTTATTGCTAATCTGTAACAGATTATTCTTCCCTCCATTCTCTTCTTTCCAAATCCTAACTATTCTTCAGGGACTGATATGTGTTGGATAGCTTCATAAAGACTTTTTGTTTCATCTTGCATGTGTGTGTCTGCGCATGCGTGCGCTCACATGTGATTTTCTCCTTTCTCTTTTTAGTACTTTTGATCCCCAGTATCTATTACTATTATTATACTGAATTAAATCTGATCATATGTTGCTGTTTGATATTGTTCTTGTCTTTTAGATTGTAAGCTCCCAGAGAGCAGGAATAGTGTCTTCATTGTGTATTCTTCATGATGTCAGTTATTTCATAGATGCTCAATAAATCCTTGTGGAATGAATGACTTTGAAGCTTATGACTTAAAAGCTTTGTCTGTAAACTGGCTGGATTGAGGAGTGCAGTAAGCAGTGGTCTTAGCATTTACATCTTCTGTTACTAGGTGAGGTGAAAAGAACTGACAAGTAGGTATGCCATTTGGTCAGAGGGCTGCATTTGAGGCGTAATTTAGGAGGCACTGTCAGAGCAGATTCTATAAATTTCTCACATAATTAGCTGGTAGTCAGTAAAGGCTTACTGTCTGGGCAAGGAACTCAGTCCTGGGTGCCAGTTAAAGCCAAAAGCATTTAGAAAGAAAATAATAAAGGAGATGGAGGAGAGGGAAAGTGGGGCAAAACACCATTTGTCTTTAAGTGATTTACTCCACTGTTTTATGGAGAAATTCTTAAAACATCTTGCATGGGCTAGCTTGCTCTGCTTTTGTATGTTTTTCCTTCTGCTTTCCTGCTTTTCTCTTTCATACTTGTTTTACTGTATGAAAACTTCTTAGTGCAGGAGCTACATCTCTTCACCCAACGTGGCTGTATAGAAATTTTGAACACACAGTTCTTTTTTAATATTTTTTAAACTTATCATCTTTCTTGTTTGGTCTTTCAGCTTTTCACTAGTTCTGTGCAGATGAATCCCACAGATTACATCAATAATACAAAAGTAAGTTTTAATTCATGTTGCTCAGGACCCTTAGCTGTAAGAATCTGAAAAGAAAAAGTCCTAGTAAGTAGAGAGCAATATCACTCCCAGTTACAAAAAACTCATTTTATATTCTTACCCTAATATGTGTGAACAAGATAGTAAAATTCTAGATGAAAAAATAGCTTTTGGTTATGGGGTGAGTCATTGCCCAATTCTTTAGGCACTTGTGTGATAAACTACTAATATGAAGTCAGCCTTCAAGGTACTGGGAGATCAACTGAACTTGGCATGTTCAGGTGTATCACTGAAATAAATAATTAAAATATTTTTTTATGTTTTATGTGCTTCAGTTTACATTCTTATTCTTTCTATGAATAGCTTCTCAGCAATTTTTATTGAAAATTTACTGGTACTGATATTTTTAAATAAGTTCCTTTTTATTAGCATGCAGTAAAAGCTCAGGGATTTGAACTAATTTGTACTAATTGTACGTAAGGAAAGTTAAACAATGAAGTGTGGATTTTGGACTATTTTTTTTTTAAGTGATGGTTTTTGTTATTAGACTTATAGGAACTCCAGTTGGGATTAGCAGATGTTACCTGAAATTCTTCAGAACTTGTTTTTAATGAGTAATAAGGACAATTTGAAGTTGTTAAGAGCAGATGATTAGAATCATTCTTTTACTTTGTTTATAGCTTATTGTCTTAAATAGGTATATACTCTATTTATCTTGTTTTTTACCAAACTCTTCAGTCCCATTTTTTACTGAATACAAAGGCGTAAATCAAGTCCCCTGAAATGTATATAAATTCTAGATTAGCAGAATCAAAATTTAGTTTGATTCTTGTTCCTTGTAGTCTAAAAATGAACACATATCAAATAAATGTAAGTGATTAGAGTCAGAGAGTAGAATTTAAAAAAATCTTTTTGTTTTATTTTATATTTGAAAGAGAGAGACAGAGCACAAGTGGGAGAGGGGCTGATAGAGGGAGACACAGAATCCGAGGCAGGCTCCAGGCTTCAAGCTGCCAGCACAGAGCCCGATGGTGGGGTTCAAACTCACGAACTGCGAAATCATGACCTGAGCCAAAGTCAGATGCTTAACCAACTGAGCCACCCAGGTGCCCCAGAGAGTAGAATTTTTCTGATCAATGTCATGTGTGAGGATAGCCTGACCAGATTTTCTATGTATTCAAATTATATATTATAGCCTGGGTAACTTAGAGTTGAAAGAATTTGTGAATTTTTGAAGTAGAAAGTTGATTATACGTTCAGTATTTGGATTTTTATCTGGGGTTGGCATACTTTTGTAAAGGCCATTTGGTAAATATTTTCAGTTTTGCAGGTCATATGTTCTCTGTCACAACTACTCAATACTGTAATTATAGTGCAACAGCAGCATCAGACAATACAGAAAAGAATGAGTGTGGCTGTGCTTCAGTAAATTTTTATTTACAAAAACAGGCAGCATGCTGATATGGCATGTGGACCACAGTTTGCCTGGATTTATACTGTAAGGTTCTCTGGATCACCTCAACACTGGGTTTCAGTAAATATGATACTGTGAAACGTTAGATCTTAAGGGGGAATGAACCCATATTATGCATTCATTTAGTGAATGTGCTGCACTGTTTATTGATTGCTAGACATTGAGTCATTCTTTCTTCCTGGATTATCCTCTTTATTCCAAAAACAATAGTTTAAATACAGTTCTCAGATATAGCAGTTAAACAGCAAATTGCATACAGCTCTGTAGTACTATAGAAAAATTAGAGAATAACTTTTCATTATAGTTCTAAAATCTAATTATTGTTTTCAAATAATTGGCACATTCCCTTGCTCATGACAGGTATTTTATTGACATAGATTACACACTCTTTCCTAATAAATCAGGATACTTGTACTCCTCAGTAGAGCAATCTAAGTGGCCACTACTAATGAACAAGAATTTGTATAGGACTTGAAACCCATTTGTCATCCTGGTTCTCATGTTTTAGAGTAACAAAACATGAGAACCAGGATGACAAATGGGTTTCAAATGGCATCCTTGGAAACTACTTTTTAAAAAGTAAAAAACAAAGATGGTATTTTTGCATTACTGTTTATTTATTGTGATTGCTAAATGAGAAATATTTTTATGTTCCTTTTTCGGAAGGTTTAGTTTTATTATATGTTGGGGCCATTCTTATGTCTGAATCCTGGAAACTTGTACTGCTTCATTTTATGATGAATATCAGGAGAATTATAGGAATTAGTATGTTTTTTACACCATATGTACTGAACCAGCATGCAAGTGTCTGGGACTTACAGCTATTCAGGAAAAATTGTGAACCACTGCACCTCAGTTTGAACATCGTGGAAAAGAGCATTGAAGAACTAAACAACATTAAAGTTTTAATCCCCCTTTACAATCAGATGTGAGGAGAGAAGACAATGGTTGAAAGAAGCAATTTAAATAACAAAAGAACTGAAAGAGTCTCAAAAAGGAAATGAAGCAATTTCACCTCAACTTTGAGGCTTCCAATTATAGAGATCTATAGTTTTTAAGGATATCATCATGTCATCCTGAGCTACTTACTCTAAATATGTTCAGTTATGCTAAATATTCTGTTTGTGAGTGAAATGAGTAATAACATTTTTAATCAAAACTGCTTAAGATGAGTTTGTTTAAAGAATTATCTCTTAATTAGTTTGAAACCAGCCATCTTTGATTCATTCCCTTGACATTCATTCCCTTTGATTCATTTTACCCTTGACAAATTCTGTCTGTTCTGTTGAAATGTCCCCTCTTTTCATACTTACTGTCATTCTAGTTCAGGTTCTTTGTTTCATCCACTTGATGACAGCAATAGTTTTTTTAACCAGTGTTGTTACCTGTTGAGATCTCTTTCTCTAGTTCCTCTTTTCTGGTGCTCCCTGATCCCATATATTTCAGATAATGTATTCACATACGGTTCTTTATTTTATGCTATATTTTAGGACTACATAAAATATGAAACAAGTATTTTTATATGGTTTTTTCTCTTTTAGTCTGAGAATAAAGGATTAGAAACTACCAAGAACAATGTAGTTCAGCCAGTTTCAGAAGAGGGAAGAAAATCTAAACCCAAAACAGGTAGGTATAAATGTAGTATTAGTTTTTTCCAGATTTTTAAAATTAAAAGTCTTACATAGAAACTAATAGGAATATTTCTGAGTATGGAAAGTCTGGCCATACTTAACAGTTGAACACAGAATGTACTGTTCTCAATTCTGTGCATAATGTATCAAGGTTTCAGCAGATAGAGAAAATTAAATTGGTGAGGTAATAGTTCTTTAAGTCTTTTTTTTTTTTTTTTTATTTAACTTTAGGACAACTGAAAGAATTCTCATATTGTAATTGTTGAATAAAAGACTTAACCTTTCTGACTAGTACATTTTTAAATTTACTGGCATAAAGTGTCGGATTTCTTGTTTGGATATATAAGGGTAGTTGATTGCATATATGCACATCTGTTTTTATTTTTTCCACCTTCAGCTTGGACTCTGTATAAGCTGGTGATAAAAGAGCATTTTTCTAATCTTTATTATAGATAAGCAGCTTATCCAGTACACTGCCTTTCCACTTCTTGCATTCCTCGATGGGAACCCTGCTTCTACTGTTGAACAGGGGAGTACAGCATCATCAGAAGTTATGTCCTCTGTAGATAAACCCATAGAAGTTGATGAGCTTCTGGATAGCAGCCTAGATCCAGAGCCAACCCAAAGTAAGCTTGTTCGCCTGGAGCCATTGACTGAAGCCGAAGCTAGTGAAGCCACACTGTTTTATTTATGTGAACTTGCTCCTGCACCTCTGGATAGTGATATGCCACTTTTAGATAGTTAAATCCCCAAGAAGTGGACTCTACATGTATATATTCATCAAAATGATGAACTATTTATTTTAAAGTATCATTTGGTACTTTTTTTTTGTAAATTGCTTTGTTTTGTTTAATCAGATACTGTGGAATCAAAAGCACCTTTTGCTTTTCTCACACACTCTTGCAAAGCTTTCAGATGTTACTCAGCTACATAGGTACACAAGATTTAATGCACATTGTTGGTATATCTCTAAGTTGGATTCAAATGGCCATTTTTCTCCAGTTATAGTAAATTGGATTTCTTTTTTACATATATACCCATTAACCCCAGTTAAACTTTTTTGTTTGTTTTACTTGTTTGATGCTGTCTGTTTGCATTGAGTGTAAGTCACTAGAACTAATGGTAGAACTCTTAAAGCTTTGTCTGTTCCAGTTACTTTTACTAAATATTTTTCACTTGGCTTATTTTTAAAAACTGGGAACATAAAGTGCCTGTATCTTGTAAAACTTCATTTGTCTCTCTTGTTCAGAGAAGTTCATTCATGTTCAACAGGAAAGGCAAAGTATACTTGAGTGCTTGCTGTCAGATATGGCTCCAGCTTCATATACATAGAAAGAAGGGAATGGGATGGCATCAACCCCATCCATCTCGTTGGACTAGTTTTAAGTAAAAGTTTTCTGATTTGTTTGTGTTTTTTTTGAACCATACTATTTAGTAAAATAAATATAATGAATGTTGCGTACTAGTGTCTGTTATGTGTCTTCTTTAGAGGTGACACCCACATGTAGAAATTTTTCTTTTTTATAGGAAGTAGATAGACTTAAATTGTAAACTGTCTGTTGTCCATTATTGAGTCACACCAAGATCTTTGTGCCTCATCTCAAAAGATAGGCTATTTGCAACAGGGAAGGAATATAAGGTCTCTAAACTTAATGTGTTTTAAAGTTCTTTATTAAATTATACTGGCTTGCTTTCTATATTTCTAATAAAGAACTGAGAGAAGTATGCCTCTCATTGTCCCAAATGAGGTAAGAACATTATCACTGGGTGCCACCCAAAGAAAGGCCTATAATTTTTGCCCCTAGGGAAGACGAAACAGTTAAGTCACTTTCTCCCTTTAGATCTGTCGTTCAGGAGATTAATGCAAGACCAGGACACCTCTTTTATCAAGTTGAATTCCACCTTCAGGCAGAGGGCTGGAAATAGTGCAGTTTATATCTGAATATTTGATAGGGCCATTTGATTAGGAATTACAAATTACCTTCCTCTTGGCCATATTCTGTCGTATCTTGGAATTTCTCTTACTATGTTGTAAAAATTCAAAGGAAAACCTAGCACAGAGATAGGAAACCCTTCCTTAGCAGATCCTAAAATATTTGGCTCTGACAATGGCATCTTTTGTCCCCAGAAATTTCTGCATAAGCTGTAGAGGTCACTTTTGTAGAGGTCGTTAAGGTTGAGAACAAGAATTTAGAGACTGGGAAGGGATACAACTTTAGAGACTTTTCTTATTCCCTTACCTTCAGTGTGGAATATGATGAAATTTCTTCTCTTTGGGGACATTTTGGAGCTCTAGAAGTATTCTAAAAATCTTGAAAAACTTTATATATTCTAGCACTTTTTAAGTTGAAATTAAAATTTTTCATCCTTAGTTGGAAGGAATTTAGGGTGTTGTTAATACTACCATTTAAAAATAGTCATTACTGTTTAAAAATGCAATTATGTGCTTTTTAAAATGTATCTAAAGGAATCTAAATACCACAGTGATTTGCTATCCATCATCATCTATTCTACTTCTCCCAAAGAATTTTATCCTATTTTTATCATCTGTGAGAGTCATACATCGAAGATACTGTCACACTTCTCTGTAACAAAATTTGAAATTGTTTCCTGTAACCTTAAGATTCTAAGCATTAAAGAAGTTTGTCTCCAGTTATAAATACACAGTTGATCAAAACAGTATAAATACATGTGGCAGAGACTGTTAAGTGAGTGCCAAACCATTTTCTCAATCATTCAGTTAGATTATTTCCACCTTTGTATACAGGGTGGCTATGGAACTGAGTTCCATATAAATCAGAAGTCATGTAATAGAACTTCAGGTGTGGTCTGTGAAAACCTCCCCTGTGCAATCCTCCTTGCTCTTTTACCCCCCTCCACTAGCCTGATGCAGAGGAGTATGTGGCTTCTGAGTATACATTCAAGGAGGAAGAAATTTGGCTTCCTGAATCACTGCTTAGAAGAAAGCCACCTATCAATCTTGGACACCCATTGTAGACTTCAGGTGAGTGGGGAACAAACTTTATGTTCTGCCTTTGGAACTTTTTTTTCTTTTTGGTTGATCTCTTCTTACTGTCCACTAATAAAACATTCATATTTTGGTGAACTGTTATTAAACATAAGTTTTATCAGAAATATATTTTTAGTGGAGTGAACAGGTCTTGATGGGAGGGGGAGTTTTTCCCCAATTTTTTTTTTGTATCTGGGGGTGAATATTACTAATATTAAGAGCATAAGTTTTATTCCTTTTTGTTTTCATAGGTGTAAAACTCTAAGAAACTTCATTTATAATACAAAAAAGTATGAGAATGGAAGAATTTTGTTGTAGCAGTGTCAATTCTCTGAATTCCTTCAGAATTATATACCAGAACTATTTTATTATGATTTATTAACTCTGGTGACTTTAGATGATCCTTCTATTTCAGTGAAAGCAAAAAAATAGAAACTACCTGAATTGTAAAAGGACCTTTTTTCCCAATGTCCTTCCTTCACACCAATAATTAAAAATTGTGTCTTTATTGGATATTCAAGAGATTTTATCCAAAGTGCCTTGGTAAGATTCAGAATGCATAAGAGGTACATATTTGTTAAATATGGAGAGTAATCGCTAAGAGGGATGGAGGATGCCTTGATGTCCTTTTGCATCTTTTCGCACAGATCCAAATTGAGGAAGGAGTAACGTGAAAATTGAAAATCTGGAAAGTGATTCCTCTTAATACTCTCATTTACCAGAGGAAATCTGTATACTGCCTGTAAAACAATATGAAGACTGTGGTATAAAAGTAGGGCCAGAGGAGACAGCATAGGACTTAGAGCAGCTGAATGTTCCTTTAGGGTGGATCATGGTGCTTTTCATAGGGATGGTATACTCAGGTGATAAGTTTCAGTGTGAAAATAGTCTGCAGACTAGGAAAAGGACCTAATGATACTGTGATGAACATATGTAGAATGCTGCATTTAAGAATTAGAGCCTAAATGTTCATTTCAAGCACACATGAAATATTTGAGAGTTGGTTGCATATTAGACCATAAAGCAAATCAACAAATTTCATGGAACTGGTGTCAGACTAACTACAGTACAAATAAACTAGACCTTTACAGTTTTGAGGAGCACTGGCATAATATTTTGTAGTGACCTTCAATTTGGGATTACCATGCTGCTTATGATTAGACAGGGGTTATGGGTTTGGGAGTAAGAAAGATCAGAGGTGAAGTGCCATTTTCACCACTTATCAGAATATCCTACTGGTTGTTCCTCTGGGAGAACCCTAATATGTTCATTAAAAAAGGAACAAAAGTTCTCTTTATCTTAGATCTTAGAACACAGAAAATCAAAGGTGGAAGAATAGAGCATCTGCTCAGTAAACGGGGATGCTTTCAGAGCTGTTATAGGGTACTAAAAAGTGTGAACTGGCCTAGTGACAAGTTTAACATAAAGGACTACAAAACAACTGACGTGTGTAAGGTAAGGTCTTTTAAAAATTGATAAATTGAAGCTAATCAAAATTAAGTACTTTTGCTGTGCAAAAGACCCTGTCAAGATGGAAAGACAAAGCTACAGACTGGGAGAAAGTATTTGCAAACCATGTTAACTGATAAAGGATGAGTATTTAGAATATATGAACTCTCAAAACTCAACAAATTAAACTGTCCAATTAGAAAATTGCCAAAAGGCATGAACATTTTACTGAGGACATACACATGGCAAATAAGCACATGAAGAGATACTCAACATCACTAGCCATTTGGGAAAGGCAAGTTAAAACCACAATTGAGATAACACAATGTTCTTATCATAACGGCTAAAATAGGAGATAGTGACAAAGGCTGGCAAGGATGCAAAGAAAATGAATTGTTCATACATCAGTGGTGTGAATATGAAATGGTACAGTGACTCTGTAAGTTTGGCAACTTCTTGTAAAATAATCATTTAGCCCATCCACCAAGATTTCTCTCTTCATCCCTGGTTCCAAAGACCACGAATTCCCATTTCTTTATTTGCATCATTGAAAGCATGTTAATATAAATGAAATGATCCTTTGTAACCTTTTGGGATTGGCTGTTTTTACCCAGGATACCTCCCTGGAGATCCAGTCGAGTTGTTTTGTGTACCAACAGTTTACTCTTGTCTTATAGTTAGTATTCCATGATAGGGATGTACCACTGTGTGTTTAAACATTCACCAGTTGAGGGACTTCTGGGTTGTTGTTAGTCTGGGCTATTGCAAATAAAGTGATAAGCATTCAGGTACTGGATTCCGTGTGAACATAAGATTTTTCTGAATAAATGCCCAAGAATTTTATAGGCATTGTCTTGCCCATAATATTGGGGGAATCAGACCATTTCACTAAACCTTGGACTAAATGGAATAGAGTACTCATTTACAATTATATTCTTATTTCCCCCCTCCCCCCTTGGTAAGGGACTTTAAGTAGGCTTCAGCCCCACATGGGGGCTTGAACTCATGACCCTGAGATCAAGAGATGGACGCTTAAGTGAGGCATCCAGGCGCCCCCTCGTAAGAGACTTTTTTAAATACCATTTTGTGTCAGCACCAATTTGCAACTTAGGAAAAAATGCCTACAGGACACAGCAGGTGTAGAATAGCTATCTAATGAATTAAATATATTCTCCAAATTAAACTGGTCCACCCACTAAAGGTTCTTTAGGAGAACATCACCTTAATTACCTGAGATCCAATTTCAGGTGCCACTTACAGAGGACCAAAAAAGGGTGTGATATAATTACTACCTTTGAAACAATTCAGTTTTTCAGGACACAAAATGGACAGTTAACCTTATTGTTTCAGGTTCTTTTATACGCAGGAGGAAAAGTAGGTCTGAGTATTATAGCCACCTAAATTTGAGTTGCTAAAGAATTAATACACCACACACTTTGTCTTGAATTCATTTATTTAGAGATAGAACACAGCCATTCAAAATGATGGAACACAATATCAACACCCAGAATAAAGTTGGGGAATTAAGTTGAATTGTTATATATTTCATTTACATTAATAAATACCTTAAAAGAAGCAAATGTAGATTTTAAGATTCATTAAGACACTAATGATGTGTACAAGTAACTAAGTTTCTAAGTTAACTGTCATACTGCTTGATTTTTCAGGTTGAAAGATTATCATAAACTATATATTTTAATTAGATGGCAGCAAATACAAAAGCATTTTAAATATCTTCTGAGCTGTAAAATGTACTGTAAGCAGTTTATATTCTATAGCATTCTGTCATTCTGGCCTCAGTTTATGGGTAGAAGGCAAGCTGGACACCAGCAAATACAAATTATCCACCACTAATGAGGTATAAAATCTATTATGCATGTATTTTGAATAGAAGTTATTTTTAAATGCCAAAAAATGCCAGCTATTTTTGGGAAACCTGGGATTTCCCAGCTTGGCCACAGATTAGAAATCTGAGCTTCAGTTTCTTCTTACTTATAAAATGAAGGTTTGGATGAGATTTTATCTAAGTGTCTCCTCAAGCCTAGTATATTGCAGTTTCTTCCTGTCCTATCAAAAGTTTACCACTTTTGATTTTAAAAATGGACTTTCACAGTCATTTTCAACAACTGCCTTCTAACCCATGATTATCATTTTCAAAAGCTTTGTCTAAATCCTTCAGAGTTCTAACATCTCCAATGAGCCTATACTGCATATGTTCATAATAACCAAAACAAAGTTCACTATGTTTGTATGAAAGGCTATCCCTACACAGGGAAGATTACAGACTATTTGGGTATTCAATTTAGTAACCCACCACTACCAATCTTTCTCTGAAGGCTCCTGTGTCTCAATCTCCATCATAATCTACAGGGAAAACCTGAAAAGATTATTCAGACAACTGGCATTTAAGTGACTTGCTTACACAATTTTGCAATAGCCACGTTCTTTGCAGTCTCTTGTAGGGCAAGGCATCAAACATTTCAAAAGGCAGCCATACATTTCCTTTTATACTTTCTAGAACAGCTTAGATAGCAGAATTTAATAAACTGTCAAGCAGTTTTATTTTTACTCTTAACTTCACAGGCATAGAACTAAGGATAAACCTAACAATGTCCACTTTTCCTAACTCACCAACAGATTCCTAAATCTCTCCCTTTGTGATTCATTCTAACACATATATCAATGCACATGGCAAGAATATAATGAATAAAATGGCAAGCGATAAAATCTAATTCATGCCAGAACACTGGAGAAGTTACATGGGAAGCACACACATACACAACTTTACAAAAGTTGGGAATACTGTTAATCTCAAACAAGCAATGATCCAAGTGGGACTTTCATGCCATAAGTCCTGTTCAGTCAAAATCACGATTTGTAAGAACAAGTGGTGCCACTAGTGTCCAAACATACAACACAATGCCAATCCAACTAGAAGAGATTTTCACCCAGACTGCTGTCCACTGACTTTTCATCTCACGAGAAGGCTCATACCTAAAATTTAAGAAAAAATTTAAAGGGTTGGATTATCAGCCATCATGCTACTTAGCTTACTTCCTAAGTGTTCTTTGTACACAGTTTGTGATAACAGACATACAACTTCTGGGCTAATCTGCTGCCCTGCTAGCCATACTACGTTAATAGCAAACGTGAAGGTAAAATTCACTGTTTCCTTTAAAGGAGGAAAGGACGCAGGCCTCCGAGGTCACTCTTTTACTGATACTCAGATGCTCTTTACGTAAAGTCCCCACTTTCCAAAAGTTTATGTCAGGCCAGTTTGCTTTTACAAAACTACATGAGTAAGGGAAGTGGCTTTTTTCTTAAAGGCAGAAATTCTATTTGGGTTTAAGTAACAAAAACCTATACCAACGTAATCTTTTATAAAAGTGTAGTAGTGTAACACCAACTTTGAGAAAATGGGGGGAACCTATATTTCTGGCTTAGTAGTTCTGAGATACAGAGAAATGGAGTTGTGTAACTTCTGGGTAAGTGAAATGTCCTATCCTGTGTAAAAAATATAATCTGTTCCAAGTGTATATGGGAACCACTCTCCCACTTCAGCCTTCTCAGATTTAAGACACTGGAAAGAAAACACATCTCAAATTTAACTGGTTTTTGTGCAGATGAAACATACCAAAAATATTTTTGATCTAAAGTTTTTTTTTTTTTTTTTTTTAAGATTTTTTTTAAGTAATCTCTACACCCAATGTGGGGCTCGAACTCAAAACCCCAAGATAGAGTCGCATGCCCCTCTGAGCCTGTCAGTCACCCTGATCTAAATTCTTAACGTTTACTATTATCTGACAGCCAAAGCTGTGAATTATTGAGAACTACATGGATTCTCATCATTTAATATGTTCCTGCAGTGTAGGAATTCTTAAAAATACTTCCAATAATAAATACCAGTAAAGACTGCCCTCAAAATGAATAATCTTTTTTCCTACATCTTGTTAGTCTTACAAGTTGTAAAGGTACTATGCATTAAAAAGTATTCAAAACAGAACTGCCCAAACCATATAGTTCAACTTGAATCTTAAATGGAATCTTTCAGTAATCATTTTGACAAAATTAGAATTTTTGAAAACAAATACTAATAACTACCTTCCTATTACTGGAAAAAGACTTATGTATTATTAAGTGCTAAAAAAAATATAAATTACAACTTTGAAGAGAATCCAATTTTAAAGTAGCCATGTTCTTTGCATTAATCTACATTAATGTATTTCACCTCAATTCTGAGAACTTTAGTGCTTTTAAAGACAGTTTGAACAAAACAGAAAAGGTATCTTCCATTATGTCAGGAACTGGGTTAACAGTATTTAAAAAATTAGGAAAACCATTGTGGTGTATCAACCATCAACATGGTATTTCTGTAAAAAAATGTTAGTAAAAAATCTGAAGCTTTCTATTTTAATCTCATCAAGATATGGAATATTTGTCAATGCCAAAGCAAGGTAGTCTGCATTTCTCATACTGATCTCACTTAGATGTAAATTTTGAAGTACACTGGAGGTTAAAAAGTACTTCATACCATATGTTTTGTGATGGATGAAAAACATCGAAATTTCCACATGCAAAGTTTTCATGAAATGTAATTACCTGTACCAGTTGGTAAGGGTCATCATGATATAAAGTGAAGCCAAGAAAAGCATGAAGTGAAAGAAGGAATAACTGTAAGTAACACCATCCCTTTCATTATCTACAGCTCGGTGAACATCATCTCCATCCTCCAGTGATCCATCACTTCTGGCTCCACCATCTTCTATTAATGTTGATTCATCACTTGTTAGAGTCAATTTATTAACCTGACTATTGTTCGAAGTGCGGATGCTGCATGAAAGACAGTTAAGGAAGAAAGAGAGAAGGAAAAAGGGTGTTTTTTAAAAAATGATTTTTAAATGAAAGGCTAGATTTCTTGTTAAAAAAATGCACAATTTTTCTTACCTTGAATAAAATACACACAATAAAAAGAGGATTAGTCCTATAATTCCTTGAGCATGCCACCACTGGACAGACTGCCCTTCCTTTGGAATAGTGCTTGTTGTATTGTATCCAATTATGCTTAGTAGACTTGGGTTGCAGTTTGTTTCTGTAATGTAAATTAAGGTCGAATTAATGTTAGAACACTATAGAAAGTATTTTTCAGGTCCTAGTTAACAGTTGTTGTTTTTTTTATTTAACTCTTTAAGATAACTGCTATTTATTAATGAGACTTAAATATTACACTGCTAATTTTATAGAGGTGCTTGGAAAAATCAAGTAATTTCATTTTAAACCTCATGTAAGAGCAGAAATATTTTTAAGCTTTCTACTGATCAAGAAACAGGTGAAATTTAGATAACCTTTCCAAAGTATAATAAAACTCTAGTAGAGTTAGGAATAAAAATTCAGATGTTCTAAACTAAAACAGAATGGTTTCTCCTAACATATATTGTAAGAGAACAAGTTACTTTAATGAAATTTATCCACTTGTCAAAATACATTGCTACATAAGCAAGGTAGCTTACACATAAAATTACCAGTTATTAGAATTTTAGCAAATGCTTTTGTGGTAAGTCCAATTAAGTCATAATGATCTCCTCTGTATTCTTATATGAAAAAATTATAGTTTGTGTAGTGTTCACTAAAGTATGCAAAATGTTTTTCACGAAGCCAGATAGGTCAATTACCATCTTACTAATGAAAACAATCCTTAATTAGGGGGGAACAACCAATTCTTAGGGCCATTTTAAGAATAATTACTAAAAAATTTTTTCTAACCACTTAAATACCTGAACAAATCTAATCTTTCTCTAATAATAAAAAAAGCCTTTCTCCGACTAATGATAAATTACCTACTAAGTTTATGAACTTGAAATCAGATTCAGATAACATATTTTATAATTTTCTTTTTAAGTAAAAGAGACCATTTTCTTCCTTTTCAAAATTAGTAACTAATTGCTCACTAACTTGTTTCACACCAAATGATATTCCATGAGATTAGAAGCCAATATATATCATTTGGGGTGAAACAAGTTAGTCTCGTGGAATACAATGTAACAGGCCTATAAAGATTCATTAGGGGCACCTGGGTGGCTCAGGTGGCTACGTGTCCAGCTACAGCTCAGGTCATGATCTCACGGCTTGTCGGTTCAAGCCCTGTGTCAGGCTCTGTGCTGACAGCTCAAACCCTGGAGCCTGCTTTGGATTCTGTGTCTCTCTCTCTGCACCTCCCCTGCTCAGACTCTGTCTCTCTCCCTCAAAAATAAGTATTAAAAAAAAATAAGTAAACATTAAAAAAAATTCATTACAAAGCCCTATTATATTCACTTGCAAGGTACTCACAGGCAGAAATAGTATTTTAATAAGAAAAGAATTATACTGTTTACCACTGAAGCAAGGAGCATTTTAACAGCTTTTCTTTCTTGTATACTTTCTTTTGTGATATTGTATATATACTATCGCAAATACGGCAGTACAAATTAGGTATATTTGTTATAATTTTCATATACTCTCTTATAATTTTGTTAGTGAAAGAAACAAAGTAAAAAAAAATACAGTGATACATCAAAGATGAAAATGGTATTATTTCCATACTGTTTATTCCTCTAGAGGCTTATTTTTTAAATGACTTAATTTCATAAAATGACCATTTCTGAAAAAAGTTTCAGAATTCATTAAAAAGAAACCCAAGCGAACAAAACATACCTGGTTCATTGGTCATAGCAGACCATGTCAAATACATCGTGTAGACTGTAATTACTGAAGACTGTAACAAACCAGATCTTGGTTGTGATTCCTACAAAGAAAAATTAAGCAAGACAAATAAATATTCTGACATCATTCAAAATTTAAGAAAACTCAGAAAAATGGAAGCTTCAAAAAACTAATGATATAAAGAGCATACTTGGATTTTGGGCAGTATAGACATTACAGAAGCACCAAGGCAGAGGAGCATGTTGACACTGATGAATGCTTTATTTTCTGAACAACTGGCTGGATGAGTATAGTAAACAAAGAATAGGACGATAGCAACTAAAGACAGCAGATAATTCAGAGCTGTAGCTGATAACAATGCTGTGAAGGAAATATAATTGGACAATTAGAATTGATCATGAATATTAGGAATTAGACATAGGGCTCATTTTAAAAACAAACTTTTTACTCTAAAATGTATTTTAAGCAACTAACATTGTCAGCATTATGCAGGCTATAAAAGCAGGGAAGAATATTATTTCTGAACTTTATCACAGAAAATTTTATAGTCTTCACATATATAGCTCACTATAATATTTTCAAGGACATTAAGTTAGTAACAGACTAAGTATTTTATTAATAGTAATATCTCCACTACAAACACATTCACGTACATTAGTCATTATTTTCAAAATACAGAAAAATAAAAGGAAAATTACTTAACCATAATTGTTCAGTTACAAATGACACTGAGAAACAAAACTTTCATTGCTAATGCTAAGCCCACAAAACAAGGCTTTCCCATATTAGTATCTTTAAACATTTTTTATTATGTAAGATTAATAAGACAACCTAGTTTCTCCTTTGTAAATTAAAACATACACAGTGTGTTTTTGTGCTATTGTGTGTGCTCCATATACACAGGTATTTATGTAGATGTGCCAGACGGGGATCCACCCAACAAATATTTACTGAATGCCTACAAAGTTCCAAGCGCTGGTGGAGCAGGGAACAAAACAGAAACTCTTGTATTAAATTTGAACTAAAGAATGGGGTGTTCTAGAACACTGAATTTTCCAAATAATTGAAGCTTATTTCTTTGAATACTAAACTCTTTGTTTTAACCACCGAGATCAAATACCACAAAAACTGTGTGAGAGAAATATTAGGCTAGCAGATACAATGATACAACTTTCACTCTGAATTAAAATATTTAGCTGAAAACTCAGATCACTTCACATAAAATTTTAGATTTATGGCTTCTCTTTAAAGAAATCAGAAAAAAATTAAGCAATACTGAGTTCACGTTTCTACAAGGCAATGATTGTATGAAACTGAGCAGCATCTATGCATTTTAGGGAGCGTCTTCATCATAGTCCCTACTATTTGCACAAGGATTGACTGACTATACACTTAACCTGGTTTTCTTCCCTCAGTTTTTGATCCATGTTTTGCAGTATAACCATAGGACCCAAGATCATCATTATAAATAAATACACATTAATCACACTACTACAAGAATCCCCTTAGGTGGATCTTTCCACTTACATAAAATGAAATGTTCTAGAGTCGCTTTTTATATTTTTTCTGCATGCTGATGTTTATGCCTTATGCCACTGTTTATTTCTAGCAGCCCTAATCCCTTTGATATTTTATCTACCTGTAGTTCCTGTAGAACAGGAAACTAGGCTGTAAAAGGTACATACTGCCAGCAGTAGCCTTTGCAACATCTACTTTAGCCATTTAGGGTATCTTGGTTTATTTCCTGATTCTTAAGTATGTTCCTAGAGCTGATTCACTAAAAGTTCTCTCAGTAAGTTGCTGATACAGTGTGATTCAGTGCCACTCACAGACTCCTGAAGTGTATCTCTTCACAAAAATCTTGATTTCCCTGTAGTCTACATATGTGCTCTCATCTTCAAAGTTCAACTATCCTGAAGATGTGCTATAAAAGACAAAAGCTTACCTGCATACCAACATCTTGAGTTCCCTTCTTCCATTTTTTCAACCCATGATTCATTCCACGAATGGGCAAAATCAATAAGTAAGACTAGCTGTATGAGGATGAAGCAAAAAGCACCTGCCATGCCTACATAAAACCACACTGAAAGAAAAAAAAAAGTATACAAACGAGTGGCCGGTTCACTTTTTATCACTTCATTTTCACAATCACAATAAACAAAAGGATAAATAATATTTTACACAAATGCCTTGATTTTGTCAACTGGAAAAAAAAATAGAAGTAGTGTTACAGTTCCAGGCAATAGTTATTAAAGTTTCTTTATAGAACATCAACATCACACAATTAAAAAAAGAAAAAACAAAAACTGTTACCAGTTGTAAAAGTTCCTTCTGGAATGAAGAAAGCCCCAATAATAATTGCAATTGCTGCGGCAAATTTAAAGAACCAAAATCTAAAAGAAATAGAAATATAGTTTATTAATAAATATTCACTCAATAAAGAGTTTTATCTATGAAATCTTTTTTAAGAGCATCTGAAAAAAATAGTTTATGTGACTGTTTAGGACAGTTTTAAGATAGATTTGTAACCAATTCATTATGAGAAAATGAGAATATTCTATTTCACAGGTTTGCTTTTAATAATGAATGGATATAATGCTAAGTGAAATAAGTCAGAGAACCACAACCACCATATGATTTCACTCCTCTGGAATTTAAAGAACACAAACTAACAAAAAAAGACAAATAAAAAACCAGACTTTAAATACAGAGAACAAACTGGTGGTTGCTAGAGGGCAAATGGGTGAAACAGATAAAAGGGATTAAGAGTACCCTTATCTTGATGAGTGCTGAGAAATACCTAGAATTGTTAAATCATACTGTACACCTGAAACTAATGTTAACACCGTACATTAATTATACTTGAATAAAAAAATTAAAAGAATGGGATGTGAAAGTATAAAGTCTGCTGTACAAATGAATAGGTCTTATAAACACATGATAAATGCTCCATCTGGTTTTAAAAAACCCAGCTTTTAGAACATCAGCCTCTTGATGACATAGCAAGTCCTTATTTTTTGTTCTCCTGCTTTGAACAAATAAATAAGGCATCCATCCATGAACAAAAGTGCTACTATGGGCGTTGTGGGATCCAGAAACATGCCAAGACCAAGGAAGAGTCTTGTGCACCTGTGTATTTGATAATAGGCAGAGACACACTTTGGTATAGGCTACAAAATTAATAAACTTCTCCAATCCCTCCAAGCTCTTCCCAGTTGGGGAAAACCTAGAGTGCTGATATGGGCAAATACCTATGAATGAGAAACAATTTATAAAAGTCTAGCCCTACTGTGGGAAGATTCCAACATGGCCTGAGTGTGTGTGTGTGTGTGTGTGTGTGTGTGTGTGTTGGGGTGGGAGGGAGAGGAGTTTCAGTGCAACAGAGAGGGGAAGAACTTTGCCAGCATTGCCCCTATACCATGGTAATATAGTATGGACACTGGCAGCAACCTCTCCCATGGGGGAAAATGAGAGCTGTGAGTGACCAGCTACCCCAACTCTGTGTGACAATTCTGGAGAAACCATTTCTCTCCAGAAGCACCCAGATTACTGAGCAAACTCCATGACTAAGGGGAGGGAGAAGATGGAGAGAGAGGTGGATATTAAAAAGAATTACAGACACACAGTTTCTGCCAATTACACTCAGGACTTAAGCAGGAAATCTGCTCACAAGCCTCTGGGAGATCCTCAGCCAAGAATCTCTGCTGGCTGGCTGGCTAAGTGGGACCCTAAACACCCAGGGTGCTAAACCCACACCTCCCACTCTGCAGCCAGCTCTTTGTGTGCACTCCTGAGTGCAAGAGCAAGAGAGGATGCGATAATGAGAGTGCTCTGAGAAAAACACCATGATCTGTAGGCAAGGGAGAAACTACAAATGAGTTTGTGCCATCATCTGGAAAACAAAACAAAAAATTTCTGGTAGCCAGCAAGGTGAGTTGTAAGAACCAGGGAAGACATAAAAGCTTAAGATCTTCCACAAAAGTGAGCAAGAAGTGTGCAAGTGTATAAAAGAAATGTGCAGCAAGTGTATAAGCATGAGGTCAAAGAGAACCCCAGATATATATAACAGGATCGAGAAGAGTATACCCCATCGAAAGCAACCAGTATAAACTTGAGATGTCTCCTACTTCAAATGCGAAAGCAACCAACACAAAACTACAGGAAACATGAAAAATCAAGAAAACATTCCATTACCAAAAGACAATAATCCAACAAGTAAGCTGAAAGGCATGGAATCTTGCAATCTAGTGGATAAAGAATCAAAATAGCTATTTTGAGGAAACTCAACAAGCTACAAGAAAACACAGGAAGATAAATTCAGGAGAAAGAAATACATGAACAAAACAAGAAATTTAGGAGAGCCAGAAGTCATAAAAAAATAATCAAATTCTGGAGCCAAAGAATGATGAAAGAAATGAAAACTGCAATAGCACTTGCAGCAGGGTAGATCAAGGACAGAATAAGCGACCTGGAGAACAAAAATTTTGAAATAACCCAATAGGAGTGAACAGAGGAGAAAAGAATAAAAAAGAGCAAAGCCCACGAGATCTATAGTATCCAAATATTAGAATAATCAGCGTTCCAGAGATGAGAGAAGGGAAAAAGTTTATTTGAAGAAATAGTAACGGAGAACTTCTCAAACCTGGGAAATATTATACAACCGAGTTCACAACTCTAATAGATTATGCTATTATCTCAATGCAAAAGACCTTCTCTAAGACATGAACTGTCAAAGGTGGAAGATAATCCTAAAAGCAGCCAGAGAAAAAATGATCATAATCCACAAAGGAACTCCCACTAAGCTATCAGTGGATTTCTCAGCAGAAATGCTACAGGCCAGGAAGGAGGGGAATGACACATTCTAAGTTTTCAGAGAAAAAAACTTCCAGCCAAGAATACTCGATCTACCAGTCATTCTTCAGATATGAAAATACTTTGTCAGATAAATAAAAGCTGAATTCACCACCACTATACCTTCCTTGCAAAAAATGGTGAAAGTTCAAGCTTAAATGAAAAGATGCTAATTAATTAGTGCCTTGAAAACATATGTAAGTATACAATAAACTGGTGAAAACTAATGCACAGTAAGATTCAGAAAACTAATTCTATGATAGGATGGTATGTTAACTATAAATGTTAAAAAAGTTATTAAAAAAACTATAGCCACTCTATTGATATACAATCTAAAAAGTAAACTGACATCAAAAATATAAAAGGGAGGAGTAAATGGGTAGAGCTTTTGTATACAATTGAAGTTATGTTGCTATCAGCTTAAAATGGGCTTTTATCTCTAAGATGTTTATGTAAATCTCATAGTAAACACAAAGCAAAAACCTAGAGTAGACACACAAAAGATAAAAAGGGAAACAAAGCATACCACCAGGAATACCAATTTACAAAAGTAGGCAGAAATGGAGGGAAAAGAATGGAAATACAGTACAACCAGAGAGTATTGTATAAGGTAGCATTACATATCAATAATTATCCTAAACATGTATGTACTAAATTCACCAATCAAAAGGCATGCTGTGGCTAGATGGATTAAAAAACCAAGACCCAACTATATGCTGGATACAAGATTCACATCAGATTCAAGGACACTCATGGGCTCAAAATAAAGGGATAGTAAAGGATACTCCACGCAACTGGGAAGCAAAAGAAAGTGGGAGTGGTAGCATACCTACATCAGACAAAATAAACTTTAAGCCAAAGAAGGTAACAAGAGACAAAGGTGGCCATTATATAATGTCGTAGAGGGACCAATTCAATTCTCTAAGAAGATGTAACAACCATATATACACTACACACACACACACACACACACACCCAATATCAGAATAAATATATTAAGCAAATACAGATTTTAAGACAGAAATGGACAATAAAATAGTAGTAGGAGACTTTACTATCCCACACTTTCAGCAGTGGATAAATCCTCTAGACAGCAAATCCACAAGGAAATGCTGGATTTGGACAATACATTAGGCCAAATGGACCTAACACATTCATAGAACATTCCATCCAACAGCAAAAGAACACACATTCTCAAGTGCACAGGGAACATTCTCCAGAGTGAACTGATCATAGGATAGGGCTCAAAAGTCTTTTCAAACTTAAGAAGACTGAAATCATTCCAAGTATCTTTTCCATCTGTAAGAGCATGAAACTAGAAATCAACAAGAGGAAGCCTGGAAAATTTACAAGCATGTGGAAACGAAACAACACACCCCCGTGAAACCAAGGGATCAAAGAAGAAATCAAAAAAAACCTCAAAACAAATGAAAACAGAAACACATAATAAAATGTATGAGACACTGCAAAAGCAGTTCTGAGGGGAAGTACATAGTGATAAATGTACATATTAAGAAAACAGATCTTTAACAACCATAACTGTACACCTCAAGGACTAATAAAAAAGAACTAAGGCCAAAGTTAGCAGAAGGAAGGAAATAAAGATCAAAGTGGAAACACTGATACAGAACAGAAAAAACAACAACAACAACAACAAAAAACAAAAAAAAAAAAAACAAAAAAACCCCTGACAAACCTTTAGCTAGACTAAGAAAAAAGAGAGAATACTCAAAATCAGAAACAAAAGAGGCATTACAACTGATACTACATAAATACATATGTTTGTAAGAGACTGCTATAAAGAATTACATGCCAACAAACTGGATAACCAGAAGAAATGGATAAATTCTTAAAAACACAACCTACCAAGACTGAATCAAAAAGAAACAAAATCTGAACAGACCAATAGCAAGTAAAGGGACTGAATCAGTAATCAAAAACCTCCCAACCCAGAACAGCCCAGTATCTGAGGATTTCACTGGTCAATTCTAACAAACTTTTAAAGAGGAATTAATGCCAATCCTTCTCAAACTCTTCCAAATTACTGAAGAGGAATGGATACTTCCAAATTAATTTTACCAGGCCAGCATTACCCTGATGCCAAAGCTAGGAAAGGACACTACAAGAAAACTATGGGCTAACTTCCCTGATGAATACAGATGCAAAAATTCTCAACAAAATGTTAGCAAACCAAATCCGACCATACATTAGAAGGTCTGTAGCACCATGAGCAAATGGAATTTATCCTTGGGATGCAAGGATGGTTCAATATATGCAAACTAACAAATGTGATAACTGAATGAAAAATAAAAATCATATGACAATCTCAGTAGATGCAGAAAAGCATTTCACAAAATATGAAAAACATCCTTTCAAGCTGAAAACCCTCAACAAATTGGGCTACAAAGAAACATACCTCAACAAATAAAGGTCATAAACAATAGATCCACAGATAACATCATACTCAACCAAGAAAACCTTTCCTCTACATTTAGCAACAAGCAAGGGTGCTAACTCTCACCACTCTTATTCAACATAGTACTAGAAATTCTACCTAGAGCAATTAGGTAAAACAAAGAAATAAAAAGCAGCCAAACTGGGAAGGAAAAAATAAAATTGTCTTTATTTGTAGATGGTATGATCTCATATGTAGAAAATCCTAAACACTCAACCAAAAACCCTGTTGGAATGAATCAACAAATTCAGTAAAGTTGCAGAATACAAAATCAACACACAGAAATCAGTTACATTTTGATACATTAACAACAAAATACCTGAAAAGTAAAGAAAACTATCCTATTCATAATGGCATCAAAAATAATAAAATGCTTAGGAATAAATCTAGCCAAAGAAGTATAAGATCTATGCAACGAAAACTATAAGACTTTGATGAAAGAAAATGAAGACACAATAAAAGAGAAAGATATTCATGTTTATGGATCTGAAGAACATTGTTAAAATGTTTGCACTACTTCAAGGCCATCTATGGATTCAATACAATCCTTATGAAAGTTCCAATGGCATTTTTCTCAGAAATAGGAAAAAAAATCCTAAATTTTGTACAAAATCACAAAAAGACCCCAAAATGGCCAGAATAATCATGTGAAACAAAGTTAGAAATATCACAGGTACAGATTTTAAACTGTACCACAAAATTACAGTACTCAAAATAGTATGTTACTGGCATAAAAAGACACATAGGCCAATGGAATATAACAGAGAGCCTAGAAATAAATCCTTGCACGTGTGATCAACTACTATTTGATGAAGACGTCAAAATCAATGGAGAAAGGACAGTTTCTTTTATGGGAAAACTGTATAACCACATGCAGAAAAATGAACCTGGACCTGTATCTTACACAACTCACAAAAATTAAACTAGAAATGGATTAAAGAATGAAATATTGGAGTGCCTGGGTGGCTCAGTCAGTTAATTGTCCGACTTCGGCTCAGGTCATGATCTCGTGATCCGTGAGTTTGAGCTCTGCACGGGGCTCTGTGCTGACAGCTCAGAGCCTGGAGCCTCCTTCAGATTCTTTCTCCCTCTCTGTACCTGCCCTGCTCACACTCTGTCTCTCTCTCAAAAATAAACATTATAAAAAAAAAAAAAAAAAAAAGAATGAAATATTAAGACCTGACATTGTAGAACATACTAGGAAGATTCTGATACTAGGAAGATTAAAATAGGGAAGAAACCCCTTAACACTGGTCTTGGCAATGAGTTTTTAGATGATAAGATACAAGAAGCATAAGCAACAAAAGTAAAATCAAACAAGTGGGACTACAAACTAAAAATCTTCCTCTGCACAGCAAAAAATCAACAAAAAGGCAACCTACAAAACAGAATATATGTGCAAACCATATCCTGGATAAGGAGTGAGTATCCAACATATATAAAAAAAACTCACACAACTCAATAACGAAAAACAACCCAATTAAAAAATGGGCAGAGGAACTCAGATTTTCCAAAGACGACAAATGGCTAACAGGTGTATAAGAAGGTGCTCAGTATCACTAATCATCTGGGAAAGGTAATAAAAACATTTATGTAAACATTTATGTTTACATTATGTAAACATTTATGTTTACATTTATGAGATAGCACCTCACACCTGTTAGGATGAAAGGGGTATCATCATCAAGACAAGAAATAAGTGTCGAGAACGATGTGGTGAAAGGGAACCTTGAGCACTGTTGGTGGGAATGTAAACTAGTTCAGCCACTATGAACAGGAGTATAAAGTTTCCTCAAAAAATTAAAAATAGAAACTACCATAAGATCCAGCAATTCCTTTCTAGTTATACATTCAAAGGACGTAAAAACAGGATACCAAAAAGATACCTGCACTCCCATGTTTACTACTGCAGCTTTATTCACAATAGGCAAGATATGAAAACTTAAGTGCTTGTCAATGAATGAAGAAACAGTGGTATAGATATACAATGGAATATTATATAGCCCTGAGAAAAAAAGCAAATCCCATCATCTGCAACAACATATATGAAGCTTGAAGGCATTATGCTAAGTGAGATAAGCCAGACAAGGAAAGACAAATACTGTATGGTATCACTTACTCATATGTGGAATCTGAAAAAAACCGAACTTGTAAAAAACAGAACAGAATGGTGGTTACCAGGGTATGGGGTGTATGTGTGTGGGTGGGAATTGGGAGAGGCCATTAAGGGGAACAAACCTGCAAACACTAAATAAGTCCTGGAGATGGAATGCACAGCACAGTGACTGTAAGTAGCAATACTGCATTACAGACTTCAATGTTGCTAACTGTTCTCATCAAAAGAAATAATGTGACATGACTGAAGTCCTGGCTAACCTACAAAGGTAATCATAATGCAATATACAAATGTATGAAATCAACACTTTGTATAGGCTAAACCTATACAATGTTAGAAGTCAACTTTATCTCAAAAAGAAACACGTGTAACAAAGATGATTCTAAGAGTGCTATGTGCATGCTACTTTGACAAGAGTATTATCTCAGGAAATGGTTGTCACAGCCATTCTGAGATACATTTTGAGAAGTGTTTAAAAACACATTAAATAAATATAGTGGTAGGAGTGCAAATAAATACCAATAACTACAAGGACAAAATAAAATAATTCAACCTGTCACAGCACATTTTTTCATTAATATTTATATTACACTTGCTCATCCTTCCTGTTTTTGGTAGCATATGTTAATAAAGAACAACAGATACTCAAAAAAAGGTTTTTTTTTTAACTTATGGACAGAAAAGGACAGATAAAATTAAAAACATTCAAATTAAGTACCAGAAGCGATGCTCTACATTAAGGGAGATTAATAAAAGCATCCTGAAGTTCCTTTCTGGATGGTCTAGTATAACCAATCATTTAAACAATCAATCACCCTATTTAGGATAAAAGTTTTTCATTTTGGTTGCACTGTAGGTCTAGGGAACTAAGTTCAGTTTCACGTAGTAAGACTGGTCTACCAAAAGGTTAAAGCAGAAGTAGGAGTAAGTTCCTCCTTATTAATAACAGATATAGATCCTCTTTTTATAATGAAACTATAAAGCAACCTGCATCAAAGATTATACCAATAAACAACCCAAGGCTACTATTTAATATTAGTATTTCTAAAGTCTGACATTCTCTAGTAGAGACCAGAAGATATTCTTACCTGGTCATTCATGAATAACAAAATAATTCTGCAAGTTGTGTAATTTATTTTACAGTTTCTTTAGACAGATTCAAAAGTACTGAGACTGCACAGATTTTCACATTATTATTGAAAAACGTACCCATTATGCACTGCAGCTCTAGGATCACTGCTGCTCTTCACTTTGATCATTAGCAGAGAGAGGAGAAGATAGAACATAGCCAAACCAAAGCACAGACGGTACACAGCTTTATAGCCAACCAGAATATTACAAGGAACAATGCCTTTCTCATTTTCACAAAATCCAGGAATCTAGAAAAACAAGAGTTTATGATCTAGAATTTTAAGTAAAAATGAAAACTCTATGTAATCAAATAGTTTAAGGTTTAAAAAACTGAAGTTTGCTTGACAGTTTATGCTGAATATGTAATCAAGGTTAAATCTGGAAAATTTTCATCAGTAGACATTTAACCGTTTTTACTTTATATAAGCCCAAGATAAACTATGAATGCCAATCCTACATTGGATGCTTATTCTGACTTGCAGACTTATTCTAAATTTTCTAAAACTTGCATTCCCCCAGGGGCGCCTGGGTGGCTCAGTCGGTTAAGCGTCTGACTTCAGCTCAGGTCATGATCTTGCCATCTGTGGGTTCGAGCCCCGTGTCAGGCTCTGTGCTGACAGCTTGGAGCCTGGAGCCTGCTTCGGATTCTGTGTCTCCTTCTCTCTCCACCTCTTCCCTATTCGCTCGTTCTCTCTCTCAAAAATAAATAAATGTTAAAAACAAACAAAAAAATCTTGCATTCTCCTGTGATATATTGAATTACACCAGTAAGAGAAGAATACAATCAATAAAAGCTGAAGGCAATTACAGAGTAACTAAGTTAGTTCCTAAATACTGAAGAGAACATTGATAGCTTCTCAAAGCCAATGAGACCTAAATACATGTTGAGTTTTGGTCTCTTATTCTACAAGTATTATTTCTGATAACAAATGGATTTGCATTAACAGTATAATAGCTGGCACTGATTTTACTTTGTAACTTAGAATTGTGAAAGACTAATGGCCATTTCAAAGTCACACTGGAATCAGAATACAAAAAAAATCTTAAGTGAAATAAATGGGAGTTCTCAGAACTACATGCACTATTCATATGTATGAGAATGAATTACTCCCTCTGGAAAATGTTAAAGCAAACCAATATGCCAAAATATAACTGTTAATTTGTGCCTTTAAAACCAAGAACTTAAAATTATATTTAAGCTAATGGAAGCACTACTTCCTTTTGCTAGTTTCTACACAATCTGTAAGCCCTTTCTTGGTGCCACTTAAATCTCACCTTGCTAACCCAGTTTGAGCCTTATGGCAATATATACTTACCAACAGTCACTTGCAACATGTACTCAACTAGGCTAATTATCCCATTCCCTTATACAGGACACCACCTGGCAAATTCCCATAATTAAATGAATTCAACCACCTATATTAGGTTAAGAAGGTTCAGTAACAACCCCCAAATATCACTGGCTTAAAACAGCAAAGTTATAGTTCTTGCTCATGTACATAAATGTACATGTACATAAATGGTCATGGTAGTCACTTCAGGAGCCCAGGCTGTTGAAGAAGCCACCATTTCAAATGAGGTACATGTTGACAAGAAAAAAAAAAAAAAAAAAAAAGGAAATCAGTAAGTAGAGGCCAAGGTGTATTTCTTCTACTCACCACTCACTGATCAGTACTAGAGACATGGCCCTACATATCACAAAGCACTCCAGAAAATGCAAATCTTTGATGACCTTCATAAAGCAGAGAAGGAAAAATATCTGGTATTAAGTATTAACATCCACCAACTAAACTATTTATAACCACAGTCAACTGGATCTATGACAAAATCATACAGATATGTCTTTTGCTTATACCCAGGACTTGAGTAACATTAACTGGTCATCCACATCTACCATGTACAATGCTAGTTACTTTCATAATCATAATAATTTCATTTCCCAAACCTTCACCATCTTTCCTTACCCAAATGCCAGCCTCAAGCAGACACTATGCTTTAAAATGGAGGTCATCTGCCATACTTTCTCTCAACCTCAAATTCTGCATGGTCACTCATCTTGTCTTGGTGGAAAGCTAACCTCTAAACCTTCTCTGGATCACCTTATCTCTCATACAGATTAGATCTCCTATCGCTGACTCATCTCAAAATACGAATAATTCTCATCCTAAAAATCCTTTCCTTAACTCAGCTGACCTCTGAGACTGCCACCTTTATTAGAAAACTCCTCGAATCAGCAGTTTATACCTATTAGACACATTTCCTCATGGCTTTACAATTCTCCTCTCACTACTCTGATCCCAGCACTCTGAAGAAATTGCTTTTTCAAGACACTAATCATGGACTGGGTGTCAAATACTTTCCTCCTCAGGCCTATACAACAGGGCATACACTTGGTTCACCTTTTTTCATTGTTCCTTCTGAGGTTCCCTTTTCTCTAACCAACCCCTCTCACTAAGAGCTTTTGTCAAAGTTAGTCTGCTCCCTTTGAATGGTCTTCAGCATATGCTACCATGGTTTTAACTTTCATCTCTATTCCCAAAACACCTCTAGCTATTTCTTTTTTGTTACACACAATGTTTTCTACTTCCCACGTGATACACAAACACACACTCTCACTCATGTATGTAGTACAGTAACAAGTCAGTGTTTTACAAATTAAATAATTGTATTTTCCTCATCTCCTTTCACAACCTGAGTTCCTGAAAAAAAAATTTTTTAAGTACACTTTTTATTTTTTTTCCTAGGTTAACAATAACAGTTTCCTCCTAGTTGTCCAGAATCAGAACCTGAATATTATGTATGACTCTACCTCTGCCAGTATTTAAATCCCAATTCAGTTAATTCTGTATTCAGAAAAACTATCACTGGCTCTCTATATAGTTCTTGATTATACCATTGAAAAAGCCTCCACATTTAACTGCCTAACTTCTAATTATCAATCTGCCTAAAGCATACATATTCTGCGCAACAAGCTCTTTATCCCCATTCTGCTTCCTATTTTTCAGTCTCTGCATAGAGAAGTTCTACTCTTTCTTAGAATGTCCCTTTTTCCATGACACCCACTGAGTTCTGACATTTAACTGGTTATAATTACTTACTTCTCCTTATTACCACAGCACATTTTCTATACCACCATCACAGACCTTAATCTGTCTTGTATTGTCTGTCTTTCCTAAAAGACTATGAAGAATGGGGCGCCTGAGTGGCTCAGTCGGTTAAGCGTCCGACTTCAGCTCAGGTCACGATCTCGCGGTCCGCGAGTTCGAGCCCCGCGTCGGGCTCTGGGCTGATGGCTCAGAGCCTGGAGCTTGCTTCCGATTCTGTGTCTCCCTCTCTCTCTCTGCCCCTCCCCCGTTCATGCTGTGTCTCTCTCTGTCTCAAAAATAAATAAACGTTAAAAAAAAAAATTAAAAAAAAAAAAAAAGACTATGAAGATTGCTAAAATTGGGAATTACACATTATCTTACTTTGTACATTATTCTGTTTTGAACATGAAAATCAGTTTACACATACACATACTATAGGTTCAGTTAATCAATTAAACAAACAAAAAAACTAACCTTGTTCAGTTGTTCTTCCATTCCTGGTATCAACATTACACAAGCTACACACACTCCAACAAGCAAGAAAAGTGCATAGATCAATCTAGTTACAGTAGAGTTGTTTCCACTAGGACAGCATCGACACAGCAAACAAGGGGCACTGCCACATAAACACGGTATCTGGGAAAAATAATATTAAAAATCAGTACAGTTTAAAATGATACAGTGAAAATTTATGTTCCATCCACTCAAAAGAGAAAAAGACTGAAGTTAAAGTGATTACCAAAGAACAAAAGGATTTGGGTCACATATAATTATCCATAACTATAAAACTCAGTCATTTCTGTGTAAAGTTAGACCCAAGTCAAAACATAAAAGTGCTTGACCTCGGGAGACTGGATGGCTCAGTTGGTTAAGTGTCCAACTCTTGATTTTGGCTCAGATCATGATCTCAGTTAGTGAGTTAGAGCACCGCACTGGGCTCCATGCTGTCAGTGCAGGGCCTGCTTGGGTTCTCAACTCTCTCCTTCCTTCCTGCCCCTCCCCTGTTTACAGGCTCTCACTCTCAAAATAAATAAATAAATAAACAAACAAACTTAAAAAAAATTTTTAAGTGTTTGACCTCCAAATCAATCAAAATAAATGAGTTAAAAAAAACAAGGGGAAAAAAATCAGCAGAAAAGAATTTAACAAAAACAAAATATTCATGATTACATGCCCATCTCTGGCTCCCATCTTTTAGCCCACAGATGTATTGGTGAATTCACAAAATCCTGAGGCCTCTCAAATACCCCAGAAGAGAAAAAGAAGTGAACTGGCATCCTTATCTTTTCCCTCTTCTGGAAAGGAAGTGGTGATAGTGAAAACAATGAAAACTCAGGCTAACTTTCTCCAGTGGAACTCCACCTAAACTAGTTATATACCCCAGAGGAACATTGGTAAGGGTATTTACCAGTATTTCAGAAGAGGAAAGTGTAAGTATGCTCATAAGAACTCACTCACCATAACCTAGGCTAGCTCCACCATACTATCAGACTTCAGGAAGTTGGACAGACTATGATATTCCAGACTGACAGCCACAGCTCTAGGGGAAATGTCTCAGAAACCATGGGAAGGGAGTATGGTAGAAATCAAGACACACTAGAGCAACCAATATAAGGTAGGAACAAAGCCATTTATAGTAAGCTTAAGTAAGACAAGTAAAAATCATCGTTAACTATGCAAACATACTCTAACAAAAAATAAAAATAAATAAATAAGCACATCCCTCAGGGGGAAGGGAAAAAAGGGGTGGTGGTGAGAAGACATTTTAAGAATTCAGTCTGAAACAAAACTCAGTAAGAAAAAGAAATTCTGTACAAGTGCTTCACCTGAACAATAAAAGAATAAAAAGCAAATAAAAAGAACTCAAAAATTAAACGGGAAAAGAACAAAATAAGATAAAAAGGAGCTTGCAGAGTTAAGCAAAGAAATAAGAGAAAATAAAACTTAAAGAATAATTAACTGTCAAGGAACAAAACAGACACACCTGAAAATTAAATTACTAACAGAAAAAAGCTTGAGTTAACTACTATAAACTTAGATAAAAATGGAGTCAACAATGACTAGACTTTACCCTACTGCCTTAATGGAAAAAATTAAAACAATGGTTTTCAGACAATGAACAACAGGCAATGCAGGACAGTAATTCCTGACAGGAAACAATGTGAGCTCCATGATTAACCTATCTTTCTGCCCGGGAGAGCTTCTAGTGAAGGGAGGGGAATCCAAGCAGAGGCTAGCAGTCCACCTGAACTGAGGAGACTGAGTTGGGAGCTGGAACAGAGTTGAAGTTGAGTTTATAGAGCAGAATCATGAAGAGAAGAAAGCTACAGAGTGAGCTCTTGAAATCTGTAGAGGCTTCAACTTGAATCTGTAGTAGAGTACTGATCAGTGCATTTATTTAAATAAATTACTAAAGGAGAAGAGTTGGTATTCCCACTAGCCACAGTGGAAAACCTTGTAATGCAGGAGACACTAAGTTATACAGGCTTTTACTTAGAAGGGAGAAAACAAAACAAAACAAAACAAAAAAATCAGCCATAAGACTAAAAGCTGCTCCAGTCTCACTTAACAAAGTATAAAGAAAACATTAAGAAAAATTTTCTTCAAGTAACTCAACTACGTCCAAGAACAAAACCCAAAAATATTTTCGTTTTAGAATACAAGTATGTCCACCTCCATCAAGGTAAAATTTACAATGTCTGACATCTAATAAAAAGTTGACAGCTATGCAAGAAAGCAGGAAAATACAGTCTTTAATGAGAAAAAACAATCAAAATCAACCTGGAAATAACAAAGATGGCTGAATTATAAATAACAGCATAAAGATATTATTTTAATTATATTTCATATGCTCAAGAGTGAAAAAAACATCAGCATGTTAAGAAGAGACATGAAAGATAATTTAAAAGATCTATACCAAACTCGTAGAAATGAAAAATAAAGTAACCAAACCAAAAAATACTAAGACACTGCAAAAAAGATGAACAAATCTGGACACAGAAGAAATGAGACAAAACACTAGGATAAAAATGAACAGAGCATTGTAAGATAGCTTCAGGCAGTCTAATGTAAGTGAAATTAGAGTTTTTGAAGGAGAAGTGAAACTTCTGAAATAATTGTCAAAATGCTCCCAAATTGAATCAAGATTATAAATGCACAGATCCAAGAAGCTTAATGAAATTCTAGAAAAATAGGGGCGCTTTGGGTGGTTCTTTATTCGGCTCATGTCATGACTTCATGGTCTGTGGGATCAAGCCCCACATGGGGCTGTGTGCGGACAGCGTGGAGCCTGCTTGGAATTTTCTCCCTCTCTTTCTGCCCCTCCCCACTCACATGTGCTCTCTCTCAAATAAAAAAAAAATTATAGGAAAACAAACACGATGGAAACCACACTAACTCATATCATAATCAAACTGTTCAAACCATAAACAAAAAATCTTTAAAAAGCAGGCAGAAAAATTAAGCCATATTATATAGAAACAAAGATCTCAATTCTAGTAAAAAGAATTGTGCAAAAGTACTTTAAAAAACCTTGAGTGATAAAATTTTATACTGCCTAAAAGTCTCTTTCAAAAATTAATGTAAAATAAAACCACTTTCAGACAAAGACAAAAGAATCCAAAATTAGCAGACCTAAACTACTAGAAATGTTGAAGGAACTCCTTCAAGCAGAAGGAAAATTATACTAGACAGCTTATCTATATAGATACCAAAAAAAAAAAAAAAAATCTATACAACAAAAGGAATGAAGAACAATGAAAATGGCAAATGTACCTTTCTTATATAAAAAAAATTACTTTAAAGCATAATTATCCTTTTAAAACAGAAATATCAGCAATGTATTGTGGGGTATATAACAAAGGTGGAAGTCAAATGTATGAGGATTACAAGCAGTATGCAAGAGGAGACACTGAACTATACCACTATAAGGTTCTTAAATTGGAAATAAAGGAAGATTGTAGTAAGTTGAAAATAAACACTATAAACCCTAAAGTAACCTCTAAAAAACCAAGACAAAGAAGTAGGGCTAGTAAGCCAATGGAAATAAAACAGAATGCTAAAAGTGATGGCTAGTAAGTACAAAATATGGCACAAAAAAAAAAAAAAAAAAAAACCCTACAGAAAAGGGATAATAGACAAGACAAAACAAACAAAATAGAAAGATGGTTTATTTAAGCCCAAACATAATCCACAATCACACTAAATGTAAGTGGCAAAAACATTCCTACTTAAAAAGGCAAAGACTATCGCACTGGATAAATACTGTGATCCAACTCTAGCTCTTCTACAAGAAACCTACTTAAATATAAAAATGCAAACAGGTTATTTATGAAAGAAAAATAAATAAATACCATGCCATAGTAGTACCAGACACAACAGATTTCAGAGCAAAGAATCTTACCAGGGTTAATGAGGGACACTTCATTATGGTAATGGGATGTTCACAGAGTAAACCTACAATCCTATTGTTCTACACTTAGTAAGAGAACTTCAAAATACATGAACGGAAAAATAATAAAACTGAAAAGAATAACAAATTCACATTTATGTTCTCTCATTTAGCAGAACAAAAATCAATAAGGATATAAAAACTTGTACAAGATTATCAATTAACTGTGCCTAAATGACATTTAGGGAATACTCAATCTAACCAGGGCACAGCACAAATTGTTTTCCAGAGTACACAGAACACAACCAAAACAGACCATATTCTTGGCCATAAAACAAATCTCAAATTGCAATAAACATAGAATGCTTCAAATCATGCAACAAACATGTATTCTAGGCCCACAGTGTAACTAAGTTAGAAGTCAGTAACAAAAAATATCTGGAAACTAAATGACACGTTTTTAAAAAATTTCTTTTAAATGTTTATTTATTTCTGAGATGAGAGGAGGGGAAAAGCGAGAGGGAGACATACAATCCAAAGCAGGCTCCAGGCTCTGACCTCCAAGCTGTCAGCAGAGAACCTGACTCGGGGCTTGAACCCATGAACCATGAGATCATGACCTGAGCCGAAATCAGACACTTAACCGACTGAGCCTCCCAGGTGGCCCCTAAATAACACACTTCTAAGTAATTCACAGACAAAAGATATCAAAAGGAAATTAAATAAAATGAAAATAACACAATACATTCATGGAATGCTCTAAAGCAACGTTCAAAGGAAATTTAGTACTAAATGACATTAGACAAAAATAAAGATTTCAAATCAGTGATCTGAGCTTCTACCTAAAACAATCAAATAAACAAGCACAAAATAAAAAAAGAAACGAATATAGAGAGAAATCAGGGAAGTAAAAAGCAGAACAAGAAAATCAGTGAAATCTAAAATCTAAAATCAATTTTAGAAGACTGTTATGACTGAGAAACAGACTGATGAAGATACAAAAGAGCAAAAGTAATCACACAAAAATCATGAATACTGGAAATGTGTGAAGATACAAATACAGATCCTAGGAGCATTAAAAAATTATAAGGGAAAAGTATGAGCAATTTTATTCAGTATCTTAGATAAAGTGGACAAACTGAAAAACCCACATTGTCAGAAATCATTCAATGAGATTTACATATACATACATATATATATATGTGTATATATATATATATATATGTATGTATATACACACACACACAATCAATGGTCCTGTAACTATTTTAAAAAGTTAAATTTTTAAGTTAAAAACTTTCCCATGCAAAGATGGTTTCACCAGTGAGTTCTATTAAGCATTTAAGGAATAAATCATGAATTCTACACAAACTATTCTAGAAAACTGGAGGCAAAACACTTCACAACTCTTTTCTAGTGGGCCAGAATTACTGACACTAAATTCAAAGACATTATAAAGAAGAGAGCAACATCCTTCATGAATACAAATTCTTAACATCTTGTCAATTCAAAATCAAAAATATAAAAAGCAAATGAAGACTTCTAGTATCTTTTTTCCCCATTTAAGAAGCTTGGAAGCACCACTTTCTCCTCACCAGTAAAAAGATAAACAGAGTATAATATCAAGAACTCTTCCAGGATCCATAAGACAGGTGAGAAAATCACTGTCCCCAAGATTGGAAACAGATAGGCAAATACAGGGAGCCACAACTTACCAAAGTAGAAAATCACAAGTGGAAACCAACTTAGGAACCAAGGCCCAAGTAGGGCAACCTAAACTGTAAATGAAGAATTGCTGAAACTTACTGTGGAAATTCCCTCATGCTTCCTGCAGAAGGAAAAAGCAACCATTTAAAAATATACCCAGAACACATGTTCTTAACAATGCCTGCCCTAAGGAGAAACTGGTTAACCAGAGCCTAACCTGTTGAGGAGGGGGGTGGGGAGGGGGTGGGGGGGAGGGGTGTATTATCAGAGCCAAAATAACATGGAAGGGAAATACTCAACGCCAGCCCTCGTTTGCCATCTTCTCCCACCTAGGAGGAAGAAAAAGCCTAGGAAACACTTGAGAAGTTCACAGTCCAGACACAGGCTCACTAAAGGGCTATGACCTAATCATAGGGCTGTGGAACACTTTACTTTGGGCTGTGGAACACTCTTCTTTCCCCAAGACCTCACCACAACATGACCAAAGCCTATTTACAGCAGTCCCTTTTACCCAGTACAGCATGTCCCACTATAAAGAAAAAGCTACAAAGCACAGCAAAAGGTAAAAAACAAACATAATTTAAGGAGTCAGAGGAAACATCAAAAGCAGACATGGTAGGGATGCTGGAATTACCAAACTAGAAATTTAGAATAACTAGGACTGAATATGTTAAAGGTTATGATGAATAAACAGCATGTAACAACACATGTGCAATATAAACTGAGAGATAAGAAACCTAAGAACCAAGAAAAAATGCTAGGGATCAAAAAATGTAACAGAAAGAAAAACTGCCTTTGATAAGCTTATTAACAGTCTAGGACAAGACAGAGAAATTTAATTTCTTAGCTTGAGGACATCTCCTCTCAAACTGAAAAGACAGCAGAGATTGAATAAAACAGAACAGAATAACCAAGGACTGCAGGACAATTAAAAAGGGGTAATATATTGAAAATAGCAAAAAAAAAGAAAAGAAACAGAAGAAATATTTGAAAAAACAATGACAATTTTCCCAACTTAATGTCAGAAGCATATACTAAAAACCAAAACAAACAAAATCCACAAACCAAAAATTAAAAACCTACACCTAGACACATCACTTCCAAACTCAAAAAATAAAAGATAAAGAAAATATAAGGAAAAAAATCTTGAAAGCTGAAGAAAAATAACAACTTATTTATAGAAGAACAAAGAGAAGATTATATCCACTTCTCAGAAACCATGTATACAAGAAAAAGTGTAGTGGAAATATCTGAAGTGTTGAGAAAAAAAAACAAAAAACCAAGTGAGGGTTCTATACTCTGTCAATTATCCTTCAAAGGTGAAGTAGAAATAAAGACTTTCTCAAAGATTGAGGGAATTTGTTGTCAAATTGTAGACCTGCCTTGCAAGAAATGTTTAAGGAAGTCCTTTAGAGACAAGAAAATTAATATAAGTCAAGAGTCTAAATAAGAACATCAAACATAAAAATCTCTTTATCTTATTTTTTTTTAATTTTTTTTATGTTTATTTATTTTTGAGACAGAGAGAGACAGAGCTTGAACGAGGGAGGGGCAGAGAGAGAGGGAGACACAGAATCGGAGGCAGGCTCCAGGCTCCGAGCCATCAGCCCAGAGCCCGACATGGGGCTGGAACTCACGGACCTCGAGATCGTGACCTGAGCTGAAGTCGGACGCTCAACCGACTGAGCCACCCAGGCGCCCCTCTTCATCTTATTCTTAATTGACCTAACAGATAAGAGTTTGTTAAAAAATCTTAAGAACACTGTATTCAATTATGTATGCATACATATGCACCTCATGTGTATATACATGCTGATGGCTAACAAAAAGAGAGAACATCATTACTAACATCAAAAATGAAGGAGAGGGCATCACTTTAAATCCCCTACTCATCAAAAGGATAAAAGAATGCAATCAACAGCTACACTGTCCACAAATTTGATAACCTAGATGAAATGAACCAATTCCTTGAAAGACACAAGATGCGAAAATTCACAAGAGACAATCTGCATAATTCAATACCTGTTAAAGAAACTGAACCAATAATTTAATAACTTCTGAGGCGCCTGTGTGGCTCAGTCAGTTAAATGTCCGACTCTTGGTTTCAGCTTGGGTCGTGATCTCACAGTTCATGAGTTTGAGCCACCCCCCCCACTCCCACATCGGGCTCTGTGCTGACAGTGTGGAGCCTGGTTGGTATTCTCTGTCTCCCTCTGTCTCTCTGCCCCTCCCCCACTCACTCTCTCAAAAAAACAAAAAAACTTAAAAAAACAAAAAAAACACAAACAAAAAAACAAAGAAACAAAAAAAAAAACACAAACAAAAAAACAAAAAAACAAAAAAAACACAAACAACTGATAACCTTCCAAAACAGAAAGCACTGGACCCAGATTCACTGGTGACCTCTACCAAACACTTAAAAGAAAAAAAACAAAACAAAAAAACACCAGTTCTCTGAAATCTCTTTCAGAGGACAGGCAGAGGAACACTGCCTAACTCATTGTATGAGACCAGCATCACTCTACCAACAAAACAGGACAAAGATATAATAAAAAATAAAAACTATATCAGCATCTCTCATGAACGCAGATCTTCAACAAAATACATGCGTATCAAATCCAACAATGTATGATCACAACCAAGTGGGGTTTATCCCAGGTATGCAAGAATGGTTCAACATTCAAAAATCAATTAATGTAATCCATCAAATCAACTGGCTAAAAAAGATGGGTCACAACAGATGCAGAAAATCTATTTCACAAAATCCAACACTCATTCATGCTAAAATTTCTCATAAAGTAGGAATAGAGGGGAACTCCCCCCAACTTGATAAATAAAATCAACAAAACACCTATAGTTATCATATTTAATGGTAAGAAAATTGAAACCTTCCCATTAATATCAGGTACAAACCAAGGATGTTTCCTCTTACCATTCCATTTCAACACTACTGGAAGTTCTAGCTAATGCAATTAACACCAAAAAAAAAAAAAAAAAAAAACCCCACAAAGGAAATAAAAGGTAAACACACTGGGAAGGAAGAAATAAAATTAGCTTTCTTCACAGATGACATTATCATCTATGTAGAAAATTCAAAAGAATTGACCAAAAAAAACCCCACAAAAATCTTAGAACTAATAAACAATTATAGCAGGGTTGAAGGATACAAGGTTTGTATACTAAAGTCAATCACTTCCCTATATATCCCCCAATGAAAAAGTGGAACTTGAAATTAAAAATACGTTACCATTTACATTAGCATCCCCCAAATTAAAACTGCCAAAATACTTAGGTATAAATCTAACACACTACATACAGGATCAATAGAAAAAAACACAAAATTCTGATAAGCAAAAAAAAGAACTAAATAAATGAACAGACATTCCATGTTCATGGATTAGGAAGACTCAACATTGTCAGGATATCAATTCCTCAAACTTGATCTATAGATTCAATGCAATTCCAATCAAACACCCAGCAAGTTATCGTGTAAATACTGACAAACTGATTCTAAGTTCACAGAAACACAAGACCCAGACTACCCAACAAAACACCGAAGAAGAACAAAGGTGAAGGACTGAAACTACCAAACTTCAAACTTATTATAAAGTGACAATAGTAATCAAGCCAGTATAGTATTGTCAAAAAAAGGGACAAAGGTACAGACTAGCAAGCACATAAATAGCCTCATATAAATAAAATCAACTAATCTTTGACAAAGGTGCAAAGGCTATTCAATGAAGCAAAATCATCTTTTCAACAAACTGTGCTGTAACAACTGGGCATCCACATGCAAAAAAAAAAATCAATCTATCAGTCTAGACACACATCTCACAGCATTCCCTAAAATTAACTCAAAATGGGTCGTAAATCTAAATACAAACCATGAAACTATAAAACTCCTATAATATAGGAAAAAATCCAAATGACCATGGGTGTGGTGATGACTTTTTCAGAGAACACCAAAGGCATGATCCACAGAAAAAAAAAAACAACAGAACTGTTAAGCTGGTCTTCATTAAAATTCAAACAATTCTGCTCAGTAGGTACGCCTGGCTGGCTCAGTCAGTTAAGTATCCGACTTCAGCTCAGATCATGGTTTCAAGGTTCTTGAGTTCAAGTCCAGCCATCGGGCTCTCTGCTGTCAGCACTGAGCTCATTTTGGATCCTGTCTCCCTCTCTCTCTGCCCCAAGCCCGCTCATGCTTACTCTCAAAAATAAACATTAAAAAAAATTTTTTTTTTAATTCTGCTCTGCAAAAGTCAGTGTCAAGAGAATGAAAAAACAGGCCAACTGTGTGAAACTTTGCAAAAGACATACCTGATCTTAAAGGAGTATTATCCAAAACATACAAAGAACTCTTAAAACGCAACAATAAGAAAACAAATGGGTCAACAGACACCTCACCAAATCAGATAATACAAATGGAAAATCAGCATATGCAAAGGTGTTCCACATCACATTTCATATGCATATGGTAAATGCATATTAAAACAAGATACTACTACCTATCTATTAGGAAGGCCAAATCCAGAACACAGATAACACCAAATGCTGATGAGGATATGGATCAATAGTTACTCTCATACACTGCTGGTAGGAATGCAAAATGGTATAACCACTTTGGAGACAGTTTGACAGATTATAAAACGAAACATATGCTTACCATACAATCCAGTTAAATACCAAGAAAAACTCATGTCCACACAAAAACCTGCACATGAATGTTTATAGTAACTTTATTCATAACTGCCCAAACTTGGAACCAACCAGTATGTCCTTCAGTAGGTACTGTGGTACATCTAAATAATGGCATATTATTCAGTGCTGAAAAGGAGTTAAGCCATAAAAAGACAAGGAGAAAACTTAAATAGGTATTACTAAGTGAAAGAAAACAACGTAAAAAGACTACATTTTGTATGATTTCAACTGTACAATACTCTGGAAAAGGAAAACTATGGAGACAGTAAGAACAGTGGTTGGAGTGGGTGGAGGGATGAATAGGCAAAACACAAAGGATTTTTAGGGCAATAAAAATACTCTACATGCTACATTAATGGTAAATACGTGTCATTATACATTTGCCCAAACTCACAGAATGTCCAACACCAAGAGTAAACCATGATGTAAACTATAGACCTCCTAAGGAAATGCAAACTAAAACCATGAGATACCACTACACACACATTACAATGGCCAAAATCAAATAAACTCATAATACCAAGTACTGTCAACTTTTTGTTAGTGGGAATGAAAATTGGTACAGTTATCTTAGAAACCAGTTTGGTGGTTTCTTATTAAGTCAAATGTATGCTTACCATGTTGTTTAGCAATTCCATTGCTAGATATTTTACCTAAGCAAAAAGAACTTAAGAGTCACACAAAAAACCTTAATGGTACCTTTATGAAAATGCTTACAGCTACTTTATCACCAAAATCTGGAAATGCCCTTCAACTGGTACATGGACAGGTTAAGTTGTGGTACATCCAAGCAATGGAATAGTATGCAAAATTAAAAAGGAACCAATAATACACCACCATGAATAAGTCTCAAATGAATTATACTCAGTAAAAAAAGCCAGACTCAAAACACCCTATGCTGTATATCCTATTCATATGCCTTTCTGGAAAGAACTCTGGAGACAAAACAAAACAAAACAAAACAAAACACAACACAACACAACACAAAACAAAACGGGTTTCCAAGAATGGGGATGACAGAATTTTTTAAGGTAGTAACTGTTCTGTAGTTGTTACATAAGTATAGGACTTCTCAAAAATCACAGACCTGTATATTACAAGGTGTGAATTTCATGTAAATTGTATCAACTAAAAAAATGACAGAAAAAAAATGTAGAAGGAAAACAAACACAATAAAACATGAAGGAAACTAGTGTCCTTAAAATACAGAATCCTCTAAATAAGACATTCAAGGATAGAATACGAGAAAAACTTCCCCAAAAGAAATGAGTAGGTATTTTCACACCTGTCACAATGGCTAACATTAACAACTCAGGCAACAACAGATATTGGGTGACATTGCGAAGAGGACTTCTTTTGCACTGCTGGTGGGAATGCACTGCTGGTGGGAATTGCAATGCTGGTGGGTGCAGCCACTCTAGAAAACAGTATGGAGATTCCTCAAAAAATTAAAAATAGAACTACCCTACGACCCCAAAATTGCACTACTAGGTATTCATCCAAAGGATACAGGAGAGCTGTTTCGAAGGGGCTCACGCACCCCAATATTTATAGCAGCACTATCAACAATAGCCAAAGTATGGAAAGAGACCAAATGTCCATTGACAGATGAATGGATAAAGATGTGTGTATGTAAGTATGTGTATACACATGTGTCTATATACACATACATACATACATACACACCCACACATACACACCCACAATGGAGTATTACTTGGCAATCAAAAAGAAATCTTGCATTTGCAACTACGTGGATGGAACTGGAGGGTATTATGCTAAGCGAAATTAGTCAGAGAAAGACAAAAATAATATGACTTCACTCCTATGAGGACTTTAAAATACAAAACAGATGAATACAAGGGAAGGGAAGCAAAAATAATATAAACACAGGGAGGGGGACAAAACATAAGAGTCTCTTAAATATAGAGAACAAACAGAGGGTTGCTGGAAGGGTTGTGGGAAGGGGGATGGGCTAAATGGGTAAGGGGCATTAAGTTTGTTGCACTATATACTAACTAACTTGGATGTAAATTAAAAAATAAATAATAAAAAAGAACCTATTTACCAGAAGAAAAAAAAGTGATAAAAGATTTAAAGTCAGACATACTTGACCAATTTCAAAGACAAGTAAAAACTGTTCAAATATCCATGCAAAGGAAAAAAGTCAATAGAACATGTGAGATGTGTTGGGAGGCACTGGATACCAGGAGGTTGTAAGATAAAACAGAATTCACAAAAAACACTATTAAGTTCTGAAGGAAATGGGTGTAATGGGTATACTATTATACTAGTAAACAATGCCTCTCAAATAGGATATTTTTGCATATGAAAGAATTCAGGGATTTCAGCATCCATGAATTCTTCCAAACTCTAGCAAATGATAAAATTTAGTCAATTAGATGACATATCATTAAAAAAAATTTTGGGAAAAGCCATGGTTAAAAAGAAATATTTGAGCTTTGAAATCACTTAAGTGTAGAGCAGTGGTTCTCAAAAGGTAGCGGACATCAGAATTACCTGGACGGCTTATTAACATAGAATGCTGGGCCCTAGTCAGTGTTTCCAATAAATTCCCAGGTGTGCTGATGCTACAGGGTCCAGGGATACACTTTAAGAATGACTTGTTTAGTTCTAAGACTAAATAACTAGGAGAACTATGGTTATAATACATAATGGTCATATTAAAATATAATACAAAAAGATTCTGGTTAAAGATGGCAGATTAAAGGTGAATTTACCCATTCTCCCTTTAGAAATACCAATACAATTCAAAAAATAAAGGGCTTTTAAAAATTTTGTTTTTAATGTTTTATTTATTTTTGAGAGAGAGCATGAGCGAAGGAGGGGCAGAACAAGAGAGGGACAGAGAATCCAAAACAGGCTCCAAGCTCTGAGCTGTCAGCACAGAGCCCGATGAAGAGCTTGAACTCACAAGCCGTGATCATGACCTGAGCTGAAATCAGGCACCCAATTAATTAAAACCCATCAGAGGAAAATGTTAAGCACTAAAATTTGTAGAGGAGAATTCTCAAATAGATCAGGAAATGGTGACATCAGGTAGCCTCCATAAGTGAGGCAGAAGGTAGAGGTAAAAATAGAATTCATTACATGCCTTTTTAAAGAGCAGTTAAAACTCTCAGGTTTCATTCCATTTTTTACTCTGGCCAACCGAAGAGGATAAAGTAGAATTTCTCAAGCCTGGCACTATTGACACTTTGGGCCAAAAAAATTCTGTGGGGGTGGGGAGAGGGGTCCTGTGTAGTGTAAAATGTTTAGCAGTTTCTCTGGCCTTTACTCACTAGATGCACCTCTTACCCCAGAATTGGACACAAAAAAAGTGTCTACAGACATTGCCAAATGCACCTTGGGGTCAAAACTATGCCCAGTTGAAAACCACTGCTATAGAAACATCTCAGAGGAATCTTTTTAGGAAATTCTCCTGATGAAGAAATGTTTATTTAACATTCAGCAACTCCTTTACTTTTATTTTTTCTTTTGTTAAATTCAGGAAAAATTCGATTTAATGCTTTAATTTAGCATGCTACCATTCCTAAAAAAAAATTTTTGTCCATTCATCCATGTGTATATATGCATTGAGAGAAAAGGAATGTTATTGGTGGTGGCATTTTTTTGTGTGTGACATTTTAACTTTGTACTCTGCTATGCTTGACTATTCATAGTGACTATGAATCATTTCTGCAAAAACAAGTCATTGTACTAAAAAATAAAAATCTAGCTGAGGCTCACAAATAGGCAGGCAGTAATCACTGGCTCTTTCTTCTTAACTACATTAAATTATCTTGGGCAAAAAAATGATAGCTATTGTATATAAGGTCCAGTAATTCAAAAAATCAATTCTAGTCATTAACACCATTGTTGAGATTGGGGTGGAGAAAAGCACTGAAGTAGGCATAAATTTTGCTGGTAATGTAGTTACAGGATTAGGTGGGAGATTCAGATATCTGAGTGCGTAACAGTCACTAATCAAAGACCAGGCATACATGAACCAAGGATTATGATCAATCTAATTCTAGGCCACTTGGCAAAAAGAAACAAACAAACAAACAAACCCACCTCAAAATAAAATAAAAAAATTAATGCTCCAATCTCTACACAACAGTATTACATGTTATTTTTTTTTTTTTGTGCTTTTTTCATAGTTCAGAAATTTTCTACAGCGCTTTTATAAATCAGAAAAAAACTTCACAAAAATTGATCAAGCCTGAAGGACTCATTAAGATTTAATTGTGGTTTAACTTCCAATTTAATGCCTTGAATAGTTTTGAAAATGTGAACAAATTTTAAATTTGTCAAAACCTCTAAGTAAATAAGCATATTGACTGTTAAGACTGGGAAAAAAACACATTTGTATATTACAAGGCAAAGTCCCCTTCAATTGCTATCAAATTACTCTAAAATTGAACAATTCAGGAATAGAGACAGAAGCACCAGGAAGGAAAGGGGAAAATATGACCAGAATTGCAGACTACAAAATCAATTCCCAGACTGGCCACAATAATCTAGAACACTAAAGATCAACCTTGGCCATCTGGCATATCTGCCACAGATCTAATTACTGGAAGGTAAGAAAACTGCCTCCTTGTTACCACCTTTCCAATATACCTTGTTATTAACAGTAACTACAATGCAGTGTTAATTTTATCAGTTTTCTAGTCAATAAAGGTGAACAATTTAGTTGTAAAAACATTAATAGGAATATAGTATTTCCATATTGCTCACTAAAGTTATTTTCTGATTTAGAACACATAAGTATTAAAAAAACCTTAAGACATTTTTTTTTTTTTCCTTCTGTAACTGTAAGTGTCCTTGAGGCAAAAAAGGTTGTTCAAGGTTCTGGAGATGAGAACAAAATGGGAAGTATGAATCCCTCCCTTTAAGTCTTTACTATATACAAAGAATATGCCAACTTGATAAATGGGTAAATCTGACTTTACAAATCACACATCCCCCTCCCCCACCATGAAAGCAATGTTTTAACATTTATTATTTTGTAAAACATTTATTACACTATACCTCTTCTGTATTAGACAACAGACTCAAGTGGATTCTCAGTTTCTTATTGAGATAAAAAATACCTGGTTTCCATACCAAACTATGAGAAGAAATACGTAGAACATAATCAAGAGAATGGCCTGAGTTGAAATAACAATCTCCATGTATTATTTTATTAAAATTTAACTTTTACAGTTCAAGCAGTACATTGATTTCTGAAAAAAAGCGAGGTATGTACAAGAATAAAAATTCTGACTGATGTATATAACGGGAGTCATTTGGGAAGTCAGACAAGCGTTAGAAGTGGAATTTAGAAATCACAGATTAAAGAACTATGATTTCAACGCAAATATCTCGCCCCAATTCATAAATAATTTATTAATTATAATAATATGCTGTTTATATTTGGGGGTGGTAGTGGAATGATTATCTTAAACTGAAGTTTATTTGCACCACCCAAAACAAGAAATTGTGCCACTATAATGAAAAATGGATTCATTCTAACAATGCTATCTATTTAAAACGGAACCCACACCTAATTAAACATGAAATTCCAGATTACCCAAGCATGCTTTATGTCAAAAGACACAGGATTTTCAGCACTGAACTGACCAGCTTTTAGAGATACATATGTTATTACTTGAGAAATTTCCTCCTACCATTAAGGTTGAAGATCCAACCACAGAGCTAGGACTAAACAGTATTAGCGTGTCAATACTACCGCCAGGCTGTCCCAAATAGCCGGCACTTAATTGTAGTCGGCCCCACAGAACAAAGAGGCCAACATGCCTCCAGGGATGACAGTGCTGCAGTCTGAGGTCGCTGGGAATGTGACGAAAAGAGATGGGGAACTCCACGGAACAGGCCTAAGACCTTTGTAGAGATGGCCTACGCAGACACACAAACACAAAAACAACAAAAAAGCGCCTGGGAGAATGGGGAGTAGCTTTCACGAAAGACGGGGTGTTGGGGGAAGACTACCAGCTCTCTTCGCTTCTCCCATCGGGGTTATCTTCCCATCTCCACTTCTCTTCTCGGCCACCCGGGTCAGCTCTTTGCAAGACTCAGGGCCCTAAAGCTGAGTTGGATGACCGCGGGAGATAGGGAGAGAATGGGGACGGAAGGCACTCCCCTGTTGGGTGGGGTACCACGTTACCGACGGGCCGCATCCAGCCCAGCTCGGGTTCCCTTCTCTTCCGCATCGTACGCTTAGCACCCCTTAGGCCACTAAAAACCTCCTTACCCAGCTCGCCATGGAGCACAGTCCCAAGACGTTCCCCATTTCCGCAACGTCGCAGGAGCAGAGGAGGGCGACAAAATGGAGACAGTATCTCTCCACCCTCTCAGGCCTTATTTACTATCAGCGAGCCACTTCCGGCGCATAGCCCACCCCGCCCCTTAGCTTTGCGTCACTTCCTTTGAGGCCTGTATTAGGTGGGGTGGGGGAGGGTGTCGGGTTAAGATTGCGCGTGCGCGTGCGCATGCTTGGAACCTGAGGCGTGTTCTGCAGAGCGGAATCTCTTTAACACTGCGGGCATAAAGTGCCTGGCTGATGCAGCCGGACTGTAGTTTATTTACCACATTAAGAAAACGTTGTGAGAAAATCTCACCTTTACTTAATATTTATTTGAATTTGAGTTACGTAGAGGCTGAAGTGGTCGTTAATGATTTTGCCCTCGTCCATTAGTGGAATTTCTCACTTCTGGAGGATTGCTTTCTCTTTCTCGATGCTCATCCGTTCATCCACTTATTTCTAGTATTTAACACTTCTGCGTCTTTTCCTCCCCACTTACTTTCTCAGGCATTACTGCAGACCACTGCCTAGGACAAATTTTATTGGGATATTTCTATTCTTTTGGGTACTTAACAGTTCACTGTAATAACGTGAACACGATAAGTGTCATATCACTTATCACGCATTTTAATTTCTTGTCCAATTAAGATGTTACAGGAAGCTTTCACATTCAAAAATTTTAATTGCATAAGACATATTGGTTATAAAAACTTAAAGGTAGCATTGATTTTGTTGAATGTTACGAGCTGTTCAGGAGACATTTGGAGCGCTTGATAATTAAGTGATGATGGCCAACTCCAGTGAATGTACAAAAAGTTCTAGTTCTTTTTATAGTGATTGGTCCCTGAAGATATTCTGGGAGAACAGTTTGGCCACAGAAATAACCTAAAATAGAAATAGGCATTGTCATTAATAATAAGACTCTTAAAAAATTTACAAAAATTAGATGTGTGAAGGTCAGGTAACACTTAAGAATCTGGAAGAACTGTGACCATTAACTGATAGGTAGCAAAAAGGAAGAAATGGAATTGGCTAAAAGTTTAGTTTGGACATGTTGAACTTGAAGTCTCAGAAATGTTACCTCTCAGCACTTGAAAATGAAGCTTCAAAACCAAGAGTTAATGAGATGCAAAATTCAAAGTAACTTACATTGCTGTTATAGTTGAAGATGTCAGCCAATAAACAAGAAATCAGTTCCAGAGATAAAGCATGTAGTTGGGATCAAAGAATTGCAATGCAGGCTACACAGATTTAAATAGAATCCCAAAGAGTGTTGAGATTTCAGGAGGTTGACCTAGGATTTTCATGGGAAAAAAAAAAAAAAAAAAAGGAAGATTGGGTAAATTGTTTTAAAAAGAAGAGTTCATTGGTGCTAGTAAGTAAGGCTAGATTTGCACCTCATTGGTTGGTCAGGTGAAGTGGTCACTAGACCAAAGTTCACTTTTATTAGTCTTTTCAAAAGGGACATTCTCTGGATCTTCTGCTTGCTGACTTCTTGAATGTTGACAGTTTGGCCCAGTTCAAGGTTTCAGGAAACAGGCTGTGAAAGACAATTCCTCTGAAATGGCTGCTCTGGCTCCATTTTAAAATGGTTCCACTTAAGTCATTTTAAGAAAGAGAGAGGATTGAGGTAGATATCCAAAGAGAAATGTTGCAGATTTATAAGAGTCCTTAATATGGATTCAAAAAATTTAACCCTGGAAAAATTATCAACTGGGGAAAAGCTATTTAGTTTTTAAATTCTCACTTTGATTGTTAATGTCATTTACATACCCCTCCTTCCAAGTTCTGCATTTTAAATTCTGCTTTCAGTGTAAGTTGTGAAAATATCTTTTATAAGGTCCTTGACTTCTCAGAATCTTAGAATCCTTGTTAGTAATATATCAACCTTAAAGAGTTGAGAAGATTAAATAATAACACATGGTCTTATAAATGATAGCACCATGTAAGCCTACTGTAGATAATCAATACAAGCTAGTTTACCCCCAAAATAAATTATCTTAAGGAATAATAACACATGGTCTTATAAATGATAGCACCATGTAAGCCTATTGTAGATAATCAATACAAGCTAGTTTGCCCCCCAAACTAGATTGTCTTAAGGATGAATAAAATTTGTGCATAGCTTACATTGTACAATGCAAGGAGTGAAAAAGGTCTGTGAAAAATATTTTATGATTTTAATCCTAAAATAATTAAATTCTAAATGTAAACATGTTTAAATATTTCAACCTATGTTCTGTAAGAATAAACCAGGAATAGATTAGAACAAAATAGCCTATAGGGGTCAGTATAAACTTAGAATTAGAAGAGACTCTATTCTGATTAAAGAAATGCTTTTGTCATTGAAGACAGATTTTGACTTTTTTTTAAATTAAAAACCAAGGAATAATAAAGGTATAAAGCCTCTCCTAAATTGTTACCTTAATATTAAAATAGCCTGTGAACAATTTTCTTTCTACACAGATTTTTTCCCCCAAAAGTAAGCCAGTAATTCCCATGACAACCAGATATGTCTACACCAGTGGAGTAGATGAATACAAAGGTATAATATTTATTTCAGGCAGAACATACACAAATTTAGAGAAAAAAAGCAAATATTCATCATGCAAATAATGAAGTGGGTAGAGAGATCAAATATTTCTAGTGTTTAGTATACCATTTTACAATTATGTAGAGTGACTACTTGAAGAGATGCTAATGGCATTTCTAAAACATTTTGCATCTCGGGGCAATTAGCTAAAATATGTTAAGGATTTATTGACCTCTCATAAGAGTTGATAAAATATAATATCATACGTTGAAGAACTATTAAAATCAAGCATTCATTCACCAAAATATGTTATTATGCTGTAGAAAGGAGAAACCATTTCTATTTAGGCATTTATCAGATTTTTGAATTCTTATTAAATATGTTAAGGCAATGTCTAACACTTTCCAACAGAAATATATGCCACATTTATAATTTAAAATTTTCTAGTAGCCACATTAAAAAGAAAAAGAGGCAGATAAAATTAATTTTAACAATACTTTAACAAACATTTAATTTAACCCAATATCATTCCAACATAACATTAATGTAAAAATTAATGAGATGCTTTACATTATTTTTCATGTTAAATTTTCTAAATCTGGTTTATATTATACATTTACAGCACATCTCAATTCAGACTAGCCACATTACAAGAGCTTGAGAGCCCCCAAATTGGACAATGCATATCTAAATGTTGAAGGAGAAGGGGCACCTGTGTGGCTCAGTCGGTTAAGCATCCAACTTCGGCTCAGGTCATGGTCTCATGGTCCATGAATTTGAGCCCCACATTGGGCTCTGTGCTGTTAGCTCAGAGCCTGGAGCCTGCTTCAGATTCTGGGTCTCCCGCTCTCTCTACCCCTCCCCTGCCTGTGCTCTGTCTCTCTCTCTCAATCTCTCAAAAATAAATAAACATTAAAAAAATTAAAGTAGTTTTTAAAATAAATAAATAAATAAATAAATAAATGAATGAATGAATGAATGAATAAATGTTAAGGGAGAAAACTGAAGCAATTATCCAGATGACCCAGTACAAGCAAAACTAACACACACACTTTTCTTTGTGTAAATTATTTAGATATTTCATGATAAAGTGGTTTTAAGCCTGTGCATTTACTTCAGGCATTAAATTGGTTTCATCTAATTTATTTTGTATAAAAATTAAATCTGAGAGAATTGTAAGAAAGATAAATGTTAAGGTCTTATAATTATATAGGCTATCATATTATTTTTTAAAATTTAATTTATTTTTTAAGTAGACTCCACAGCATGGAGCCCAACATGGAACTTGAACTCATGGCCCTGAGATAGAGACCCAAGCTGAGATCAAGAGTCAGATATTTAACTGACTGAGCCACCCATACTGCTATTTTATATTTTTAAACTTAGCCAGATATGATTTTCAAGTATTCCAAATAGCCCATAATTCCATTTTAGCCAATTTATCCTGATGTTTTAATTCACTTGAGCTTCTATGGCTTTAGCTTTCTCCCCTCTAGAATTAGTTGTAACAACAGGGTGCTCCCTGGAGGCTTTTGACATTTTAAGCAGCCTGAACTCTAGTGACCCCAGACAGGCTTGTGGACTCTCACCCAGTTGTCTACACCTCATTTTACTTCCTGTTGTCGGCCAATGAAAGACAAAACTGCAAGCTGCACAATAAAATGTGTTTCATTTATTTGGTATCTTAGGGATTGCAACTGGGAGACAGAGTTCAGCAAAATTGAAAGTGTAATCTGGAGAGACAAAGGAGGTTAGAGTTTTTAAAGAGGAAAGAGGGAATTTACATAAATTGCTTTGAATGAAATGTAATTGTTTCTAGTATTGCTACAGTTATACTACCATTAGTTACAGTTACTACTATATATGATTGCTTCCTAGGGTTAATGTTAGGCCGAAAGTCTTTTTATGTTCATTCTAACATGCAGCAGATTTCTTGACTTTTAGTTGAGTTCAGCAACAATTCAGAGTATTTGAGACAGGAGACATGCATAAGCCCCATTTCCTCAGTGTCCTCCTGGTTCCATTTTAAACAACCCTCTTAGCAATGCTTACTCCATTTTATTCTCTCTGTTATCACTGTATTCTCCATTACCTCATATAATACTCCTGCAAATTCTAACGTAAAGTGAATCTTTTTATTCTTTCTGCGGAGTGATTAAGAACTTTGGGTAATTTTCCTCCTCAGTTCTCACTCTGCTGAAGATTTGCTTTAATTTAATTTAATTTAATTTAATTTAATTTATTTAATTTAATTCTAAAAAAAATTAGAACAAAAGTGTGGACATACTTCCATACTTTTCCTATCAAGTTTTACTCAACCCAGTAATACCTGGTAGGATCTTAATTTTTTCATAAAACATCCTAATATTTCCTAGTATTAAAGTATTTGCATCTGGAACCCATTCTACATTATGTGCAAAAATCCTAGGTTTAGCTGCTTGGTAGCATCCAGCTATGTCATTTATTACATTATTTTCCCCACCTTTTAATCAGAGTCTTGATATAGCTTGTCCTGGCTTCCACTAATTCGACCATATTGCTAATAAATCTGTCCTATTTCAGAAACAATCTTATCTTCCTTAAAGATTTAGTGTCAGAGGAAGCTACCTGCATGAACTATCGTCCATTGACATCTCCATTGACAACGGAATTTCTTGCCTCAGTTGGCCCAATTTACTTATATTGTATAGCAGAGTCCATTCTTTCTGGGAATCATCCAGTTTTTTAAATCCTCTCAAGGGCTGTAGGGTTGAGAATAGAGCTCTCTCCACTTAGTTTCTATGCGATGGAAAAAGACCTTTCTAGCACCATTAATATAAATGCCATGCACATTTCCCCTTCCCAGCAATACTCATCTAGCAGTTTAGATGCTATAGAAGGGCACTCTTTAGTTAAATTTCGTGGTATGCTTTGATTCAGGCATGGTTAGACAGCACCACACTTCAGCAATCCCAAATGTTAGTCTTTAGTAAGACTAACATGTATGTGGGAATTATGCTTTAAAAAGTAGCTCTCACATACAAATAGAGTCCAAAAGATGGACTTTTCCCATTAGATCTCTATACAGAAATAACCTTTGATTAAATAGAAGTACAGAGAAGTATTTAGAAACATGCTAGAATCTGGAGTAAGGATGCCTGTGCTTAACTGCTACGTCCGCCTCAAATTAGCTGTGTAATCTTAAGTAAGTTTCGTTTTTTTGTGCTTCTGATTCCTCAACTTTAAGATGGGAAAGTAACAGTACCTTCTTCCTAATTTTGCAATGAGGATTAAATGAAAACAGGTGAATACACAGAATAGTGTTAGGCCCACGGTTAAATGCTCGGTAAATATTAGCTACTACTTCTAGATAACAGGGATTTTTCTTCTCTTTTGTCTTTGTTTTCTTTAATACCTCTCCATAGTTTCTTGGGACACCTAGTGGTTCAGTCAGTTAAGGATCCCATTCTTGGTTTTGGCTCAGGTTTCATGAGTTCAAGCCCAATCTCAGGCTCTGTACTGTCAGCACAGAACCCACTTGGGATTCTCTCTCTATCTCTCTCTCTCTCTGTCCCTCCCCCACTTGTGCTTTCTCTGTCTCTCTCAAAATAAATCAATAAACTTAAAAAAACACCTCCCTATAGTTTCTTAATCTTTGAAACCCAGTGTCTAGCTCTCAAATGTTTCCATCTAATTTTCTCCTCAATAAAACAGAATAGTGTAAAGGCTTCCAGCCCCAGTAACTAAATAACTATAAGAAAAAAACAGACCCTTTTAATAATTCCTGTTAACTGTTAACCATAGAAATAAAACTTCCAGTTATTTTGTCAGCCAAAGATGGGTTTATGCAGGAATAGCAGAGAATTACAATCCAGGACAAGCAAGATACAGCAAAACCATAGGCAAGTATGGAAAACAAAGGAGAGAAATGCTCTTTTATAGAGGAAAGGCGGGAGTTGGGAGGCACTGTTATAAACTAAAAGTCTATTAGAGTGAACTGGGAGTTTGAGCATAATGGCTTCTCATGGGCTGGGCTGGGCTGCTGCCAGAGGTAGAAGAATGTTCCTTCTTCTGTCTGGCACAGTCACGTAGTATGGACTTGTAAGGTCCTTCTCTTCCTGTTGGGTGTGTTATTGAGAACTGGTGCTGGGTGTAAGAGCTCCCCCTGCTGGCCTCCCAACTTCATTCTAAATGAGATGGGGCTTTTTAAATTATTAATTTTCACATAATTTATTAAAGTACAACTCCTATGCATTGTTTTCTTAAGAGAATATTTGTTTCTTTTTCAAATCTTACCAAATACCCATCTCAAGAGGAGGTAAGAATGGAGGTATTTAGAACGTATCCTGGAGGCAGAGCAGTTCTAGGATTGGTTGATATAAGCTTTTAAGCATGGTAATTTTGAGAGAAAGGAAGGGAAATTCTCTGCACCCTCCTCATGCCCCATCAAACATCTCTTTTCCATATGGAGGAAAGCATTTCCCAGAAGCCCTCCCCACCTGCCATTAGACTCTTCTTCAGCCTCAAGATCAGAATTGTGTTATATGTCTTTGCTTAAAACAATTTTTGGGAAAGGGAATGGAGATACCATGATAAATTTACTCATCAGTGTTTTCACATGGAATCCTGAAGAGCATAGCCTTGGATCAAACATGAGCAAAATTAAAGTTCTGTTACCATGTTACCTCAAGTCTAAAAGCTGCTTTCAGAGAGAACCCAAGTAGATAGAATCATGAATGAAAGAGGAGAGATCACAACCAACACCACAGAACTACAAACAATTATCAGAGAGTACTATGAGAAATTATATTCCAACAAACTGGACAACCTGGAGGAAATGGACAAATTTAGACACCCATATACTACCAAAGCTCAAATGGGAAGAAACAGATAATTTGGATACAGCCATAATCAGTGAAGAAATTGAATCAGTTATCAAAAATCTCCCAACAAATAAGAGTCCTGGGCCAAACTGCTTACCAGGAGAATTCTACCAGACATTTAAAGCAGAGTTAATACCTATCCTTCAAAAAATAGAAACAGAAGGAAAGCTTCCAGACTCATTCTGTAAAGCCAGTATTATCCTGATTTCCCAAACCACTTAGAGACCCCACTAAAAAGAATTATAGGCCAATACCCTGATGAACATGGATGTGAAATTCTCAACAAGTTACTAGCAAATCAAATTCAACAATAAATTAAAAGAATCATTCACCATGATCAAGTGAGATTCATTCTTGGGCTGCAGGGCTGGTTCAATATTTGCAAATCAATCAATGTGATATATCACATTAATAGAAGAAAGGATAAGAACCACATGATCCTGTCAATAGATGCAGAAAAAGCATTTGACAAAATACAGCATCATTTCTTAATAAAAACCCTCCAGAAAGTTGAGATAGAAGGAACATACCTTAACATCATAAAAACCATATATGAAAAGCCACAGCTAATATCATCCTAAATGGGAAAAACTGAGAGCTTTCCCCTTGAGATCAGGAACACGACAGGGATGTCCACTCTCACCACTGTTGTTTAACATAGTGTTGGAAGCCCTAGCCTTAGGAATCAGACAACATAATGAAATAAAAGGCATCCAAATTGACAAAGAAGTCAACCTTTCGCTTTTTACAGATGACATGATACTCTACATAAAAAACCCAAAGACTCCACCAAAAAGCTGCTAGAACTGATACATGAATTCAGCAAAGTTGGAGGATACAAAATTAATGTACAGAAATTGGTTGTATTTCTATACACCAATAAAGAAGCAACAGAAAGAGAAATCAAGAAATTGATCCCATTTACAATTGCACCAAGAACCATAAAATCCTAAGAATAAACCTAACCAAAGATATAAAAGGTAAGTATGCTGAAAACTATAGAAGCTTATGAAGGAAATTGAATAAGACACAAAGAAATAGAAAAACACCCCATACTCAATTAATTTTATTAGTTTTTTTTTTCTTCCTCTAAAATAACAAAAAAAGAACAGGAAGAAATGACAGCCAGGTCCTTGACTGGTCAATGACAGGTCAAATGACAGATAGATATAAGCAAGGTGTCTGAACTAAAATTTAAAACCATGAATACTAGCTGGGGTTGAAAAAAGCATAGATTCCTTTCTGCAGAGATAAAAGAAGTTAAATCTAGTCAGAACAAAATTAAAAATGCTATAACCAAGATGCAGTCTCAAATGGATGCCACAATGGCAAGCCTGGACAAAGCAGAGCAGCGAATCATCTATATAGAAGGCAAAATTATGAAGAATAATGAAGCAGAAAAAAAGAAGGAAACAAAGGCAAAAGATACAAGACTTAGAGAACTTAGTGACTTATTAAGGAGGAATAACATCTGAATAAGAGGAGTCCCAGAAGATGAAGACAGAGAAACATGGGCAGAAGGTTTAGATGAGCTAATTATAGCAGAAAACTTTCCTAATCTGAGGAAGGGCATAGACATCAAAATCCAAGAAGCACAGCCTACTCCCATTAGATTCAACAAAAACTGACCATCCCCATGGTGTATCATAGTCAAATTAACAAAATACACAGACAAGGAAAGAATTATGAAATAAGCAAGGGAAAAAAAGTCCTTAACCAATAAGGGAACACAGATCAGGGTCGCAGCAGACCTATCCACAGAAACTTAGCAGGCCAGAAAGGATTAGCAGCATACATTCAACTTACTGAATAAGACAAATATGCAGCCAAGAATTCTTTATCTGGCAAAACTGTCATTCAAAATAGAAGGAAAGATAAACAGTTTCCCAGAGAAACAAAAACTAAAGGAGTTCATGATCACTAAGCTATCCATGAGTGGAGAAAAGATGATACAAACCAAAAAAGAACAAAAGCAAAAAAGACTAGAAAGGACCAGAGAACATTACCAGAAACACCAACTCTACAGGCAACACAATGGCACTAAAAACATACCTTTCAATACTCTAAATGTCAACGGACTAAACACTCCAACCAAAAGACATAGGGTATTAGAATGGATAAGAAAATGAGACCATATATTTGCTGCTTACAAGAGGCTCATTTTAGACCTAAAGACACCTCAGATGAAAGTAAGGGGAGGTAGAACAATCTATCATGCTAATGGTCATCAAAAGAAAGCTGCAGTAGCCATACTTATATCACACAAAACAGATTTTAAAATAAAAACTGTAACAAGAGATGAAGAAGGGCATTATATCATAATTAAGGGATCTATCTACCAAGAAGATCTAACAATTGCAATACTTATGCACCCAACGTGAACAACCAAATATATAAATCAATTAACCACAAACATAAAGTAAGTCATTCATAACAATACCATAATAGTAGGGGACTTCAACACCCTAGTTACAGCAATGGACAGATAATCTAAGCAGAGAATCAACAAGGAAACAATGGTTTTAATAAAACACTGGACTGGATGGAGTTAACAGATATATTCAGAACATTTCATCCTAAAGCAGCATAATGAACATTCTTCTCGAGTGCACATGGAACATTCTCCAGGATATATCACACACTGGGACACAAATCAGCCCTCAACAAGTACAAAAAGATCGAGATCATGCCGTGCATATATTCAGACCACAACACTATGAAACTTGAAATGAAGCACAAGAAAAACTTTGGAAAGACAACAAATACTTGGAGACTAAAGAACATCCTACTAAAGAATGAATAGGTTAACCAAGAAGTTAGAGGAAATTAAAAAGTCATGGAAGCCAATGAAAATGACAACAACACAGTCCAAAACCATCTTTTTAAAGACACTTTTCCAAAGAGGACATCCAGATGGCTAACAGACATATGAAAAGATGCTCAACATCACTCATCATCAGGGAAACACGAATAGAAACCACAATGAGATACCACCTCACACTGGTCAGAGTGGCTAAAATTAACAACTCAGACAACAACAGATGTTGGTGAGGATGCAGAGAAAGAGGAACAGTTTTGCACTGCTGGTGGGAATGCAAACTGGTGCAGCCACTCTGGAAAACAGCATGAGGTTCCTCAAATATTAAAAATAGAACTACCCTACAACCCAGCAATTGTACCACTAGGTATTCATCCAAAGGATACAGGAGTGCTGTTTCAAATGGGCTCATGCACCCCAATGTTTATAGCAGCATTATTGACAGTAGCCAAAATATGGAAGGACCCCAAATGTCCATCAACTGATGATTGGATAAAGATGATGTGGTATGTACATACAATGGAATGTTACTCAGGGATCAAAAGCATGAAATCTTGCCATTTGCAACAATATGGATGGGACTAGAGTGTATTATGCTAAGCAAAATAAGGCAGTCAGAAAAAGATACAAAATAGATGGACATAAAGGAAGGGAAGCAAAAATAATATAAAAACGGGGAGAGAGACAAACCATAAGAGACTCTTAAATACAGAGAACAAACTGAGGGTTGCTGGAGGGGTGTTGGGTGGGAGGGTGGGCTAAATGGGCAAGGGGCATTAAGGAGGACACTTTTGGGGATGAGCACTGGGTGTTTTTCTTCTGCTGCCACAGCTTCCTATCTTCATATATGAACTTATTTTCATATAGATAACCTACCTCTGCTTTTCATACCCAAACTAGATCCAAAGAAACATTGTAACCATTGTCTAATATTGGTTTTCACCATTGCAAATAAGGAACTTAGTTTTTCACATCAAAGTGTGCCCTCTCCCAATGTGAAGTGGATTTTTCTGGTTCTTTTGGCAATCTACAGCCAAGGCATCCTCTCTTTGCTTCTTCTTGAATGTACTCCCCAACTCTTCTCTATTAATTTTTGTCAGTCTTTTCTCCAGTTTCACCTAGGATTTAGCTGTTCCCTGATTTTGCTTTGAAAATGGGATTGTATCTTGTTTTTCTTTCTCCTCATTCTATTTGGATGACTTCCAGGAATACAATAAGCAAAATGCCAACTTCTACTTCCATCTTGGAACTGGAAGTCCATTGTTGTGACTTGCATTTTATTTTATGCTTAAGTCACTCCACACTGCTTGGAGTTTACCCAACATGCCATGAACTTTATCTTTTTGTCTTTTCTCCTACATGTATTTCCACCTGAAATATTCCCAGCACCATTTCTCGTAAATGCTTTTATCTAGCCAATTTATCAGCTAAAACTTAGGTGCAGCTCCTGCAAGAAATCTTCCTGACAGCTTCTTCTTTCCTTGGTTAATCCCTAACATTAGATATGATAATTTATCTACTCTTTATGAGGCCTGAGTAGTTTTGCATGTCTACATTTACCTTACTACTACCTGCATTATTTATTGTTATTCTGTTGCACTTTTATCTCCCAACCACACTAGGCTTCTTGGGAACAGTGACTGCATCTTTGGCAATTTTGTATCCTCAGGCTAGAAAAAACTGTTAGGTCTGTGATAAACAATCAATAAAGCTAATTTAATGAATAAATACACACATTATTTAGAAAGAACACTCAAATTATGTGATCAGTAACATAACATTCCTGAGGATAAAAGAATGCATTCATTTAGAATTTAGTTTTTAGAACATTTATAAATAATTATACGTATTGATATAACTATAAAATTTAGCAATTCAGCTCAGGAAACAGTTTTGTGTAAATAAGATTACAATAAGTGAATCCATTCATTTCTCAGAGATTTCCATAGAAAGTTTATTTTCTATTCAAGGGAAAATGTAATTTTTGTTGCTTCTAGTAACCCACACTAGCCCTGTGATCTGTCAGCAAGTAATGCTATTTCTGTGTTTTGCATCCTCATCAGTAATAATTATTGCAATTGCATCTTAGTTGACAATTCTCGGTCTGCCGTGTAAGAGAAACATTTTATTATTCTTTCTGCAATAAATAACAGGAAAAATTAGCCTTATCGTAATATAAAAATAAGTGTTACTTTCATGTAATCTAGTATCAGATATCTTAATATCAGGTTTAAGGGTATAATATTTCACTTTAACTTCTTGGAAATATATCTCTGACATTTAGGATAAACGTATCATATGTCTTTTTCAGTTTTGCATGAACAAAACCTCCCTGAACTTGGTTGTTTAGTTATTCTAAAAACCTTTTGGAAACAAAGACAGACACATGAAAAATCACATCACATAATATTTCTGTTTTTGTTTGTTTTGAAGAGAAGGTAGTACTAAATAGACTATATACTATAAAAAGTAAATATAAGGAGCACATTTTATTGTTCAACCAAATGGAAGATACATTAAAACAAATTAAATAAATGCTTATTGTTGGGAATAATCACAATTATGTTGCATGATAATTATTTATAAAAGATAATTTCTAATATATCCACAGGCACTTTATTTGTGTATGGACAAATAGAAGGTAACTCTGTGGGTATTAAAAATTTTTTTTTTTTTTTAACGTTTATTTATTTTTGAGACAGAGAGAGACAGAGCATGAACAGGGGAGGGTCAGCGAGAGGGAGACACAGAATCTGAAACAGGCTCCAGGCTCTGAGCTGTCAGCACAGAGCCCGACGCGGGGCTCGAACCCATGGACCGTGAGATCATGACCTGAGCCGAAGTCGGACGCCCAACCGACCGAGCCACCCAGGCGCCCCCTGTGGGTATTTTATATTACGTTTGATTAAGTATATTTAGTGCCTAAACAGGATTATCACTATATATGCTAGAGAATATGTTTTCTATCTTTAATTCCTAGAAAAAGATAGAGTTTTCAACAGAGAAATCAGTTAAGGTTTCTACTGTGACATAAAACTGATACCTTTATTAAACTGCTCCAACAGTTTCTTGTTATTTTTAAACAATGCCAGCTCTACTATCCTTCAAGTAACCATAGTTAAATAAACTCCTTAGCCTGAAGTTGTTTAAATATCTTTTGTATATGGTGTGGGTTCGTGTTCTGGTACAATTCTGAGAGGGAGAGGAAGACAGTGGCAGATATCTCACTAAATTCCCATAAATGAAACAAATGGGAAATGTTAGAAATGGGATGCAATCATCAAGAATAAACAAAGGTCACCACATTTATCATGAATTCAAGTAATCATTCAACACTATAATAGTGTAAACTTAGAAAATTCTCACAGAGGTTTAAAACAAAATTTAAGGGAACTATGAGCACTTTGATAAAACTCTTCAATAGTAAGATGGCTAATAGTTTGGTATCCTTCATGTATATGTATTATCTTGCTTAGCCACGAGGAAATCTAGTGATGATTAAGAGTTCAGTATCTTTGGCAAATTGCTTAAACCATTTAGCCTTAGTTCTCTCATCTGTGAAACTGGGATAATTATAGTATCTACTTTTTTCCAATTTTATTGAGAAATAATTGACATACATCACTGCACAAGTTTAAAGCCTACAGCATGATGGTTTGATTTACATATATTGTGAAATCATTACCATAATAGGTTCAGCTAACACCCATCTTCCCATGTAGGTACAATATAAAGGAAAGAAAGAAGAAAAAGGAAAAAAAAATACTCCTTGTGATGACAGCTCTTAAAATTTACTCTCTTAACAACCTTCCTTTCTATCATACAGAGTGTCAGCTACCAGTCATCATGTTGTACATCACATCCCTTATACTTATTTATCTTATAGCTTAAAGTTTGCACGTTTTGACCAACTTGTTCCAATTTCTCCTCCCCCAACCCTTTGCCTCTGGTAACTGCAAGTCTGATCTCATAGAAACTCATATGAGTTTGGTGTGGTGCTTTTGTTGTTGTTGTTGTTGTTGTTTTTAGATTCTGCATGTAAGTAAGATCATACAGTATTTGTCTTTCTCTGTCTGACTTACGTCTCATAGCATAATGCCTTCCAGGTCTATCCATGTTTTGCAAATAGTAGGATTTTTCTCATTTTTTCATGGCTACAGACCAAGAAATCTGAGGAATATGGATTCAATAGTAGTGTTATTCTTGGTTTCCTTATCAAATATTAGTTGATCATATATGCTTGAGTTTTACTTATTTATTTATTTTTTAAAGTTTATTTGTTTATTTTGAGAGAGAGAGTGGGGAGGGGCAGAGAGAGAGGGAGAGAAATAATCCCAAGCAGGGTCTGCCCTGTCAGCACAGAGCCCTATGTGGGGCTTGAACCCATGAACTGTGAGATTTAAGACCTGAGCCAAAACCAAGAGTCTGATGTTCAACTGACTGAGTCACCCAGGCACCCCTATGCTTGAGTTTTCTTTATGGATTCTTGGTTGTGTTCCATTGATCTATTTGTCTATTTTTATGCCATTACTATACTGCTTTAATTTCTTTTTTTTTTTTTTTTAGTGTTTATTTTTGAGACAGAGACAGAGCATGAGTGGGGGAGGGGCAGAGAGAGAGGGAGACACAGAATCTGAAGCAGGCTTGAACTCACAAACTGCGAGATCACGAGTTTAGCGAAGTTGGACGCTAAACCCACTGAGCGACCCGGTTGCCCCAAATTTCTATAGCTTTATAGTATAGCTTGAAATCAGGAAGTGTGATGCCTTCTGCTTTGTCATTCTTTCTCGGGATTTCTTTGGCTATTCAGGATCTTTTGTGGTTCCATATAAATTTTAGAAGTGTTTTTTTCTAATTCTGTAAAAAAAAAATGCCATCAGAATCTTGATAGCTATTACATTGAGTCTATAGATGGCTTTTGGTAGGATTGACATTTTAACAATATTAATGCTTTCAATCCATGAACACAGGATAGTTTTCCACTTATTTGTGTTTTCTTCATTTTCTTTCATTATGTCTTATGGTTTTCAGAGTAGAGATCTTTCACCCCCTTGGTTAAATTTATTCCCAAGTATTTTATTGTTTTTGATGTTATTGTAATAGGATTGGTTTCTTTACTTCTTTTTCAGAAAATTTGTTGTTAGTATTTAGAAATTCTACTGAATTTTGTATGTTAATTTCATATCTTGCAACATCACTGAATTCACTGATAAGATCTAACAGGTTTTTGGTGTGTCTTCGGGATTTTCCATATATCAAATCATGTCATCTGCAAATAGAGGCAATTTTACTTCTTCCTTTCCAATTCTGATACATTCTATTTCTTTTTCATGCCTGATTACTGTAAGTAGGACTTCTAGTACTGTGTTGAATATGAGTGGTAACTATGTTGAATATGAGTGGTAAGAATGGGCACCCTTGTCTTATTCCTAATCTAGAGGAAAAGTTTTCAACCTTTCACCATTGACTATGATTTTTGGTATGGGTTTGTCATATATGGCCATCATTATGTTGACATATGTTCCCTTTATGCCTAAATTGTTAAGTTTTTTTTTTTTTATCATGAATGGACATTGAATTTTGTCAAATGCTTTTTTGAATCTATTGTGACACTTATATGATTCTTTTCTTTCATTCTGTCAGTGTGAGGTATCACAATGATTGGTTTGCATATGGTGAACCATCCTGTGTCCCAGGGATGAATCCCACCTGATCATAGTGAATGATCCTGTTAATGTGCGGGCGCATTTGGTTTGTTAGCACTTTTTTTTTTTTAGAATTTTGAATCTATATTCCTCAGATTTCTTGGTCTGTAGTTTTCTAGTTGTATCTTTTTCTGGTTTTGGAATAAATATAATCCTGGCCTCCTAAAATGAGTTGGGAGTGTTCCCTTCTCTTCAGTTTTTTGGGATTTTGAGGATTGGTGCTAATTTCTTATTAAATGGTAAAATTCACCAGTGAAGCCATCTGGTCCTGAACTTTTCTTCTTTAGATTTTTGATTACTAATCCAATCTCTTTACTAGTAATTGGTTTATTCAGATTTTCTATTTCTTCCTGATTCGGTCTTGATAAGTAAATAGCAAGTATTTCTGAGAAATTTTCCATTCTTTTTGATTGTCTAGTTTGTTGGTATATAGTTGTTAATAGTAGCCTCTTAGGATCCTTTATATTTTTGTGTTATTTGTTGTAATATTTCATTTCTCATTTGTAAGTGTATTGATTTGGGTCCTCTTTTTTTTTTTTTTTCTTGGTTAGTCTAGTTAAGGGTTTGTCAATTTTGTTTTTCTTTTCAAAGAACTAACTCTTAGTTTGGCTAATCTTTTCTATTTCTTTTCGGTTCTCTAATTTACTTCTATTCTAATCTTTATTATTTCATTTATTCTGCTAATTTTGGGCTTAGGTTGTTCTTTCTCAAGTTTCTTAAATATAGAGTTAGGTGACTTATTTGGGATACTTTTTGCTTCTTACTGTAGGCATCTTTTTCTATCAACTTCCCTCTTAGCACTACTTTCACTGCATCCCATAAGTTCTGAAATGTTGGTTTTTCATTTTCATTTGCCTCAAGAAACTTTTTTTATCACCATTTTAATTTCTTCTTTGATCCATTGGTTGTTCAGGGGAGTGTTGTTTAATTTCCATATATTCATTAATTTTCCAGTTTTTCTTCTTGCTGTTAATTTCTAGTTTCATGCCATTGTAGTCAGATATGATACTTAATATGATTTCAGTCTTCTTGGATTTGCTAAGACTGGTTCTGTAACTTAATATATGGTCTATCCTAGAAAATATTCCATGTGCTCTTGAAAAAAATATGTATTCTGTTGTTGGGTAGAATGTTTGTATATGTCTGTTAGGTCCATTTGGTCTACAGTGTTCCAATCTTCAGTTTCCTTATTAATTCTGTCTGGATGATCTATCCATAGATGAGAGCAGGGCATTTAAATCCTCAATTATTATTATATTACCATTTATTTCTCCTTTGAATGGTCTGTTAGTTTTGTTTTATATATTTAGGTGCTCCAATATTGGGTACCCACATTTTTATAATTGTTATATCTTCTCAGTGGGTTGACTCCTTTATCATTATATAATGACATTCTTTGTTTCTTTTTACCATATTTAGTTTAAACTCTATTTTGTCTGATGTAAGTATAGCTAACCCTGTTTTGTTGTTGTTACCACTTGCTTGGAATGAGTTTTTCTATCCCTTAACATTGAGTGTGTGTGTGTGTGTTTGTGTGTGTGTGTTTAATTGTTTTTTAATGTTTATTTTTGACAGAGAGAGAGAGACAGAGAGACAGAGAGAATGAGTGGGGAAGGGGCAGAGAGAGACAGAGACACAGAATCCAAAGCAGGCTCCAGGCTCCAAGCTGTCATCTCAGAGCCTGACATGGGGCTGGAACTCATGAACTGTGACGTCATGACCTGAGCCAAAATTGGATGCTTAAATGACTGAGCCATGCAGGTGCCTCCAGTCTGTGTGTTTTTAAAGCTAAAATAAGTCTCTTATACATAGCATATTGCCAGATCTTGGGTTTTTTTTTGTTTAGTTTTGCTTTGTTTCATTTTTGTTGTTGTTGTTTTTGAATTTCCAACTTCATTTAAACTTCATTTAACTTATTTTTTAAATTTACATCCAAGTTAGTTAGCATATAGTGCAACAATGATTTCAGAAGTACGTTCCTTAATGCCCCTTACCCATTTAGCTCATCCCCCTCCCACGACCTCTCCAGTAACCCTCTGTTTGCTCTCCATATTTAAGAGTCTCTTATGTTTTTGTACCCCTCCCTGTTTTTATATTATTTTTGCTTCCCTTCCCTTGTATTCATCTGTTTTGTATCTTAAAGTCCTCATGAGTGAAGTCACATGATATTTGTCTTTCTCTGGCTGACTAATTTTGCTTAGCATAATACCCTCTAGTTCCATCCACGTAGCTGCAAATGGCAAGATTTCATTCTTTTTCATTGCTGAATAATACTCCATTGTATATATATACCATATCTTCTTTTTCCATTCATCTGTTGATGGACATTTGGGCTCTTTCCATATTTTGGCTATTGTCAATAGCACTGCTATAAACATTGGGGTGCATGTGCCCCTTCGAAACAGCATACCTGTATCCCTTGGATCAATACCTAGTAGTGCAGTTGCTGGGTCATAGGGTAGTTCTATTTTTAATTTTTTGAGGAACCTCCATATTGTTTTCCAGAGTGGCTGCACTAGTTTGCATTCCCACTAGCAGTGCAAAAGAGATCCTCTTTCTCCACATCCTTGCCAACATCCATTGTTGCTGGAGTTGTTAATGTTAGCCATTCTGACAGGTGTGAGGTAGTATCTCATTATGGTTTTGATTTGTATTTCCCTGATGATGAGTGAGTTGAGCATTTTTTCATGTGTCAGTTGGCTATCTGGATGTCTTCTTTGGAGAAGTGTCTAGTCATGTCTTTTGCCCATTTCTTCACTGTATTGTTTGTTTTTTTGGGTGTTGAGTTTGATCAGTTCTTTATAGATTTTGGATTATACCCCTTTATCTGATATGTTGTTTGCAAATATCTTCTCCAATTCCATTGGTTGCCTTTTAGTTTTGCTGATTGTTTCCTTCGCTGTGCAGAAGCTTTTTATTTTGATGAGGTCCCAATAGTTCATTCTTGCTTTTGTTTCTCTTGCCTCTGGAGACATGTTGAGTAAGAAGTTGCTGTGGCCAAGGTCAAAGAGGTTTTTGCCTGGTTTCTCTTCAAGGATTTTGATGGCTTCCTGTCTTACACTGAGGTCTTTGATCCACTTTGAGTTTATTTTTGTGTATGGTGTAAGAAAGTGGTTCAGGTTCATTTTTCTGCATGTCACCGTCCAGTTTTTCCAGCACCACTTGCTAAAGAGACTGTCTTTATTCCATTGGATATTCTTTCCTGCTTTGTCAAAGATTAGTTGGCCACATGTTTGTGGGTCAATTTGTGGGTTCTCTATTCTGTTCCATTGATCTGAGTGTCTGTTCTTGTGCCAGTACCATACTGTCTTGATGATTACAGCTTTGTAATACAGCTTGAAGTCCATGTTGTTGTTTTTAAATCCACTCAGCCTCCTATGTCTTTTGATTGGAGAATTTAACCCATTTACATTAAAGTACTTATTGATAGATAAAGACAATAGTAATTGTTATTTTGTTAATTTTTAAAGATTGTTTTCCAGTTGTTTTTGTAGATTTATTGTTTTTTATTTCCTATCCTATTGTCTTTTTTCATGTTTAGATGTCTTTGGTATCAGTGTGCTATAAGTTCTTTATCATGTTCTTTGCTGTAATTGGTATAGGTTTTTTCCCTCCTGGTTACCAGGAGGCTTACATAAAACATATTAAATTTGTGGCACTATATGTTAACCTGATAACAACTTAACTTCAAAACCATCCCCAAACTTTACACTTTTGCTTCTTCTCTTCCTCACATTTTAGGCTATTTCTGTTACAATTTACATATTTTTTATACTGTGTAAATAATAACAAGATTGTTGTAGTTATGGTTATTTTTACTCTATTTGTTTATTTTTTTATTTATATTTGAAAGAGTGTGTGCATGTGCACGCATGAAAGCAAGGAGAAGAGAGGAGGAGGAGGAGGAGAGAGAGAGAGAGAGAGAGAGAGAGTGCCCCATGCAGGTTCCATGCTCAGCACTGAGCCTGACACAGGGCCTGATCCCCCCAACCCTGGGATCATGACCTGAGCTGAAATCAAGAGCTGGGCACTCAACCGACTGACCCAGGGGCCCCTACTGTGTATTTTTAAACTAGAGTTGTAAGTATATTTTGTGCCACAACTACCAAATTACAGAATTTAATTTTGACTATATATTTAAGATTACCAGTGAGTTTAAGGTTATTTTTTTTTTAATATTTTTATGATGTTAATTAGCATCTTTTTACTTCCACTTAAAGAACTGCCTTTAGCATTTCTTATAAGGCAGGTCTAGTGGTAATGAACTCCCTCAGCTTTTGTTTGTGCTGGAAAGTTTATATCCCTCTTTAATTTCTGAAAGAAAGCTTTGCCAGGTGTAGTATTCTTGCTTGGGTTTATTTCTTTCAATATTTTGAATATGTCATCCTATTCTCTACTAGCCTGAAATGTTTCTGTTGAGAAATATCCACATATAGTATAATGGGATTTCCCTTATATGAAAATTCTCTCTTGTTGTTTTTAAAATTCTTTCTTTGTCTTTGACTTTTGACAATTTAATTATAATGTGTCTCAATGTGACTGTATTTGGGTTCTACTAATTTGGAGTCCTTTGGGCCTCATGGATCTGGATGTTTATTTCTGTTCCCATGTTTGGGAGTTTTTAGTCATTATTGTTTTAAATATACTTTCTGTGTCTTTCTTTTTCCCTTCTGGAATTCTCATTATGTGAATTGTTTCTTTTCATTATGTCCTACATGTCTCATAGATCTTCTTCACACATTTTCTTAATTTTTAGGTTTTTTTGTTTGTTTCTCTGATGGGGTAATTTCTATTGTTCTATCTTCAGGTCACTGACTCTTTCTTCTGCATGGTCGAGTCTGCTTTTGAAACTTTCTACTGAATTTTTCAGTTCAATTATTGTATTTCTCAAGTCTAAGATTTCTGCTTTTTGGTTTTAATTTTTTTCTGATGGCTTCTGTTGCTTTGTTGAACTTCTTGTTTTCTTCGTGCATTGTTTTCCTAATTTCAGTTAGTTGTGTGTTATGTAGTGCACTAAAACTTCATTAACAGGATTATTTGGAATTTTTTGTCTGACAGTTCATAGATCTCTATTTCTTTAAGATCAGTTATTAGAACTCAGTTTCCTTTAGTGGTTTACCTGTTTTTTTTGTTTTGTTTTGTTTTTCTTTTTTGTTTGGTTTTGTTTTGTTTTTTTTGTTTGTTTGCTTTTGGTGCTCCTTGATTCTTTACATTGCTATCTGTGCATTTCTAGATTTTATAGGTTTGTTTTGGCAGAGACAGATCTTCACAAGTTAGCTCAGTTTGGGTTTCTGGGAGTGTTGCCTGGTAATGTTCCTGGGAGGTAAGACCTGCTATTATGGTCTATTTAGGGGTGAGGTAACTATTTGAGCTCTGAGGTCAGGGATGTGACCAGTGTGCCACTGGCTGAGAACAGTTGGATAGGCTGGCTTGGTTCTCAAGTGAGGCTGCAGAATGGCCTCTACAGTTGTCTGGATTCTCTGGTCAGGCTTTCTAGATGGTTGGGACTGAGTTTTATATTCAGTAGTAGACAGCCCTTGCAGAGGGCAAGCAAGTAGCTGCCCTTGCAGAGCAGCAGGATCGGTCCCAGGGCCTGTACAGCTCTTTGCTTGGGGACTCAAATCAAGAAAGATTGCTCACTGTAGTTCTCTGGTCAGATGAGGCCACTGGTTTTGCTCTGTGGATGGGGAAAGTCACAGGTTATGCTCTCTGTTCAAGTGTTACTGTCAGCAGAGCTGTTGAATAAGATACACGGCTTCCCGAGTGTTCTGATTGGGTTCCTTGGTCAGGTAGGTTAAAGGGTGTATTCAGTAATGAATGGGACTATGAATTATTTTCCCTGCTTAGGTGCAGTTGAGAAAGAGCTTTAAAGCTGGTAAAGTTCTTTAGTGTCTTAACTCATGCTGACCCATGCCCCAAGTTCCCTGGCCAAACAGGCCCACTGTCTTTGCTCTGAAAACTATTGGCTCTATGTTTCTCTCGGCTCAAGCACTGGTGGGCCACACAGCTCCTAGGTGTTCTCACCAGCCCTTCTGGTCAGATGTGGCCAGAAGCCACAGTGGATGGGGCTATGCTCCAGCTCCCTTATCTGGGCAGGAAGGAGAGGGGCCACTTCAGGAAAATGTCAATTTTCCGAACAGGCTGTCTTTTTGGGAAAGGCTGGGAGCTGACCTCAGTCTTGGATATGAATTAACTGTCCTATCTGTGTGTAGCACAAAGACCTCTGTGCTCAGTATTGTGTTTGTTTTGGGGGCAATCAGCTCTACCCACCCATCTCTCTGCTCACTCTTCCATACATCTTTCAGGTGTTCCCCCAGCCCTTCTGGTGAGATATGGCCAAGAGACTCTCTCCATACCTCTCCAGAGCAGAGGGTGTGTCACTCAAGTTTTTGCCTGTGTATGGGCAAACCAAACTCTAGTGCCAGCAAAACTTATTTGAGGATCCAAATCAGGCACATACACACCTCACTGAGTCCCCTGATCAGAGTGTACCCCTGACTTGGTTCTGAAGAACTCCTGGTTGGGATTAGTACTTGGGCACTACAGTATGAACTCAGGCTGCCAAGATCCTTGCACTGGTTGTTACAGGCCTATCTATCCTTCTCTGTCACAATCAGAGTCCCAGGGATTGAGCCCTGCAGATTCCCCTGCAATCCTCCTGGGGCGAGATCAGAGTAGAGGCTCCCACAAAGCAATCCACAACACTTGGGGAAAGCTGGTTGTCTCCTAGGTTCTCTTTTCCCACTGGAAGAACTGGAGGCTCACAAGAGATGTCTTCATGTGGTGCTGCACTGACCTGGGGTAGAGGTAATGTGGCCAACATGTAGCTACTTCTCTTACCCTTGTAATGCAGTCTGTCTTGGTCTCTGTGGTGCAAGAGTGCTTGAGCCTTACCTCCGTGTTCTAGGATTCCCTTAGTAGGGTCTTGTTTTTGAATATTAGTTGTTCTTGTGAGGAGAATGACCTATGGCACCACCTTAGTGATGTCACTCCAGTATCTACTTTATAGGGCTCTCAGGATGATTAAATGACATAATACATTTAAAATGTATAGTTGCACACAGTAAATGCTCAAAAGGTACTTTGTTATTTTTCTATTGCTGCTGTAGCAAATTAGCACAAACCCAGTGGCCTAAAGCAACACAAGTTTATTAGCTTACAATTTTGTGGGTCAGAAGTCCAAAATAGGTCTTTTGGGGCTAAAATCAAGGTGTTGGCAGGACTGTATTCTTTCTGGAAGTTCTGGAGAGAATCTATTTCTTTGCCTTTTCTAACTTTATAAGCTACTCACATTCTTTGGCTTATACAGCTGCTTATCACTTTGGCCTCTGCTTGTGTTGTCATTTCTCTTTCAGACTCTTCTGCCTCCCTCTTTATCTTATAAGGAGCCTTGTGATTACATTGAGCCCACTTGGATAATCCAGGCTTATTTCTCCATCTCCATGTCTTTATCTTTAATTATACCTTCAAAGTCCCTTTTGCCTTATGAGGTCACATATTCAGATTCTAGAAATTAGGATGTGTTGTTCTTCAGAGTGGCCATTATTCAGCTTAGCACAGTGCTCTGATTTTGGCAATAACTGTAGAGTTTGCAATTTTGTTTAAGGAATTTTTATTTTCTTTAATCTTTTTATAATTTTTGTCTGTGGAAAAAAACAATATTTTAAGAAAATTTTGCAACATTATTCAAAAATAAATTATATTTTTGAAAAGTATTTACATGAAAATTTTAATGAATAACATAGTTTATTTCCTTAAGCTTACCTCTGAAGAAGCATACTGCTACCACATTTATTTATTTATTTACTTACTCAATTACTTATTTTAAAAAGTTGTTTTTTAATGTTTAATTCACTTTTTTGAAAGACAGAGAGAGAGAGAGAGAGAGAGAGACAGAGAGCAAGTGGGGGAGGGGCAGAGAGAGAGGGGACACAGATTCTGACCCAGGCTCCAGGCTCTGAGCTGTCAGCACAGAGCCAGATGCAGGGCCTGAACTGGTAAACCGTGAGATCATGACCTGAGTTGAAGTCAGACACTTAGCCAACTGAGCCACCCAGGCGCCCCTTAATTATTTATTTTTAATTCTTTTTAAGTTTACTTATTTATTTTGAGAGAGACAGAGTGCTTGCAAGTGCATGTAGGGAAGGGGCAGAGAAGGAGAGAGAGAGTCCCAAGCAGGCTCCATGCTGTCAGGGCAGAGTAGGACACCAGGCTCAATCTCATGAACTATGAGATGATGACCTGAGCCAAAATCAAGAGTTCGACACTTAAGCGACTGAGCCACCAAGGTGCCCCACTGCTACCACATTTAAATAATGTATGGTCTTCATCATGCCTCAAACACTACACTCAAAATTCAGCTGCATGAAACCTAAGTAATTTATTGTATATGCAAAATGAAAATATGCCTTTTACATAGTAGGTATTTTAAGATAATTATGATTTTAATTAATAAATTGTAGAGGTGCTGTGAAACTAATTTGACGTTTCCCTTTGGTTCTCTTTCCATGAATCATTCCTACTTGAATGCCCCACTACAGTGCAAATTCCATAAGGCCATAGATTATTTTATATGCTTTGATGGTACGGGGTATCCCTTTGCACATAGTATACAGTAAATATTCTTAAATGAATGATTTTTTTTTTTAATTTTTTTTTTTCAACGTTTTTTTATTTATTTTTGGGACAGAGAGAGACAGAGCATGAACGGGGGAGGGGCAGAGAGAGAGGGAGACACAGAATCCGAAGCAGGCTCCAGGCTCCGAGCCATCAGCCCAGAGCCCGACGCGGGGCTCGAACTCACAGACCGCGAGATCGTGACCTGGCTGAAGTCGGACGCTTAACCGACTGCGCCACCCAGGCGCCCCTTAAATGAATGATTTTTAAGAGCGAATTTCATAGCAGGAGAAATAAGTGAAGGAGTTACATAAGGTCCCTTTTTACCGTTTTTGATCCTGAAAGTTTTTCTTTAGGAGACTCAAAATTTCTGAATAGTTTTCAAAATTACATTCTTGGAAATAATTTAAGATATTAAAATCTGGAAATCATATTTATTTTCCCCACACTAATTACTATTTTCTACAAAAAAACACAAATAATCATATTGACAGTGGTCAAGGAATAGCAATTACTAAATTTTATAACATTAACAAATCTAGAGAAAAGCAATCTATGATACTATCTATTGAGAAATCTCTTAGGATTTCCTTCCTACTTCATATCCCCTACCCACAAGTTCCAGTAAATAGAACGGTTTTAATGCAAAACAAGATTAAGTTGAACTCTAGCTCAGAAAGCAAAACTTTGTTTTTGATTTTGATCTTCCTCTGTGATAGAAATAAATGTGGTACATTATGATAAAATATCTTAACTAAACTTCCCACGTCTAATGAATGGGACCTGAAAACATTTGATCTCTTTTATAGATGAGTAGGTAGAATAAGTCACTGGAAACAAAACTTGAATCTATGACTTACATTAGAATTTAATTTAGAAAGCCAGAAATACAAGTTGTTACAAACTGTAGCATTTAGAAAGCCAGAAATACGACATGCTATGAATTCTAGCTAAGACATACCTTGCAACCTTGAAGAATTTAAAAACTTTTCCTCTTAGTTTTTAGAAATATCAAGCTAATTTAAAGGTTCGCAGCATTCAATTCATCCTCTATTCCAGATGGTATCAGACCTGATGTAGAAAATTGGAATTAAAGAGATGTGGAGAAGGAAGCAAGTCTTGCAGAAAGTATGATTGCTTTTAACAACAAAATCCATGAGATGCTTTCAGTCACTGAGGAAAGAAGCAGGAAAATAAATTGAACTGAAAGGATGAAGCTTGATTGTGAATATTATGTAAGTGAATAAAAAATAAAATACCTCACCTGTAACGTGATTGCAAATAATTCCCTCATTACAGGCACATCTCTTTGTCATTTGTTATTCCTAAAACTGCCAGAGGATTTTTAATTTGGCATTTACTTACAAGTAAAAATAAGATTTTTCCAGTGCAATTACTCCCTTTTCCAAAAATGCCTACAGCCAACGTTAGCTGCAAATGGATTGATTTTTGATTCTTTAAGAGCTCTTCAGTGCTTCTTCAATAATACCCTCTTGTGGAGGCCCTAGTAGTGGAACAACGTCATAAATCCTAGTGACTTTCACAGCTTGACCTTCCTTTTGTATTTAAAGCCAGAATGTAGGTTTCATAAAAAGCAGGCATTGAAAGGCTTGAGAGATTTGTGTAAGCGTTATTTATGCGAACCAATAAATATGGTTGCTTTTATATAAATAAAACCAAAGTTTTGTCTGAGAAAGTAGAGCAGCTGACTCTTCTAAAAATAGGTTATTGATTCTGTATATATTTGTTTAAATTAGTATTTCAGTTCCAAATAAGCATTTGATTCTATATAGATGTTTAAATTTTATCTTGAAACTACACACTAAAGCACTTGGGACTCAGGTCAGAATGTTTAAGATTAAGAATCCTGACTTATTTTATAAAGTTATTGATTATATCCTGGGGTAGAGGAGAAATATGTGAAGTACAAAATAGCTTTACAGTTTAAAAGAGATTGTGTATATTGTCTCTGCAGTAGTAAGGTTTAGTCCTGCCCAAGGCAAGGTAATGGAGTACTCTAGAATAGATGCACTTTAAAAATCTTACAGTTTTGACATAAATCATGGTTTTAAATTACTACCAGATTCGTTTTCTTCTTAATACTCTATCTAGGCAGTATTTGAATTATTAGAGGCATTTTTTTTTGTCCAGGGATGACAGATTTTTTTGTAATACATATTTACTTTAAAAAACATGAGTATCAATTTAAGAGATCTGACACTTTTGCATGAATTCCATTTCAAAAGTAAAAGTCAACAAGAATATTTTAGTTGACTACTTACCCATTTTCCAAGTTAGTCCGTTGATTTCATATTCAATTTGAAGGCACAGAAATTTATTCCAGGATAGGAAAAGTAATCACCTAGTTGCTACATGACTCTTAACATCATCATCATAACCATTGTTAATAATAATAAATACTAATCCAATACTTGTACTGTATGCAAGCTGTTATTATAAGTATTTACATGTATTAATTTATTTCGTCCTTATCACAACTCCATAAGGAAAATATTATTTAGTATTCTATTTTACAGATGAGAAATCTGAATCCTGGAGAAATCATGTGACTTGCCTATGTTATGCCCAGAATTCGTGATCCCCAAATACTGCCAGGGAGCCGAGTCCGATATAAAAGCAAAAAAGCCTTTATTCGAGCTAGCTCCAGCTCAATCCCCTACCTGTACCGACACAGTGGTGAGATGCCAGGGAGAGAGAGCGAGTTTCAAAAGCACAAAGGTTTTATTGGGGTCTAGGGGCAGTTGGTGAGGTAATGGCTGTGGCCTCAGCCGATTGGCTGGGGAAGTGTCGTGGCCTTGGCCGATTGGCTGGGGAAGGGTTGGAGTCCTGTTACTCAAGGGGAGGAGGCGTGGTCGGCTGGCGTAGGTCCGCCCCTTCAGCCTACAGGTACCCAGCTAGTAAGTGGCAGAACCTCAGGTTCGTAACTACTTACCTGTTCATAAATTATTGGAATTCATAATTGTAAATGACCTCTACTCACAGATATACATTAACACTAAGAACAGTAGGAGCTTAGATGACTGAGGATATGTCTGAGACAATGTTGTGAATGCTCACTGGTTGTGATTTAGATGTGTCAGTAATTGGAGGAATTAAAAATGATTAAGAGATTGTCTCCATATTCAAGGAGTTTCCAGTCATGTATGATTTAAAGATAAAAAGATCTACTGCATATTGCTAGGCCAAGGTAAATTCTAAATATGTAGGATTTAAACAAATGATTGACACGGGCAGTACCATCAGTCACAACTTCTCTTTAACAGCCCCTGCCCTCTGCCACCCAGAACCACCACACTCCCCCTTTCAGTAATAGTTTTTATTCCTTTTGAGACATTGAACTCTTTCCTATCTAGGACCTTAACTTATGCTTGTTCTTCTCTCTGAAACACCTCAACCTCCTAGTAGTCTTACTACCATCATCAGCCTAGTGCCCTATGCTGAGAACGGGCTCTGTAAACAATTATTGAATGAATTAATGCATTTCCTTGTGCCTTCGCATGTTTCCACAAGACATTTCTGCAGCAAACAGATTCATACACTTTTAAATAATTATCTGAGGTAAACAAAAAATGCCTTTATCAAATACCTAAAAGCTAGCGTGAAGAAATAAATACAAACAGAAACTAAATCCAATAAAATAATTTCACATGTTTAGTTCCTGTATTTGTTAAAAGTTGTAGGATTGTGCCTTAGAAATCAGAGGCCAATTTGACATCTTAACTGAGAATTATTCCCAGCAACTCTTAGAATATGGACAGCTGCAAAGAATAAATATGATTTAATTTTTGGAAAATATATTCTGTGAGGAATTGTTATGGCAAGATTTTATTCAGCCCTGTTAAGAAAGGAGAATTCTGAAGTAAAGGTAAGCCAAAGTAAAGAGATCTTTTTCAAATAGGTGTTTTCCCTATTAGAGATTCACAGCACACATTGCTTTTTAAAAAGCTTTGAGAAATCCTGTGATAAACCTATTAAGCTAGGGTTTCTCAAATTTATATGACCTCAGGACTTTCTGTCTCCTGAAACAAAACAAAACAATTACCATATATCATATCTCATAGATTATGCTTGGGGAAACACTGTTAAAATACACTCTTTTTCAGAACGTGGTAACTAGGTGGTTTATATTTCCACTGAGAATAAAATGAGACAAAATGGGAAAACTGGCTTAATCTATTACATGGGATATAAATAAGAGTTCTAAGAAAGAATCAATACACTTAATTTATTTCCCAAAGGACAATTAAAATCTTACTTTATAAGTGGAATAGTCATCCTAAAGTATTTATTTGGGGGGGTTTGGGTTAAAAATATTAGAACTAATTAATTTGTCTAAGTAGCATCATTCTCCAGGTATCAGCAATAAAAATATTCCATTCTCTGGAATAAATAAGATTCAGGATAAAATCAGTAGTATGTAGTTAGAATACAGAAGGTAGGATCCAAGGGAAGCATATATAGCAAACTTGAAAGAAATTAAATAACAAAGGAGTGGTTGGTTAACACATTTCCAAGTCAAAGCTAGAAGAGAGCAGAGATGGCTAGTTAACAGCAGAAAAAACAAAGGCAATGTTATAAAACAGAAGATGAAGTTTAGGTTTCTGACCAGAGGGGTTGTGAAAGAAATTCTCAACAGATTGAAGAGTGCTTGAGGATTGAATACTTAACTGCCTCTGCTGATGTCTTCCATACCATGAATTAACAATGAGTGTGCTTTAGTAGTATGATTTAATTCAGTATAACATTTGGAGATTGCCCTACATCTTGCCTTTACTCTTCTCTTTTTCGTTGGTCACCAAAATTAAGCCAATTTTGTCCTCCAAATCCCCCCAAAATTTATTTCCCCAGAAGCAATCTCTGGTGTCACTTTATGGGTTTTCTTCTAGAGATAATATATTCATAAACACACATAAAAATGTAACTGATAGATTGAACATATAAACTTAGAACTAAAGCACTTTATTTTTGTCTACCGCTATTGCTTTTAACTCGTGATGCTACTTCTTCCTGTGGAAATGAAGGAAATCTGGAATCTGGTTTCATCATTTGGGGCCAAATTTCACATAATGAAAAGTCCTTCAGTCATCTTAGTGCCCCTAAACTCAGTCTCAATTAAATAATTACTATATTCACTCCATATACCATTTTTACAAATTATGTGATTAATTGTTGGTTCTATTTCATTATTTTAGCTTTTTCTTTGAAGGTTCCAAACATAGTTGCTTGATCTCACCCTCTTCATCTTCTATATCTATAATTATGTCTTTACCAATTTTAACTTTATTTCTCTTTCACTGGTTGGTTTTTTAGTTTTGTTTTCCATGCTTCAGCAGTATCTAAATTTCATTGAAATTCTTTCAATTTCATTTTTCAAATTCACTTTTTGCAAGCTTATATATATATTTTTTACTTCTTGTTTTTCCTCTCATATTTTATTCCCTTGTATTACCATTTCTTCCTAGAATTCTTGTATTTCTGCTCTGTGGTCTAGTTAGAGAGACTTGTTTTAAAAAGTTTTTAATTCTTGGCAGAATGTTTGATCACAGTTTTAATGTGCGCCATGACATTTTTCTTGTATGTTTTGCTTTTTAAAAGCACAACATTTGTAAACTTCTTAGTTGAAATAATTCAAATTTTACAGAAAACTTAGAATAGTATAGATGAGGCAGGGAAACTGGAGGGACCCCATGGAAAAAAATGCTTTTTTCTGCTCCTTTTCCTGCTTCTATTCTTGCTAGCAACTGCACCCCTACTGTACACATACACGCCTTAATGAGTGTCCTCCTTGTAAAGGTCAGAGTTAATGATTTCTTTCGAGTCATCCAGCACAATAGATAACATCTAAGCAGTGACCAAAAGGGGTTGTCATGTTCATTTTCCAAGACTACTGACTCCAGACACTTTGAGGCCAAGATCCCTGGCTTCAGGACATAAGTGACTTGTGAAGGACGTCCGGGCACTCATCTTTGTTTTGACCAGTTCCTGGATGCCTGAGAGGACAGGTACACCAGACCACCATCCTCAAAACAAAAACAAAAACAAAAACAAAAACAAAACAAAAACAAAAACCTCAGACCCCAAGCAAAGATGAAACTCTCTCTCTCCTTTCCTTTCTGAGTCTCCCAGATGCTCTGTCTGTATCTGCACTCCATGTCTTCAATAAACTCTGCTCTCACTTCCACTCAGCTTGCATTTAATTTCTATCCTGAGCAAAGCCAAGGACCCTCTTAGCTGGTCCTGTGGGACCCTCTCTGGGACCTTGGACTGAGCCTGCCTGCATCATAAAGAATTCTACATATATATACATATTTTGCATCTAGGTCTTCCAAATGTTAACATTTACTGCATTTGCTAATCTCTCTATCTATCTATCTATCTATCTATCTATCTATCCATCTATTATCTACCTATCTACATACCTACCTACCTATATCTACCTATTTACCTACCTACCTATGTACCTACCTATCTATCTACCTAATTACTAAAATTAGATAAATGGATTAAAAAATATAATCCATGGCCCAGGATCCAATGAAGGATTACATGTTGCATTTAGTTGTCATGTCTGTTTATTATCCTGAAATCTGGAACCTCAGATTTCCTCATCTTTCCTTTTTTTTCATGACCCTCTTATTTTTTGAAGAATGCAGCCCAGTTAATCTGTATAATGCCTTTCATGTCTGGATTTCTCTGATGTTTCCTTATGATTATATTAAGCTTATGCATTTAAGTCAGCAATATTACAAAAGTGAAGCTGTGTTTTCCTCATTGTGCCATATCAGTAAGCATACGTCATCAATTTGCCCCCACTATCAAAGTGATAGTGACTTTTATCACTTGTTTAAGTGGTATTTGCCAAGTTTCTCCATTGTGAAGTTTCTAGTTCTCTCTTTGTAATTAGTAAGTATTTTGAAGGGAGATATTTTGAGATTATGTAATTATCCTATTCCTCAATAATTCTTTACCCATTCACTTCAGCATCCACTGAAGGTTATTACCTTAATATGTTCTTACTCTGCTGAATGCCAAATTGTGATTTTCTAATTTCACCATTCTTTCTACATTTTATTTGACTTCTGTTGGAAGTAATAGCTCCCCGCTCTTATTTATTTATTTATTTATTTATTTATTTATTTATTTATATGTATACAAACACATACACTCATACAATCCTGCTTATTTAATGGGTTGATAAACCATTGCTATAATTGTTTATTTTGATGTTCAATTTGCTATATATATAATAATCCCCCTTTATCCATGCTTTAGCTTTCTGCTGTTTCAGTTACCTGTGGTCAACTACTGTCTAAGCAGATGATCCTCCTTTTGATGTATGCCAGAAGATTAATAGTAACCTAAGGCTTCATCTTATCACATAGACATTTTATCTTCTCACACCATCACAAGAAGTGTGACTACATCACAATAAGATATTTTGAGAGAGAGAGAGAGCCCACATTTACTTAACTTATATTACAGTATATTGTTATAATTACTCTATTTGTATTATTATTGTTGTTAATCTCTCACTGTGCCTAACTTATAAATTGAACTTTATCATAGGTATGCATGTATAGGAAAAAAACATAGTATATATAAGTTCTATACTATCTACAGCTTCAGCATCCATTGAGGACGTTAGAATAGATAAGGGGGGGCAATTCTATTTGGCAAATGAGATCTCCCTTTCCCAAAGCTGAATCCTATGACATCCCCCATCATTTTTTTTCAGCTCTTCCTTCCTTTCTGACACAAGATTTCTAGGTTTGTGTTGTTCTTTTATTTCCCCCAAGGAGTTCTCATTCTATATAGTGGAAAATGCTATATAGAAACCAAAATCTGAGCACTAGGTCTATTTGATGCTTCTGGGATGCAATGGCTTTTAGGCTTTCTCATCAGGCAGAGGAAATATACATCTGTCTGTCTATCTATCTATCTATCTATCCATCCATCCATCTAATCATCCATATATGCTTACATGCAAACATTTATATCTATTTCTAGATCTACATCTATACATTAAATACTATGCATTCAAAGTGATAACTCCAATTACAATTCAATACTACAGGGTTGATTTTGGCATTTGGCTTTTCCATATTTGGAACTCCTTTTCCTAATAGTGAAGATTAGTGTTCCCATTATTTTCAATTTATTTACTTATTTGCTTATTCCAGAATGTAATCAAACTGTTGACCCAGTTGGTTTGCTTTCTCTGCTCTGCCCACTTCCAACAGCCTCAACAGTCTCCTTGACCTTATAGGTTTCATTGTCCTTGGTTGCTTGAAGGCAAAGGAAGTGAAAGGAATCAATAAATATTTTTTTAAAGAGTGGAAGGGGGAAGAGACTTTTAAAAAATGGTGTTTAAAAAAAATCAATTCTGTCCTTTTAAAATATTACTCATCATTGAATGAGTTAGGTTTTCTTGGACTCGTCATTTGTAAGAGGTTCCTTTTGGGAGAAGAAGACAAAGTAGGGTTTTAGGGTAGCTAGTTTTCATAAAACAAAGGCTTTCTCTTTTTCTGTTACAGAGTCATGCTGTTTCCTGCAAATATGACATTTCTGTATAATTCTTTTTATAGCCCTACCTCTTCTAAGGAAGAAAGATGTGTCAACTGCATGTAGGCCTTGCACCAAGTATCATAAACTTGGAATATTACTTTTGACCTCAAGATGTACCCTAATTTTCAGGACGTATATTTTTGTTGATGCTTTTTGAGATCTATTTTCACTGATTCCCTGCTCTTGAGATTTCTCCCTACAGATACTTGTTTCCACTGCCTCCTTTTTGTTTCCAATGAATGTCCTCTTCTTTTGTCAGTGTTTGATATAAAGTGGAGTCTGGGAGTTATACATGTTTCCAAGTTCCCCCAAAATGGTTTGTGAACTGATAAAGGCTTCTTGTAGCTTTTGAATAATTCCCCTGAGAAGGGGGAAATTCTCTTTTATGCAGACCTGTGTATAGTTGTGACATGTTGGGTTCCCCAGGAAGAAGACTCTGAGGTGAAGTTTAGTATGAGGATATTTATTAAGCAGTGCCCTTGGGATCAATACCTGCAACAGAGGTGGGGAGGAAGTAGGAATGGGCAGGGGAAGAAGTTATGCTGTGAAGAGGGCCTACCTGAGACCCTAGCTGACTTCATGGGGAAGCTCTGGAGTCACAATGACCCTTTAGAGTTGAGTGGGGCCTTTATGCTGTGGCATCAATCAGTTGTTTATGTAGGCCATGAGAAGGGCTATGGTGGCTTGGGGCAAGAGTCTACTTTCCCAGGTTGGTGCAACAAATCTTTCTCAAAAATGGGTCATGGAACTACATCACAGAGTCCTGGTAGATTCCTTTGGGCTGTAGTCTTCATCTGATTCCAAAGCTCTCCATGACTCAGAAATGTAGACAATCACTGAATTATTGGTCAAATTCATTATGTTCATGACTTGACTGTTTTAACCTGGAACACTAAAGTTAATCTAGAAAGCTTTCAGTCAAAGTTAATTTCTTTCTTTTTAAGTTTATTTATTATTTTCAGAGGGAAAGAGACAGAGAGAGAGAGAGAGACAGAGAGAGAGAGCGCGCGCACAAGTGGGGAAGGGGCAGAGAGAGAGGGAGAGAGAGAATTCCAAGCAGGCTCTGCACTGTCAGTGTGAAGCCCAATGCGGGACTCAAACCTACAGACCATGAGATCATGCCCTCAGCTGAAGTTGGATGCTTAACCTACTGAGTCACCCAGGTGCCCTAAATTTCTGAAACTACTTGCTAAAATAAATATTGTGCTTTTATAGTTGGCAAATTACCTTAGTTATATGTGAAGATGGTGAGTAATAAAAAACATTTGTAATTTTATTATACTACTAAAAGCAAAGACTCATTAACTGTGTGTGGGTTTACACAGGTATTTCTGAAATTTGGAGGGTTTTTTATTCTGAGGCTTTAAGTCACTTGCAACCACTGCCTGAGAGAGTATTTCATAGAACCAAGAGGGGGCAGCAGAGGGCCACCAGAGCAATAAACTAAAGGTGTAGGAACTTATCAGTGAGAAGGATACTGATTCTTGCTTGTTCTTGGAGATCCAAAAAGATAAATAGATTGATCTACTTATGCTAAACACAGAAAATGGTGCTTGGGTCGGGTTTAAGAAAAATCATTTATAAGCATACTGGGAGAATTACCAGTTGTTCACGTTAGTGTTCATGGGATAAAAACTCTAAAAGAGGAAAAGCAAATAGACTCGAGGTTATAGTGAAACCGTGTACTTGCCAGAAAGTGTGTGCTTTTTTTGGATTTCTAACCTAGGGCCACCTCTGGACTCTAAATCAACATTACCATTGAGCACCCAGGAAATAATTTGAGACCAAAGGTAGCCTCGGTAACTTTTCCAGAAATGTATTCATATTTCTTTTCCACTAATTCCTGAACTAGAATAAGGGGTTATAGAGACATCCTTTCAAATAATTTGTTCCCCTAAAGAACAAGTTTTTGCTTTTATAGATAAAACTGCCTTTTTATTTCAGTTTCTAGCTTTACTTTTATTATTTTCATTGCTCTAACATCTTATGTTTTATTTTGTTAAGGTGCTTGTTCTTTTCATTTTTCTCTATTAATATTTATTTATTTATTTATTTATTTATTTATTTATTTATTTTTGAGAGGGGAGAGGAGGAAAAGGGAGAGGGAGAGAGACTCTTAAGCAGGCTCCACAACCAGCGTGAAGTCCCACACAGGGCTTGATCCCACAACTCTGGGAACATGACCTGAGCCGTAATCAGGAATCAGACGCTTAACTGACTGAGCTACCTAGGCACTTCTGTATTAATAATAATTTATGTATAAAAAGTTATGAGTGGGGTGCATTGGTGGCTAAGTCAGTTAAGCATCCAACTCTATTTCAGCTCAGAACATGATCTCATGGTTTGTGAGTGTGAGCCCCACGTTGGGCTCCAACAGTGTGGAGCCTGCTTGGAATTCTCTCTCACTCCCCTGCTTGTTCTCTCTCTCTCTCTCTCAAAATAAAATTTAAAAAAAGTTATGAGTTTGCCTACATACAGCTTTGCCATATCTTATACATTTTAATAGAAAGAGTTCTTATTTTTAAACATTTAAAAATTTTTTACTGGTAGCTTTGGTTCTCTATTAACCCAACAACTTTTTTAGGACATGTTTTCCATTTTCTACAAGGGTGAGCCTTTTTTTGTTTTAAGTTATTGTCATTAAATCATCTTTTTATTACATTGCAATCAGAGAATATGGCTTTTATTATTTCTACTCTGGCATAATTGAAGTTTTGGGACCTAGAAGTTGATTAGTTTTGTTTCAAGCATTCTTGAAAAGGATGTATTTCCTATTTATCTAAACTCAACCTCATTAATTAGGTTCTCCAAAATTTTCTGAATTAAAAAAATAAATCCTTTTGAGCTGCCAAAGCATGAGAATTATTAAAATCTTATATGTAAAATTATGGGTTATTTTTCTCAATTTCTTCACGTTTCTAATAGATTTTATATACTTTTATAAACTTACATATACTTTGATGCTGTGCTTTTTAATACATAAATGTTCATTTTCTATAACTTTGATGTTGGTAGTACCTCATAAATAGAACCATTAGCCTAAGATCAAGAACTCCAAGGAGTTTTCTAAAATGTTTTTCTCCTTCTTTAGTAACAAAATTCACAAGCTTGTCCTTTTTCTGAGATTCTGGTTTATGTTTTCTTTCTCTTGTCCTTCAGAATCTTTTCATAGGCCTTAAATTTCCTTAATTATCTTTCCATAAGAGATGGTCTAGCCAGTCTAATATTTGCTGACTTGGCTTTGACCTTCCTCTCTGTATCCTTTACTCTAAGTTTATAGAATTCTCTTCTTGGATCCATACCCAGGTTGCAGGTTGTTCCCACTAATCCTGTTCTTGCAGTCATTTATCTACTGTGGCTCTGCTGGAAAGAAATAAGATCTTTCCTATCTCTACTGTTTGCTTTATTGCGTGCTTTTAGTCTTTAACTGTTTTCCTAAGCTGTCCTTTAGAATCATGAAGCATATGCTCATGTTAATAGACAATGAAAAAAAATCTATTAGTAATTCAAAATCAGTTACTAAATCCAACTCCACTCAGGCCTTGAATTTTCTTGTTTGAAAATTTGGCTTATTAACTCATGCTGAATCCAAACACCAAATCAGTTTTATGATGTGTTTGTTGAGACAGTGCCCAGACTGGCCCATGATAGAGAAAGGTCTTGCCTTAATAACATACCCAATGAGATTAGGAATAATGGAAGAAAATTCCTTAACTGGCTTTGAATTTCTAGGCAGCAGAGACTATGTCATGTTAGTTTTTAATATTCACTATCCAGGACATACTAGGTGCCATAAAAACAAATGAAATCACCATTTTCAATGACATGGATGGAGCTAGAGAACATAACGCTAAGCAAAATAAGTCAGTTAGAGAAAGACAAATACCGTATGATTTCACTCATATGTGGAATTTCAGAAACAAATGAACAAAGACAAAAGAGAGAGAGAGACAGAGAGAGAAAGAGAGAGATACCAAGAAACTGACTTTCAACTATAGAGAATAAACTGATGGTTACCAGAATGGGTGAAATAGGTGACTGGGATTAATGAGTACACTTATCATAACGAGAACTGAGTAATGTATAGAATTACTGAATCACTATATTATGCACCTAAAATTAATATAACACTGTATGTTGACTACACTGGAATTAAAATTAAAAACTTAATAAAAATAATAGTAATAATAACAATAATAATTTGACCTTTGAAGTATCTTGAAATAAATGTATCCAATTTAAAAATTGGGGGATTACACATAAAATCTATTTTCAGTTTTTCTTGAAAAGCTGGACAGTCTGGACAACCTAAACTAATATTTCCACCTGGAACAGTGTGCTGGCTGTGCATTTGGACAAAATTATCTCTTGCACCAACGACTGCCTTTGGTATTCTTAACATACTGAGTCTAAACTTTGGTTGTCGCTTATCACTCATGGACTGTTATTTTTCTTATAACAGAGAAATGTGTCTTGATGTCTATGTTCCCACAGAAAAATTGGAAAATGAAAGACCGAGAGAGCGTTGTGTTTTAAGAAAAATTGGGAGAATGCAAATGTCCGAACAGTAAGTCTACCCTCTTATCTCTGAAAATTTCATTTACCTCCAGAAGTTTGCAGCTACCATTCTTAATCTTAATGACTCTAAACTATATATCTCCCATTAAGAATTTTCCCCTCAACTTCTGACCCATAGATTCCGTTACTTGCTCAGCATGTGTGCTTGAATGTCTCACAAATATTTCAAGCATAGTATGGCTTATGTGAACACATCATCTTATTCCCCAAATTCACTCTTACATATGTGATCTCTGTTGTGGCAGATTATATTATTGTTTCCAATTATTCATTCTTCCCTCCCTCTAAGAGGATAATATACCTCTGTCAGCTTCCATGTTCTTACAGTGTTTTCCTTGGAAAAAAACATACTTTCTCACACCACTGAGATGAGGCTTAGCCATAGACGTTCTGCCAATGAAATATGAGCAAAAGTGACAGCATACCTGTAAGAGCAGAAGCATTTGCACTGTGTGGTTGGTTGCATCAGCTCTTCACTCTATACACTGAGAAAAACAAATCGCAGATGTGGTATTCTCCTTACACCTGGTCCTGAAGTGAAAGTAAAAACCAATTAAACTGCTGGATAAAATAATTTTAAAAATTAAATGTGTAAGTAGGAAAAGTGATGGAATCCACAAAGACCAGAAACAGTAAGACATTATGAGTCCCTCTCTATGTCAGTGTTAAAGTCACCAGATGTACTGAGGGCATGTGTTGATCCCTGGCAGTTTAGTTTTACTGTAGTGGGTAGATTATTACAGTCAGGAACACTTGGGCTTACATGCAAGTTGAGAGATTGGAGTGAAACACAGAGGCAAATCCAGGTATTCCCAAGGAAACATGTTTAGGGGGATGAACTATCTTATCCAGAACATGGAGGTAATAAGGATGCTTGCTTTTCTTGGTCTTAGCCCTGGGTAAAAGGAAAAAAAAATATTTGAGAATTCTCAACAAGCCTTCTATCTACTTTGGGACCAGAGCCCATATTCCCCATATGCTTGGGAAAAACCCAGGCTACTAATTTATGTGAAAATGGTCCTGGATTAGAAGCAAACACAAATCTTGGTATTTTAGCAAACTCAAATCCTCTATGGTGGTATACTCTTTAAACTCAGGCCTCAAACAAGTCCCACTGATAATGTTCCAAAGAACTTTAAGCAGTTCCTAAAAATATTTAAAACACACTTGGAAAAACAAGCTACCTTTAGCAAATTGCAGCAGAACAATTAAACGAAGAGTCAGGTTCACAAAGCTGCCCTGCATATGAATGTTTAAAGCTACAATATAAAATAAGTGTTTAATATATTTAAGGGACTTAAAGACAGTTTCAGGGGCAGCTGGGTGTCTCAGTCAGTTAAGCATCTGACTTCAGCTCAGGTCATGATCTCGCGGTTCACCAGTTCAGGCCCCCGCATCCAGCTCTGTGCTAACAGCTCAGAGCCTGGGGCCTGTTCGGATTCTGTGTCTCCCTCTCTCTCTGACCCTCCCCCCCTCAAGCTCTGTCTCTGTCTCTCTCTCTCAAAAATAAATAAACATTAAAAAATAATAAAAAAATAAACATAACCTCATGTATAAAATGGAGATGACAGCAGCTCGTCTCTAATGGGGCTGTTTACTAGACACTAAGCAACAGGGATTTAAAAAAGAATAAAATATCAACTTTGCCCTCTAAAATAAAATAAAATATCAACTTTTTCTGGGAGGGACCAAAGAGTAAATATTTTTGCTTTTCAGGATAACATGGTCTCTGTCACAACTACTCAACTCTGCTGTTGTACAAAATGAATGAGCATGGTTGTGTTCCAATAAAACTTTATTTATGGAAATGGAAATTTGAATTTTATATAATCTGCACGTCATGAAATATTCTTCTTTTGAGTTTTTTCCTTACCATTTAAAAATGTGAAAACCATTCTTATCTTGTTGGCCATACAAAAATGGGCAGTGGGCTGGATTTTATCTGTGGGACTAAGTTACCAACCCTGCTTTAAGAGTTCACAATCTAGGGGCACCTGGGTGATAAGTCAGTTGAGTGTCCGACTTTTCATTTCTGCTCAGGTCATGATCTCACCGTTTGTGAGATCAAGTTCTCTGTCGGGCTCTGCCTCAGGCTCTGTGCTGAGGGCTAAGTCTGGAGTGTGGAGCCTGCTTGGAATTCTCTCTCTTCTCCCTCTCCCTCTGCCCCTCCCCTGCTCGTGCTTGGTCTCTCTCTCTCTCTCTCTCTCTCTCTCTCTCTCAAAATAGATGAATCAACATTTGGGGGAAAAAAAGAGTTCACAATCTAAAAGAAACTAAACAGATACCTGATTTTAATGCAGTACGTTAAGTCTTTTAGAGTAGCATATGCAGTACCTCTAGGGCCCATCAGTGAGAGGGACTAAACGCTCAAGTACGTCAGGGGAGATTTCATGGGAGAAAAAGAGGGAGGAAGGCCTTGCTTTGATTAGACGTTGTCAGGACATCTCTGGGGAGGAGCCATTTGAAACTGAGAACTAAAGGTTGAGACAGAGCAGGAGTGGGAGAACTGGGGGTGGTACCTTCCAAGCAGAAGGACCAATCTCAGATGGAAGCAGAAGATATTACAATAGCATTCCTTTTAAGGTCTACCATAGCCCAGATATGACATACTCTCTCCACTCTTGGGTTGAACTATTTGCATTTTCCACATTTATCATGCAGTTCCCTACCTTTCAAACATTCTCCCTGCAGTGCCATTCATTACCAAAGCATTCATTTCCATAGCATTACCAGCTATGTCATATTCATCCATGGTGACTGAGGCCAGGGATCAATTCCAAAACACCTTTTTAAAACGTCAGGCAGGTTAAAGTGCCTTTTCAGTCTACTTTCCTGTACTTGTCATATTACATTGAAATTATTGATGTATGGGTCAGTTTCTTCAAGCTCCTAAAAGAAAAGAGCGATGTCTTTTTGTTAATCATCACGTCCCTGACACTTAGAATAGTCATGCCCACTAAATGTTTGGTGCTTTATAAGTTTTTATAAGTTCCCCTCTCTCTCCCCCTGCCCTGCTTACACCCTCTCTCTCAAAAATAAACATTAAAAAATCATTAATGCATCTCCTTAGAAGAGGTCTTCTGAATAGCAACAGTCTCCATTCACCAACAGTCCTATTCTGCAGACGGTTTGAAATTCAGATCATTAGTATATATCTAAGTGCACATGTGGTTTTCCCATTTGGTCTATCCTCCTGTGTTGATGCTAGATCCCTCATCTAGTAGAAGTGATTGTTTCTTCTCAGACTCTCCTGAGATATACTACCTCTAGAGATACACTCTCCTAGATACACTACCTCCTTTGTTGCTTTGCCAGTATGATCTGGCCTCTTTCTTCAAACGGATCCAAGTTCATGAGGAAAGTCTCTGTCAAAATATTTCTGCTGAAATATTGGATATGCTTATTTCCACAGGAGGAAGCAAACAGTACCCACCACTCCCATGACTACTATCTGCTGTCATGCATTTATCTTTAGGAATTTCTTCATTCAATATCAGCAATGGTGTTGCATAGTTTTACAAGTGGATAATAACATAAGCTCTCCCATCAGAGTTCTTTCCCATGAATTCCATATTTAGTTTCAAAACATCTTTCAACAGTTAATTCTTTGTTAGAAAGTTGATATGCTGTAATCACAAATTTCTTCTCCCTTGTTTGAAATAAAATTTATCTCTGTCCTTAGGCACAGGACTCAATTTTTCTTGTTGTCATTTTTACCTTGTTCAAGGAAGCATTGGAGGCATACACATTACTGTAAAGCGTAGGAAAAATTATTTTTTTATTGTGGTAAAAAATATATAACATAAAATTTACCATCTTAATAATTTTTCAGTGTGCAGTTCAGTAGTGGTAAGCACATTTATGTTGTAGATCAGCTAGATCTCCAGGACTTTTTCATCCTGTAAATTTGAAATTTTATATCCACTAAAAAACAACTCCCCTTTTCCTTTTCCTTCTAGCTGCTGGTAATGACCATCTTACTGTTTGTATAAACTTGTATGATGTAGATACCTCAGATAAATGGAATCATACAGGATTTGTCTTTTGTGACTGGCTTATTTCACTTAGCATAATATCTTTAAGGTTCATCATGTTATACCAAATGACACAATTTCCTTCCTTTTTTAGGCTGAATAACATTTTATTATATGTATATACTACTTTTTTTTTTTACCCATTTATCTATTGATGGACATTTGGATTGCTTCCACCTCTAAGCTATTATAAGTAGTGCTGCTTTGAACATGAGTGTGCAAATATGTCTTTGAGACCCTATTTTTAGTTATTTTGGAAGTGGGATTGCTGGATCATATGGTAGTTTTATTTTTAATTTTTTGAGGATATATCTAAGTGCACATGTCTCAATACTGGTTTCCATAATGGTTGCACCATTTTTACCACCTGCCAACATGTACAAGGATCCCAATTTCTCTGCATCCTTATCAACACTTGTTATTTTCTGTTTTTTTTTTTTTTTTTTTTTTTGGTCTTAATAGTAGCCAGATTAATGGATGTGAGGTATTCCTCATTGTGGTTTTGATTTGAATTTCCCTAACAATTAGTGTTGTTGAACATCTTTTCATGTGTTTATTGGTCATTTGTATATCTTCTTTGGAGAACTGTTTAAGTCGTATGCCCATTTTTAATCAAGATGTTTGTTTTTTATTGTTGTTGAGTTTGGGGAGTTCTTTATATGTTCTGGATATAAACTCCTTATTAGATAAATAACTTGCAGATATTTTTCTCCCATTGCATGGGTTACCTTTTTATTCTCTTGATAGTGTTCTTTGCACAGAAATTTTTAAAATGTGATGTAGTCCATTTGTCTGTTTTTGCTTTTGTTGCCTATGCTTTTGGTACCAAATAAATCATTACCAAAACCAGTGTCATGAAGTTTTTCTCTTATTTCTTCTTTTTATGGTCCTAGCTCTCACTTTTAGGTCTTTTTTTTTTTTTAAGGTTTTATTTTTAGATAATCTCTACACCCAGCACGGGGCTTGAACTCACAACCCTGAGATCAAAAGTACCATATGCTACTGACTGAGACAGCCAGGCACCCCTTACTTTTATGTCTTTGATAAATTTTGACTTAATTTTTGCACATGGACTAAAGTAAAGGTGAAATTTCATTTTTTGGCATGTGGATAACCAGTTTTCTCAGAACCATTTGTTGAAAGGACTATCCTTTACCCATTGAATAATCTTGACATCCGTGTCAAAGATAATCTGACCATCTATTTCCTAGTTCTGTGATCTATTTCATTGGCCTATCTGTATGTCTTTACACCAATACCTCACTGTTTTGATTATTGTAGCTTTGTAGTAAGTTTTGAAATAAGGAAGTATGCATCTTATGTTGTTGTTCTTTTTCAAAATTGTTTTGGCTCCTCAGGGTTCCTTGAGATTCCATTTGAATTTTTTTTTAAATTTTTTTAAATGTTTATTTATTTTTGAGACAGAGAGAGACAGAGCATGAACGGGGAGGGCCAGGGAGAGAGGGAGACACAGAATCCAAAGCAGGCTCCAGGCTCTGAGGTGTCAGCACAGAGCCCAACGCAGGGCTTGAACTCACGGACTGTGATATCATGACCTGAGCTGAAGTCGGACGCTTAACTGACTGAGCCACCCAGGCGCCCCTCCATTTGAATTTTGGAACAAATCTTTCTATTGTTTCAAAAGTGCCATTGGGATTTTGATAGTGGTTGCAGTGAATCTACCACTTTTTCCTCGTTCCCTTTCATATTAGAAAATGGATATAATAATACTTACTGTTCTAAAGAAAGATTAGTTACAGGGAGATTACTTGATTCTGGCAAAATTGAACTTTAGAGAGAAAATTTTGGTCAGATCTATTATTCAGCACATTTGCCTCAATCAATCCAAATTCCAGTCTCTGTTTTCATAACCAGAGAAATCATCATATTATGTATGGGTCCTTCTTCCCAACTTGTGGTCTAGAAAAGGCCTCTTGGGAGATAGCAAGAATGCTGGAAAGCTAACCTCAATTGTTTCCCTTAAAGGGATTACAGTCTTGTACTGCCTGTTGGCCAATGTCTGAAGACTACTGTTTCATATATTTTATTCCAGTTTTTATTTATTTATTGTAGGAGAGCAAGTCCAGTATTGATTTCTCTATTATACATAGAAGTGGAAATTCTCATTTAATTTTTGAATGTCCACCATCAATACTGATTTCTGATCTAAATAGTGTGAATAAAATAACTACAGGAACAAAAATAGTTTGCTCTATTCTTTCACATCACAATGCATTTTAATTTCTAGAGCATAAGAGACTTTGTGTACTGTTTTATTTGTGGAATTTTCATGCTCGTGTTTTAAAATCCTTGGGAGAACAACAGCTATATTTTAAGGTGAGGAGGTTTTTTTTTTTTTTTTAATTTGATTACTCAAGTAACAAGAACAATTTACAGCCATAAAACTAACTCAGGAAAACATTATCTGATAAAGATAATGTCTGAAAAAAAAAAGATAATGTCTGACTCCTGCTTCCTTTCTCATATGTCTACCACCTCTTTCTCTTCCTGTTTTTCAGTTGATAGACCTTGAAATCTTATCTCAGTCATATCGTGTGACCCTCAAACCTTCTAACACTCACCTCTTACCTTCTCTGTATTTATGTGAAGAGTGCTTCTCAATTCTTGTCTCTCTCACCTTCTCCATCCTCCCTTTATTCCTGTCATATCTTGTGTTTTGCAATCTTCTGCCCATTCATCTCACTCTTTCAACTCCCAATATCTATGAATTTCACCTATGATCTAATTTAATTCTTTTCTGTTGAAAACATCAATAATATTCACTGATAATAGAACCATTATATATGAATTTCATCTGTGATCTGATTTCTTCTTTTCAAAGAATCTAATTCTTTTCTGCTAATTATAACAGCAATAATAGTATTCACTGATAATCTAATCTATGCCCAGGTTTTTTTACATACCTCTCTATACAGATCACTGCTGATCAGCATAGCAACTGTGCTTGATATTATTATAGCCATTTTTAAATTAAGGAAAAGATTCAGAAAGGATAACTAGCAACTGGAAATATTGATATTATTTCTGTATGTGTGGGATTAATAGGAAGGCCAAAAAAGAGGTCCAGTGCACATTCATTTATATTTTCTCCAGGTTACTGATATCCTGTCCCTTCAGCACACATGTTACTTTGTCCAGAACTTCCATAGTTGCTATAATGCACTCAAAATAGCCAACTTTTCTTTTAGTGAAAATAGCTTCATTTTTTACTTCAGGGGTAATTTACAGAATACCCTAAACAAGTTATTCTCTCCCCTTTAAATTTGAAAGGATCAGTCAGACCTCTGTTAGTTTCTTCCTTTGTTTCTTTCTTTTTTCTCAATACATGGCTTTGAATTTTTGTTTTGTTTTAAACTTGTTAAAGAGATCTGTTTTTAATAAATCTATGTCTGCAAAACCAGTTTAGTATTTGTAATATAAAATTTTAATTGATCAATTAATTTTTACTTTCAGGGACTTTATAATCTAGGTGAGAGTTTCACTCATCAGACACTAACTCTCTAAGCAGTTTTGATTATAAGTACCCAGTTGAAATTTTGAGTTTTTAAATACTCTTTGCAAATCATTGGCTACTTCTATGTTCTTTCTCTAAAAATATTCATTTATGGTTTCCTTTTATATAATCACTATTCATTCAAACAATATTTGCTTTTTTTCTGTACTGGTTCTTTATTAGTAAAGTATGACATGTTGGGCCGATCATATAGTTAATTATTAAAATGACAACTATCAGATTTTGACTTCATGGTCTTACACTGCTCATTCTTGTTCATTTATTCAGTAATGGCCAGCCACAGTTTATGTGTTTTAGAAGTCCACAAACCTTGCAAAGTGATGCTTTCCTCCTTGCTTTAGACTCTTTTGTTAGTCCTGTTTTTAACTGCTAACTATGATTCTTTTCAAGATAATTGGACTATCTGGTCATAAGAGAGGCAAACTGGTGAGAGGTTAAGCACATAGGCTTGGAAATTAAAGTACATGTAGATTTTATCTTTTGCTCTACCCCTCATTAGAGGTGTCACGTTGAGAAAATCTCTTAGTCTTGGCTCTAAAGACAATATCAATACCTTTTTATTAACCTTAAAAACACTCAAGCCAAATATTCAGGTCTGAAAATAACATATTACATAAAATCCACAAACATTTGAAATGTGAAAATAATCTATCAAAAACTCAGTATCTAATTTTTTCCCCTTGAACAAGAAGGTGGTCCAGGGCTCTCCCGTGGAAGGGGCTTTTGAGATCCGGGCCTGGTTGTAAGAATGGAGTATGTCAGAAAAGGGAGGGTCCATAGCAGAACTTGGTGGAGCTTCCCACTCTGCCCTAAATAAAAAATTTTTTGAATGGACCAGCGGCTTTCAAAGGACCAAACAAAGAGGTGAATATAAGTACAGAGCAGAGACTGGCATCTGGGACTACAGAGTAGTCATTGAAATCAGTGTGTAGATAAGAGATAGAGCCTAGACAGATTGCCCTTGGTGTCTATGAATAGAGGCAAGTGGTCTTGTTACTGTGTGGTAAAGCCTCAGGAACACAAGTCTTTTCTTAAAAGCTTATTTCTCTTTAATGGAAGCATTCTAATTAACAGTATAAGTATGGAGTGGGTTAGTGTCTGCTAGAAACAAGGTCCTCAGCTGCTGGAAGCTACAAAAGGTTTCCTCTTCTTGAGAAGGTCGTTTTTTTGAGTGGTCAAGGTAGAAAAGTAGGGGGACAAAACTTCCAATCAGGTCTGATCACCCCAGTATATCATGCTTCTGAGCTGTGGCTAACACAAAGATCCCTTAGTTGGATACAATACATCCTAAAACCTACACCTTGAGATGTAATTTTATCACCAGATCACCGGCCACACTTCTATCTTCAAAGTGATTCATAGCCTTTCAGAAACATTGGGGGTTTAGAGACTCAGCTTAGTTTGCAAAAACCTTTATGCCTCACAACAAAACAATGTTGAATAATTTTATGTTTTAATATCCTCTAGATGAAATATTATGTAGCTATTTAACTGTTCTATGATTTTAAAATAACATGGAGACTGTTCATGTTCACTGTCTAACTTTATATAAAAATTAAGTGGAGATCAGGCTTATAACTAAAAATGGCGACAAACAGGAGAAAGGCAAGGGGGTGGGGAATATTTTAAAACATTATCTCTGTACATCTAGATGAAGAAACTCTGGTTTATTTGCTTTCTTTTCTTTTTTTGCTTTACTGTGTTCCTCAAATACTCTTTAATAGTGTTTTTTTAAAAGCACTAATAAAATAATGTATTGAGTGCTAACTATGTACCACATCAGAACTAGGTACCTCAGGGATTAAAAGTTAAATAAGAGAAAGTGGTTTTCTTAACGAGCTATATTGTAGCAGGGGGATAAGACACACATAACACAATACAAGGTAGAAAGTAGCAAATGTTACATTAGGGCTCAGAATAAACGCTACGCAGAGGAAGGAAAGGAAGGGATTATGACTACGGCCTTGTGTCATTTTTTATTTACTTTAGATCAGTGAATAATGAAGCTAAATCCATAAAATAAATCTCTGTGTAGCTTTAGAACAGTTTATTTACCATTCATATTTCAGAGAATAGGAACCTGATTGATGGTACTTTACTGAATCTGTTTCCTCATGGATTTGGAAATGTGTTGTAAAGGAAGAACAAGAGTAATTTAATTTCAACAGACCTGTTTTGACATAACTCTAATTAATTGGAAAGACACCTGGGAATTACAGTAGCTTAAAGACAACTCTCAACTCATTTTTCTGGTCAAAAAAGAAATGCATGGTATGCTTTAAATAAGAAAATAACCTTTTACGAGACTTTTATGAGGAGGATTTTAAAAGCTTCTATAATTTGCTTAATGATATATAGACTTTCAACAGCTGAACTGTTAAGTTCCAGAGCGTTTCTGAAATATAAAAAAAAAGAAATCTCTTAGCAAATATGAAATTTCATCCTACTCTTTTTTGAATGGTCATCTGACATCAAGATAGAAAGCATACATGGAGAATAATAGGAGGAAAAGACATCAAATATTATTTCATTTCAATTTAGAATAGAGTATTGTGATAGTTATATGGGTCATCTGTAGATACTATTCAAAGGGTTCCAATAATAGGATGGAAGAATGAAAACAAAATAGAATTAAGCATTTTATTTATTATTCAGTTTCTATCTTTTATTTTCGGTTATAAAGAGAGACAAATATGGCAAGTGCACAATGGCTAAATTGGCAGAAAAGTGGAGTTAAGTAGCTGAGTTTAAATTATATTATTTAGAATATATTAAAGTACAATTAACAATATTAGCATTTTGGTAATTACAAAAGGAGAGAACACTTAAGCATAATTTGATTGTACTTTGAATTCATTCACATGGAAATTTTAAGAAATTTACTTAAAGCAAAGGAAAAAAATACTTTCTTGGGTAACTATATATATGTGTGTATGGTTAAATAGTTAACACTGAATTTAAAAAAATGTTTTGGGGGCGCCTGGGTGGCGCAGTCGGTTAAGCGTCCGACTTCAGCCAGGTCACGATCTCGCGGTCCGTGAGTTCGAGCCCCGCGTCAGGCTCTGGGCTGATGGCTCGGAGCCTGGAGCCTGTTTCCGATTCTGTGTCTCCCTCTCTCTCTGCCCCTCCCCCGTTCATGCTCTGTCTCTCTCTGTCCCAAAAATAAATAAAAAACGTTGAAAAAAAAAATTTAAAAATGTTTTGCATGACAAAGACGTCCATGTTCTAGCACACAGGTCCATTTCAATAGTATTGTGATGTTTTGATAACCTACAACAGTGACTTTCCCACTTTCTTGACTACAACCCACAGAAAGAAATACATGGTAAAATCACAGTACTTAAAGTAAGCCTAGAAGATAATCTAGTTCATTCCCTTCCTTTAAGTCTGAATCATGTGTCAGCTATCAGCACAGATGTGAATCTCTTCTATTCTTAAAGCTACTATGATTCAACTCATCTGTTAAAATGATGCTAATAATATTTGCCTTGTTAGAATTAGAACTAAGTCAAAAGGTGTAGGTAAAAGACCTAGTATAAGTATCTATACATATGAGGCAGTAAAAAAGAAAAAAGTAGCAGTTATTATTATTAAGTTTATTTATTTTAAGAAAGAGAGTGTGTGCAAATAGGGGAGGGGCAGAAAGCAAGAGAGAATCCTGAGCAGGCTCCATGCTTAGCACTGAGCCTGACCTGGGGCTCAATCCCATGACCCTGGGATCATGACCTGAGCCAATCAAGAGTCAGATGCTCAACCCACTGAGCTGCCCAGGCTCTCCAGCAGCTATTATTATTATTACTAATGAAATGATACAGTAACATGTTTTAAACTAAAAATATTTATTTTCAACATTTTTTTTCATATTTTTTTAGATGACTGAATCACCCATTCTACAATTCATACCCTACATTTAGCATGGATGGCAACGTCCTCTAATTTCTTCATTTCATGTTTTTCTCTCACTGCCCTTCTAGCGCATCTAAACTTGTGAGCTCCTTAAGGTTGGGAGTTCTGTCTTATTCCAATGTTATCCCCAGTGTAGAATATTGACCTGGGCACACAGTAAATTCTTAGCATGTATTTGTTCAGTAAGTGTGAATATGAAAATATTTTTAACTAATATTCTTTTTTCCTTTTTAGGCTAATTTTATTTTTGAAAAAGTAATGTTATAACAGTGTATAAGTCAAATATATGTAACAAAATGTAATAATTTTCTGTCAAATTCTTCTCCAATTCCTTTCCTCAGAGGCAATGATTTTTTACTCCTTTAGAGATTTCTTCTTCATACATATCTATATTTCTAAATAATATGAATATACTTTAATATTTTGATTGTTCAATTTTAGATGTTTTAAATTTTTTTTAATGTTTATTTCTGAGAGAGAGAGAGAGTGCGAGCGGCACAGAGAGAGGGAGACACAGAATTTGAAGCAGGTTCCAGGCTCTGAGCTGTCAGCACAGAGCCAGATGTGGGGCTTGAGCTCACGAACTGGGAGATCATGACCTGAGCCTAAGTCCCATGCTTAACCTTTGCCACTCACATGCCCCTCAATTTTAGATGTTATCTATTGACAACATGGTCAATTGACAAGATGGTCATTAAGGATTTAACTCCCTGAAACTTCTGTAGGGGTCAAGGGCAGGCCAAACCAAAATATACCACTTTGGACTCTGGACTATTTTCAGCTGAAGGCAATTGAGACCCTGAGGGCTCAAGAGAGACATTTGCTGCTCCCCTAACTATATAGAAGACTCTAAATTGGGAGTCTTTCCCAGAATACGGGTTATTATCAGAGATAAGTTTTATCTGAGTGACCCATCTGTATGGTAGGACAAAACCTAATTATCAAACACCTGCTCTTCTTCTCATGGTCCTGCGATGCCTTCCTTCCCTTTGAAGTCTCAGGCCACTACCCCATTCTCCTTAGTTCAGGATGACACATATACCTCATTTTGCCTGACTGTCTTCGGAATTTCATGTCTATGTGGGTTTCCATGCATACAGAGCTAAATTTGATTTTCTCCCATCCATCTGTCATACGTCAATTTGATTCTTAGTCCAGCTAGAAGGACGTTGAAGGGCAGAAAAAAATTAATCCTCCCCTATAATTTTGTCTCCTCTGCTTTCCTTCCCCACCTCCCACAATAAAGTTACATTAAAAGCTTTGTTTAGATTTAATTAATCACTGTCATTACATCAATATTTATAGTTGAGCATTTTAGGAATTTATTAAAGTTACATTTTCTTTTATGCTTTTATTTTCCTTGAGAATAATAGCCTTGATTTTTCATTAGATTCATTTCATTTGAACATTTTGCTAACTATTCACAATAGCATTTTAGTACCATTTTCCCTAAGATCATTCTTAGGTAGTCCATCAGTTGCAGGTATTTTTTTTTTAAGGAGTCATCCATCTGAAGAACTCCATTCTTTTTTTATTGAACTCAGTGCTTTTTAGGGATACTGCAAAGCATTTGTCCAGAAACTTCTCTTCCTTGCAATGCTGAGAATTTCCTTCATTTTCTTCTGATTTGAGTGTCCTGTTTTCTTGATCTCTTTTTTTCATCTTTTTTACTCCATTGTTTTATTGGAGCACATCTTCTAATTATTTCCTGAGAAAGGCTGCATGGCATGGGAAATATGATTTTTAAGAATTTGCATATGTGAAAATATATTTTACTATAACACAAATAGGCTTGGCATCAATTTCTATACTGAAATAATTATTTTTTCTTAATTTTGAAAGTGCTACTCTACTCTCTTTTAGAGAACAGTATTATTCCTCACTTTTGCATGGCATACTTACTGGTCTTTTTATCTCTCTTAAAACTTGTCTCGTTATCCTGAAATTTCACTTATGGGCCTTAGTCGAATTTATTTTTCTTCCTTCCTTCCTTCCTTCCTTCCTTCCTTCCTTCCTTCCTTCCTTTCTCTCTCTCTCTCTCTCTCTTTCTCTCTCTCTCTCTCTCTTTCTTTCTTTTCTTTCTCCTGTCAGTGGGCACTTTCATATGGACACTCATGTCTTTAGTGTTGAGAAATTTTTAAGAAATGTTTATTTTTGAGAGTGAGAGAGTGCAAGTGGAGGAGGGATAGCATGAAAGGGGGGCGGAGGATTCCAAGTCTGCTCTGCGCTGACAGCGGAGAGCCTGATGTGGGGCCTGAACTCACAAACCTTGACATCATGACCTGAGCCAAAGTATGATGCTCAACAGACTGAGAAAAAAATTTCTTAGGCACCCTGAGAAAAAAATTTTTTAATTATTTTATTGGTGATTCTCTGACTACTGTTTTACCTGGTTTCTCTTTTTGAAAAATCCATGACTCAAATATTTTGTCTCCTAAACCATCTTCTTATTTTCTCTTCTTTCCTGTCATTTCCCATCTCTTTGTCTTTGTACTCTAATTTCTGGATCACTTCCTTGACATTATATTTCATCACTACCATTGGGTTTTTCATCTCTGCCATCACATACTTTTTATTATGTTCTCTTTTTTGTTTCCCAAATGTTCCTATTTATTGCAAGAGATCTTGCAATTATTCTCTGACTTCTTTGAGAATATTTGAACTTTCTTCTTCTTTTAAGGTCTTTGTTCCAATTATTATTTTTGTGTCTATCCTTCATGACAGATGCTTCCTCAGATGACCTATTAATCTTATCTTCTCATTTGAAGGGTGGGGAACTAAAAATTGTTAACATTGAGCCAGCCTCTGGAAGCCAGGAAGGCAAAACACAGTGGTCTCCACATTCAGCATTCGGCATTCAATATGTCTGTATTCACTTATTCACCTAATTTTCACACTGTGCCTGGTTTGTCCCAGCCCAAAGACCTTGTGTTTGTCTTCAAAGAACAGAACTCTTTCTGCTAGGTTGAAGGAGGATAGACACCCTGCTGCAGAGGGTGACGTAAGGGATCTGGAGATCTGACTACTGTTATGCCCAGAATTCGTGATCCCCAAAGACCACTAGGGAGCCGAGTCTGATGCAAAAGCAAAAGAACCTTTATTTGAGCTAGCTGGAGCTCAATCCCCTACCTGCACCGATGCAGATGTGAGATACCGGAGAGAGAGCGAGTTTCAAAAGCACAAAGGTTTTATAGGGGTCTAGGGGCAGTTGGTGAGGTAATGGCTGTGGCCTCAGCCGATTGGCTGGGGAAGGGTCGTGGCCTTGGCTGACTGGCTGGGGAAGGGTTGGATTCCTGTTACACAGGTCGCCGGGGTGTTTTGATCGGGAAGTTTGAACGGGTGAGCGGGAGGTTACTCAAGGGGAGGAGGCATGGTCTGAGGTTTCTGTGATTTTCCCGGAAAGGGGTCATGTCGGGGACATAGTCACTCAAGGTGGAGGACACAGAACAAGATGGAGTCGGCCGGCGTAGGTCTGCTCTTTCAACTACTTAAGCAGTGTTCCACCAATCTTCCATTTTTAGCCTCTGCCTTCCCTGTCAGACTAGAGGTGGCACCAGTTGCTAAGCCTTTTGTGCATTCTCCATACAAATCATGTTGGTTCTGTGCCGTCTCTCACTCTAAATTCACCCTTTTCACCCTCTCTGTGAAAATGGAGATGGGCCAATTACATATTTTCTTTGCAGACAGCATAACGTCAAGCTTTGTCACTAGAGGGTGCTGGAGAGACATTCTAGGAGGAAGGGGCTTTCCTTCCTAGTTCCGGAGTGTTCCTTTTGTCTGGCTCCTGCAGCATGGGTGGCTTTCGCAGCACCAGACTTTTCCATTCCAGGCAGCCTCTCCAGTGCCCAGCTTTGCCGTTCATGTTGGGCAGGAGAACCCAACAGCTGGCAGCTTCTTCAGCATTTCCACCCTCAGGCAGTTTTATGATGGAGGCTTCCAGTGAGTCATCTCCCTATGAACAGGTTTCACTGGCACCCTAGAGGGTGTATTTCCAGCAAGTCCCACCAGTGCAGCATCACAGGATCCTCTCTGTATTCAGCGAGCAACTTCCGTGCCCTCTCCAACAAGGTCTGGATTGTAGCCTTTGGGAGCAGAGGTAGGCTTGTCCTTGGGCTCTATCTCACCCTAAGAGGTACTGGCTGCTTCTTATATCTGCTATTCCTATATTTTCTACAGTCCTTTTTACTTCTTACTAGCTAATTTCTGGGTATCCCAACCTGCTGTTATAGTTAGTAATTCTTTATATTAAACCATCTCTGTTCAAATTACTCTGATTCAGTCCTGAATGCTAAGGTCACTGTGAACCTGCACTTCAAGCCCATAAGAGCCTGTCTATCACCTACAGGGTAATAGCATGGTATGCGTGCTCTTTTTTATCTGCCCTTGACCATCTATGCATATCCTCTGGCTATCCTGACTGCCCTGTGCTCTGCTACCCATCTCTAAACAACCCCTCTCCCCCGCCAGGAATACTAAATTACTAGAATTTTCACAATTCACAAAGCAGATTAATATTCCTGCGCCTTAAGGGTGTGCAGTCCCCTTACTTTAAAAATACCTTAACTCAGCAACATAGTCATCTTGAAAGATTGTTCAATGCCATCTGAAGAGCCTTCCCTGATCTTTTCTCCCTCTTGAGATTTGTTGTTTTTACCTCTTGTTCCCTTAGGGCACAAGCTGTTCACAGGTGTGTGCCCTGAGTTTACAGTGAACTCTTTATCTTTCTTTCTGTTACCAGACCTAGCATATTACCATTTTGTCACATCGTAAAAACTCAATAAGCTTAGAGGAATGAATCAGTGTGTTGAATTGTAAGGTATCTAATTTACAATTTCTTCCCTAGAGAATGAATATAAAGCAAAATCAAGGTGAAATTTCAGGAGAGGGAAAAATAGTAAGTGATAGGACGATTCTTCCCTGATGTGTAGCCCTATTTCCACTGCTAATGCCACAATTACAGCTGTACTAACCTGCTATTTCAAAGCAGCTGTCAGACCAGTTTGAGCACGGTGCTCTTCACAACTCACAAGATTAGCTCAAAGTGATACAGGTGCTCCTAATTTAGTTGGAGCAAAGTAACACTTCTAATTTAGGTAAAACAAATCATTGGTATGTTTCAGTATTTTGACGGACATTTGCATTTCTAGATCAACAGAGATGACTGACAATCTGTGGTTCTCCAAAAAAGTGCAGAAGTTAGCATTTCAAGGATTCCTTACATTTACCAATTTAAAACTCTATACCACTATGTTGGGATCTCCCTGGGCTGGAATTTGAACTAGACACAAGGACTACTACACTAAATTGGTATGACTACAAATTGTTTGTTTCTTTCTCAAAAATTAACCTCAATATGACAGAAAAAATTATTAATTCCAACTGTGAAGTAAAGATTTCTGAATTTTCCAGGTACTGTTTCAGTGATCTTCTTTGAAATGCAGATATTTAAATATTTATTAATTAGGTTTATATTTTGTGCAGGCATGTGCAGGTTGGTAAAGATATAATGTTAAATAAGTTATAGAATGCACAAATCATGGGTACTCACTAAATGTACTGATATGTTTGTTAGGCATTGAAATACTCATAATGCTTGCTTTTGACTAACATTTGTACTCACTTACAAACTTTTGTTT